>NC_044260.1:15024515-15324515 GCF_003957555.1 Calypte anna
TGCCAGTTATCTGCAAATGTTCCAACATGTAGAAAGTGCACGTTTCAGAAAGACTTCTGTAGAAGCATCAGTAATATGGTGAGGCAAACCTGTGTTGCCAAAGAGGGAAGTTTATTTCTGTGAAGCAGAGCATGGTGCCTCCAGAAAGAGCCTTTGAGTGCAGTGTGAAGAGGTAAATGAGGGGTTTGTTGTTTGTGGCACACTGAATTCTCCCTCCTCTCCTAAGGCTACCAAAGCTCACATAAAGCTGAACACCAAGAGGCTTTACCAGGCAGATGGCAATGCTGTGAAGGAGCTGCTGAAGGTCACCTCTGTGCTTTATGGTGCTATGAATACCAAGGGAGGGGAATGTGCAGACCTGAGTGAGGAAGACAGCACAAAGTTCAAGTTTGATCTTGCCTCAAAGGTAAGGAAGCCTTCTGCTCTTGTCTTGGGTGAGGGTTTTGTGTTAATTGTTGAAAATCAAATCATTTTCTAGCTGAAACTGAAGCAGAGAGGGATGGGTATGGTTTAATCTCATGCTTTCTGTAGCAGAGATTATGTACTATGATTTGTTTGAATCCCTCTGAATTCTCAACCAGAAGTATAATACAAAGCAACAGTGGCATGAAACTGGTTATCTGTGGTTTGGTTACTGTTGGAATAATAGAAATATTGGAGCAGGCCAGAATAAAGACTGTATTTTATCCACTAACTTTGTTGCCATGGGAGGAGTTTGCAAAATACAGACCAAAAGTTGGTTTTCAGCAAGTTTGCATTGAGGGAAAGGGAAATCTTCATGTTATCCCAGCAGACATCAAAGCTGTTCAAGCCCTTAAAATAAATGCCATGTCTAGATGTTAAAAAAATAAAACCCACCAAAGCAGCACTTTGAATAAGAGGAATTCCTTTTACTGCTTTTTGTTAGTTTTAACACCACTTGTATGTTCTAATATTTTTAGCCTTTGATTCTTTATATCTTGTGAGGCAACAACAGTGCCATTCTTGGAAAGATGGCAGAGCTGTAAATGATTCTTGCTCTCTGCAAGTCAGGTGTGAAAGAATGATCACACACTTGTAGGTAATCAATACTCATTACCCATGCAATGTCATACCTTTTGGTATAAATAATTTTTACTTCTGCCTGTGGAAAAGGGGATTTTTCCCTTTGCCCTGGGCAGCACATGAACCAACAACTGTCAGAGTGAAAGTCTGGGGGAGAATGAGGTTTTTTGGTTGGGGTTTCACCCAGAATCCTGTGTCTAACCCTAATCCCTGTCTGGACCCCTTTAAAGCCCAGACAGGTTCACTCTGATCCCAGCCAACAACTTCACCACTGCAGTAGAGTTTCAGCCACCTTACAGACCTCCTATGCAATTTCAACAGCAAAATGGGAAAGATCTGTCCTGGCTTTTCTTTGTGACCCTGGGGATTCTCCTTTGGTATTCAGTGTTTGGTTGCTGTGTTTCCAGATTGCTGACTTGAAGGCAGCCAGACAGCTTGCTTCTGAAATCATCTCCAAAGGAGCAAGTCTGTATGACTTACTTGGCAAAGAGGTTGATCTAAGGGTAAGTACGTGGTGGAGAGTGAATAAAAACTTGTTCATGGGCAAAATGGCAAGATGAGTCTTTGGGAGGAAGGGAGGAGTGAAGAAGTGATCCAAAACCTTTCTTTAGCACAAAATAAAGCAGTAATAGCTTTCAAGGTCAGCTGTGATCAGCTGAGGAAGGATGCTCCTGAGTTACCAAACACTGAACATCCAGAATCCAAAAGGAAAAGGTGAAGACTTGCTCTCTGCAGCTACCTGAAGGGAGGTTGCAGTGAGGTGGGGGTTTGGTTTTTTCTCCCTTGTAACAGATGATGGGATGAGAGGAAATGGCCTCAAGCTGTGCCAGTAGAGCTTAGATTGGATATTAGGAATAATTTCTTTACTGAAAGAATGGTCAAGCATTGGAACAGGCTGCCCAGGGCAGTGGTGGAGTCACCATCTCTGGAGGTGTTCAGAACAGGTAGAAGTGGCACTTAGGGACGTGTTCTGGTTGGCATGATGGAGCTGGGCTGGTGGTTGGACTTGATGGTCTTAGAAGTCTTTTCCAACATGACTGAAGCTAGGTTTATAGCACCTCGGAGAAGCTGATTCCAGAGTCTGTCACTTTGCATCCACTGGAGTTCTGTGGACATCTTAGCAGGAGCCCATCAAGAAGCTGCCTTGCTTAGACTTGGAGTCATTAGATGCAGTAAGATAGTAAAGAAAAAAAAAATCCCAGTAAAGCTGTCTGTGCTGGTGGCAGGCATGAACATTTCTGACCTTCTCAAGGTTGTTTTCATTTTGTTTATATCTTAATTAGCTCCAAGCCATGTAAAACTGAAGAAAGATTATTTTAATTTTTTTACAAGTATTTAGCTCATACTGAGGTGGGCAAGGCAGTGGGTCTGTTTTCTAATGCTCCTTGGCACCTACTCCACCTGTGACCCTGAGCAAACTGCTTATTCCCTGGTGTATCCTCTTTGATAAATAAAGTAATTTCTGTGATTTTGCAGATTAAAGCTTTTAACAGCCAGATTGTTTCACACAGTTTCCTAATCCACAGTGGATACATTTCTGAGTGAGTACAGGGCATTGCTCCAAGTGGTGTGATGTATGCACACAGTGTAAGCTGGTTCCAAAATTGATGGCAATTATTGAGAATCTCTTTACAGCCTCCAGTTTGTGAAATGCTTGAATTAAACTCTTAGGAGAGCTGAAGGCATTTAGCTCCAGCTGTGGAACTGAGCTGGTTATTAGTTACACTGAGAAGAGTTGCCACTGAGGACATTTAACTTGATCTCTTTATTGGCAGCTTTTTGATTAAGGAATGTTTCCCCCCCTGCTGACACTGCTGAGCTTGCCTCCTACTCTTTCTGGACAGGTAGATCTGATTTGAGTGGCAGCTGCATTATTCAGTACTCTTGGAAAGCTAATGACAGAAAAATTCTTTTATTTGGAACACTGGAATCATTTTCCATCTGCCAAATATTGGTTCTTGCTCTGAGATGCTGCCTGGGGGAGGCTGATAAACTCATTTCTCTCATTTCCTGTGCTTGGTTACAAAGTAGTCACCCCTAAGATTTCTGGTGGAAATTTGTAACTTGAAAATTTCTGCAACTGGGGAATTTCCTGGTTTGCCTGAATTTTTTTGAGCTGTCCTGCATCCAACCCAAACCTAACCTATCAGTTGTGAGGGAAAGGGCTTGTTGCAGAGTGGGAGCCAAAATGAAACCTTGCAACTCTAAGACACAATTAAATCAGTACTGTCCTGTATTTTAGGTTGCTTTATCCATAACCATGGTTATGTGCCATGTTATTTGTAATGTCTTTTCTGCAAGAAATTATTTTGTAGTGAATTTCCTGGGAGTGTTTGGCTTGAAGATGTAGCACCAGCTGTGAACTGGTGGGTGGCACATTAGGGACCTGTTGTGTCAGTGCATTGATCATTTTGTCAGCTAGTTGAAAGATCTGAATTCTTGTAGCTCAGTTCTAGACTGTTGTGGTAAACACTCTAGCTTGATGGGGAGGAAAGCCTTTTCAGCCATCTTTTGAATGCCAAAACATTTATTGAAGCCTGGATGGGTCTGCAAGGAGTTTTACTCCAGTTGGCTAAGTCAGAGTCCCCTGGGTTGTGTTGTTGTTATTCCCAACCTTCCTTTATGAGATGCAAAGTTACATAAGAGAAAAATGTGCAGGCTTAAGCATAAGGACAAGGATTTTAGCTATTTGTAGTAATTTAAAATGCCTTTGTTCCTGCCCAAAGAGAGAGAGATGGTATTTCTGTAGTGCACTTACTGCTGGTTGGGCTTTGCTGAGACTGGAACCAGGCTGCTAGGGAGGCTCAGGTGCCTTCAGAAGGTCTGGGTTATTTCTGATGCCCCTCCTGCTCCTCCCTGTTCATATATAACAATGCTTGGTGATCCCTTCCCTATATTTGGCCAAATGTGGTCTCAGTGTGTGTTGGTAAACTCCTGAATAATCAGATTCTCAAAAGCAGAGCTTTTATTGCCTGCATAGAGAGCAGGAGCTGCCAGCCCCCAGTGTGCAGGGAGCAGGGAATGTGTGTCCTGGACTGAAGCTGACAGTGAGGAGGTAACTTTTGTGTGCATCAGGCTTACAAAACCCTGAAAAGGGGGGGAAGGATTTGACCTGTGGTCCAGAAATGTTTGGCACAAGACCAGTGTGTTAGAAAAGCTTTCATTTCTGGCTTTTGTCACAAAAACTGTGTTTAGAAACCTCTGCTAGAGGTTGGGCACATCACTAGTGCACGTGTTACACCTTATTTATTGTGAGGGGTTTGGGTGCTGGTTGTGCTTAATTACCTGGCTTGTTCCTTGCTGCAGATCAGGAGATCTGTGCATCCATTTATCCAGGTGTCAAGTGTGCAGGAAGGCAGTTAATGAGGTTTTGATGCAGAATGATGGAAAACCATCACCAGCAGAAAATGCTTCACTGGGTGTATTTGCAGAATGGTTTTTGCAATCGTGGCTCTTGCTCCTGGGGAAAATTTCTTGTCAGGGAAGTGGTGAGAGGCGTTTGCAGAGATGGCAGCACCTTCCTGCCTTTGCTTTTTGTGGCTGGTGAGTGTTTGACTTTCTGGATGGTGACATTCCTGTGCATGTAGGATGGCTCCAGTGTTCCAGGTCAGCACTGCTGCAGTCAGTGACAGGGAATTTCCCTTCTGATCCTGGGGGGAGAGGTGCATCTGTTTCTACATCCAAGGAAACCTCAGCCTGCAGACACTTGTGGAGCAGGTCTCCAGTGCCAGGAAAGGCAAGTCCTGTGCTGCTTCTCTGCATTTGTATTTCAGACAGCCTTTGTTTAGCTGGGTGTCTGGCAGTGGAACTGCAGGAGTTTGATATGGTTTCTGTCTCTGTGTCACAGAATTGTTCTGGTTGGAAAAGACCTTTAATATCACTGAGTTCTATCGTGAACTCAGCTCTGAGTCCAGAGCTGAACCTGTCCCTCAGCACCACATCATCACAGCTTTGAAGCACCCCCAGGGATGGGGATCCAACCACCCCCTGGGCAGCCTGCACTTCCAGTTGGCTTCATCCAAAGGGAGATGTAAAACCTGAATTAAAGTCTCAGCCCTTCCATGCAGCAGCAGCTCCAACCAGGGAGGATAAATAATGTCAGCAAATGGTGTCTCTGGTGTGCCTTTGTTTTCTTTAATAATTGTCAGCTTCACTTTGTCAAAAATAATTTTACACTTGGCTTCCCTGATTTCTAATGAGTATTTATGATGTAACACTATAGCCAGGGAGCCCTTGACACTGAAGAGGAAACACTGGTAAACAATCAGTGCTCATGAATATCTCTCTGGTTTTGCATGTTTGTTTTCTCAAGTTGTAATTACCAGGCATAGTCCCAAATTGTTCTGCTTCTAGCCTCCTCTTACCTTGATAATTCTTTCTATATTTTTCCATCTCTCCTGAGAACTCTGTATTTAATAGTTAATTTAATGGAAACCTGGTGTGTATTGTGGTTAGTACACCTAATTGCAAAGAGTACATTACTCTAAGAGAAAATGAATGAGGCTGTATTTTTGAGCTCAGTTTTATTTTTTTTAGCACGGGGAATTGTGACACAGCTGGTGGCAATGGAACACCTGGTATTTGGACAAATCCAAAAATCTGGTTTTACCTTCAAGTACCCAGCCTGTTTGTAGCCACAGGCTTAATCATGAGCAGAAAAGCCTTGTGTAAAGCCAGGCTTTAAGAATCTCTGTATTAACTGCATATTTTGTCTGGGGTGAGACCTGGTGGTGAGGGTGAGTTGGGCTGGAGGAAAGATGTGCTTTGTTTGCTCATGTGGGGAGTCAGAGATAAAGTGGTTGTGTTAAGTTAATTTTCTTTTATTTGCTTAGTGGCTTAACAGTGTCTAAATTGACCAACTCAGCTGTTAAATATTTTTCTTAATATCAGTATTTTTCATGGGGTATTTCTTTTTTCAATGTCATCTTTCTTCCCTTTAATCCTTTTCTATACAGACAGTTGCAGGGTATTTCCTGAAAAGTGATATTTAAACTAACTTTTTTCTCTCTGAGACTTCTCATAGGATGGCAGGAAGTGGCCCAGTCACAGATGTCTAGGGAAGCTGTACAAACATCCATTAAAAATTTGTGCCCTCAACATATATATATATTTTTAAAATATATTTCAATTGTATATGAATATAATGACCCACTGTAATGAGAGCTGCAATGGTCCTCTTGGATTTTCCTCTCTCTCTGTTGGGGTGCAGGGCAGTTTATTGCCCTGACCTTCTCCTTGTCCAGTTCAGCCCTGCTTTTGTGTATGAAAATACAAATTTCTGCTTTTACATTAGGTTTTGTTGGCCTGACCCATCTTTCCCAGCAGATGTGCCTGTAGGATTGGACCTTTTTCTGGAAAATGATGTGGATGTCTGCATGGATACTGTGGGCTGTACAGAAACTTCCATGGGCAGCAGAGGGAAATATAATAAATGCTCTCAGAAATATAATAATGCTCTGAGTGTCTACTGAGCTGTCTTGTCCCATCTTCTTCCAAAGGTGTCCCACCTGTGGTGTCAATCAGGAGCTTTTTGTGCAGACTCCTTTTGTATCTTCATCTAAATTAATTTTTGCTGCTTGGAGCTTGTATTTCCCCTCTCCATACAGAACATTCACAAGCACTTGAGGCAGTGTCAGCTGTCACTGCCACCAGCAGATGTAGTTCTTGTCACCATCCCCAATGCAATTTGTCTTTTCTTCTGCCAGGAAAAATTCGTGCAACTTGTAGCAGACTCGTTCAGGGAGCTGATCCAGCAGATGAGTAAGCTCAGCATAAAAGGCATAATTTTTTATTAGCTCCCTGCTTGGGTTTACCTCAGTCAGTGGGGACAGATCTAGGCTGCTCTGCAGGTACTTGCAACCTGGAGTATCTGGCATGGTAACAACCAACTAATTGCATCTGCTTCCAGAACTCCTCCTGTAGGAGGCTGGGTACATCCTGTTGCAATGTGTGAAGTGTTTTCAGATCCTTAGCCAGGTGTTCTCTAGAGAGATTCCACTTCCATCTTTATCCACCTGCTGCCACATGGTTTGCCTACATGAGATGATTTTAAGGACTCTTAGCTGCAAAAATCTTCCTCCTCTGCTCCCAGTAGCAAACCAGTAACCCAATGTTTTCATGTCATGACCATCCCAGTGTCAGGCATCACACAGACAAGTGCACACTGAGCCCCTTGGCCTGTCTGTCCCCAAAGCTGGCTAAGAGGAAGAGGTTTTTTTTCATCCTTTGGGATCTAAGCAAGGATCACTCTTTTCATAGTCATAGAATTGTTAGGGTTGGAGGATTCTGCACTGTTTGGTTGCCAGAGCTGGAGAGGCCTGTGCATCCTCATGGTCTGGTTAGCATGTAGGTGCAGGTGTCTGACTGTTGGATGCTTCATGAGACTTGGTTGTTGCACAGTTTTTACCACACCACTCATCTCCCTGTGCTGTTGTTTTCATGGCTTTTGTTATGATATTTCTGTTCTCTCTGGCATACCTTGCTCAACGTGTAATAACTGGGGCAGTTTCCAAAACCTGAAGAGAACTTGCAGTTCAGACAGTAGCACTTACCTTGTTTTGAAAAGGTCCCTTAATTGCTTGGTGTTATTCCCAGCATCACTTACCTGTCTTTTTCATCATCTCCTGTTCTTTAAATCATCTGAGCTGTGTTGAATAAATACTAAATCCTACTCCATTTATTATGCAGATGATCGTGCTGTTGTTGCTTGACCCTCACCCTCAGTTCTGCATATATTAGTTACTTTGTGTAGTATTTAAATATAGTGGTGTATTTTTTTTCATAGGAAGCAAGAACAGAATCTATTGCCAGACCTTTGGAGATAAATGAGGCTGAGAAGGTGATGAAAATTGCCATTGGCTGTGTTCTGGTGAGCAAAATTATACTTATTTAATTGCAAATTTTTTTTTCCTGCAGGAAAAAAGGGCTCTCCTGGCACACAGCTTGGGCTGTTGAGCAAAGCAGCAAGGCCATGTAGTGCTGCCTCTGGTTAGTTCACAGCTAATGCTGAACTTTAGTTCATGGCTGCTGCAGACTTTGGCCTTCAGTAGCATCAGATGTGTGAACAGTTCAAGGCAGAGGTCGGTCCCTGAGGACTCCTTGTGTGGTTTATTTGGGAAATCTGTTGTGTTCCATGGGAACAAACCTGGTAATTGAAACTGAACCTTGCTGGCAGATTGCAGGAGGTGTTGGCACAGGGATGCTTGTGAGCTGGCAGTCAGAAATCTCATCCTGCAGGAGGAAGGGTGGATGAGGCTGGCAGCAACACCTGGGAGAGCCTGTTCAGACCTTCTCTGCTCTGACTGTTGCTCTGTATGATGGTGTAGGTTTGGTGTGGAGAAACATTCCTCCAGTTGATACATCAAAGAAATGCACTTGGCTTCCATTAGCCTCTCTCTTGGAGAAGACAACAGAAAGTTTTGCATCTTAGTTGTGTTTCTGCTCCTGTTAGGAGCTCAGACGTTGCCTCAAGCTCTACAGGGGGGATAAAATTGCTTAAAGCAGCAGAGGTATCTACATCCCACCCACAGTGTGTGAGCCAGGTCAACTTTGCAGAGTCAAAGCTGCAAGAGGTGTGTTTGAGAACTCAGTGTCCTGGTACCTCTGGAGTTGTGGAGCAGGGAGGCTGAGGTGGCCAAGGGGTGACACTGCCAGTGCCACAGCAGAGCATTGCCATGGCTCTCAGGTCAGGACCTTTTGTCTGTCCCAGCCTTGGCAACACTGTCCTGGCTCTGCTGCTTGGGTTCCTCTAATGGTTCTGAACCATTTCTCACAGCCACTGTGCAAGTCTGGTTAATTAAATCCTAGTGATTACTGTGAGTTATTTAACTGCAAGCTGTAGCCAGTCCAGTGGTATAATTACCAGAAGTGGAGTTCCAGATTTAAACAGCCAGTGCACAATCAGTAGGTGCTCCTGGCCAGCTTTCCTTCTCCCATTCACAGTCTGTGTGAATTCTGAATATTGCCAATATGCATTTCTATTTTAGGCAGCAGTGCCAATAAACTAACAACAGCAGAGCAGAGGGATTTTCTTCTTGGGAAATACCAACATGTATTCTCAGCTGGTTTAGTTCTGGACTGGTATTCTCAGTTCATATTAATGAACTGGAATATTCCTCCTTCCTGATTCCTGTAGCACATGTTGTAGTGTTCAGGATGCTTCCCAGATTTTTAAAAGATAGACAAAGCAAGACTTAGTAAAGGATTAAGACACTTAGAGCAAGTTCTTTGTAAAACTGATTTTTCTCTCTTATGGTGACTTTCATAGCCTGGCCAGGCTCTCACTGGTACCAAGTTATCTGATAACCTGAGCTGTGAGGTGATCTGGAAGAGTGGTCAGCATCTGACAGATCATTCTTATCATTCCAGTGCAAGCCACGCTTCACTTGTTCCTTCTCTTCTAGGAACAAGTCCAAAAGACTAAAGACATGTTGAATAACGTGGCTTTGGATGAAGCCAATTTGGAAGCCAAGATTGAGAAACGAAAATTGGAACTGGAGAGAAGCCAGAAGAGGCTCCAGACTCTGCAGAGTGTTCGGTAAGGACTGAGACCTGGTTAGTGCTGCACGAGGAGGGAGCTGCACACTGAACTCCTGCAGTGAGGAGCAAATCTGTGGAGAGCCTGAGCTGTGACAGCCTCTGCATGGAACAGTCTCTTCTCTGGAAACCCCCAGCTGAGGTTGCAGTTGTTCATCTCTCTGTTACCATGTATTTGAAATCGGAATTTCAGGACTGTCAGGAGTGGCCAGATTATTAATTGGTGGGGTTGCTTAATTGCTGCTTGAGCTGTACAACATGGCCAGGTTTTCTTGACATTAAACCTAGATGGTGACAGGGTAGTTCTGAAAATAGCTGGTGCAGATGTTCCTTGTGTTTCCCCCAGAGACTTCTGGGGCCACCAATAAAGATTTTTCATCCCTTGTTAGGCTCAGGTCCAGCTGCAAACCCTAAAATGCTTACTTCAGAATCCTGCATACCCAAGTCAGTATTTCACTGAATAGTTTGTGCTTGTTCTCTCCAGTCCTGCTTTTATGGATGAGTATGAGAAGATTGAGGAACAACTGCAGAAAGAATACAGTAGCTACATAGAAAAATTCCATAACCTGGCCTACATGGAGCAGCTCCATGAGGATTATCGACAGACAGAGCAAGAGATCTTTGAGGTGAGAGTTCAGAAATGCTCAGCCTTCCCCTGGGTCACTGCCTGCTCTCTGCTCCTCTGTCTGAGCCCCACAGTGCAATGTTCATCACCAGGCTTCAGGCATATTCTCTTAAAGCCTCAAATATTTTGCTGTGTAGTTTGAGGGATAAAATAACATCTTTTTTAAAAGACAACAGATATTTGTCAACTTTTTAATCCTTATGAACCAATTTCCCATTAACTTCCCTTTTTATAAGCGTTCTCTGTAGATGATATTTCACATTTGAAGTCAGTTTATTTTCATGGGTCTTGTTTTGTAATGTTCTACATCTTCCCTTATCTTTGGCCAAAAAAAAAAGCCCTCAATCAAATCATAATCTTGAAATGAAGCCCAAAATCCATTGGTTTTTTTTTCCTTCTGTTCAAATGCCACTGAGGCTTAATACCAAAAGCAGAAATGTTTTGAACTGAGCTATCTGTTCATAAACTCATGCAGAGAAGTTGGTAATGAGTTGACATAAACATCTTCAGGGTATTTTTCTGTTAAAAGATAATAAGACAAAGCATTTGTTGTTCAGGGCTGTGCTCATGCTTAGAATATGGAGAGGACTTTTTTATCTTTATTCCTCTTTCTGTGAGGTATCTGGAAATCTCCCTATAAAGTTTGCCTGTCTAGTTCTATAGCTTGAGCCTGAAAGTACCCATTTAATTTCATTTCACTGTCTATTAGTCTGTTTAAAGCTTTTCCTAGGGAGTGTTTGGGAAGATCCAAAATAAAGAGGAAAAACGGGCAAATCTGGCAGGTGTTTTTCAGAACTGAAGAGAGGAGCATGGGGGTCAAGAACAAAAAATAGACATATCTAAAACTACTTAAAGTATTTAAAGGATGAGATCCTAACCAGCTCTGGGCTGCAGTCCAGTGACTTGAGTAGCCCTGAGTGGGCATTGAGGTAACAGTGCCCAAAATCAGGCTCCAGCACTGGGGCACTGGAAAAGGATGAAGAGTGTGAAGTCCCAGCCAAGCCAAGAGCCTTGCTGGTGCATTCCTGTTTCCAAACCAGTGGATTTAGGAAGGGGCAGAGTGTTTAATCCATTTCAGGTTAGTCACTTGCCAACCTGTACCTCCAGGGTACATCACTACTTCTGGCAGTCTGGGTCTACTTTTCAGGTGGTGCACAATAGCCTTGGGTTGCTTGTTGGTGAAGCAGAACTGTGGGTCATTTATTACATGCTTGAGAAAAAAGACATTTTTATTTCCAAAATGATGCTGCATGTTGTCCCAAATTCATCATCTCATGTCACTTTCCCAGTCAGCAGACAAGAGAGGTTATGAGGATGATTAGATTTAATAAATTTGAATACATGCTCTCTCCAGCTGTCAAAAACCACTGAAAATTGTCTTAATTTTTTTCAACCTTGATTTGTCTTTTGTTCCACCAAGCAAATCTTAATCATCTCCTGCAGCAGAAGTGAGAGCCAGTCCTTCTCTCATTGCTGTGTATTTTATTACAGAGCTTGGCAGGAGAAAGCAGCAGCAATGTTGAATGATGAATCCAGCACTGAGTGCTGCTCAGTACTGAGGGCTGATTCCTGAGCCCTTTTCCCTGACGAGGTGCATGGCTTTAGGAGAAGTTCTTGTTGTGATGGAGAGACTTGCTGAATAATGAGACCAATTCCTGGTGCACTGGGACTCAGAGCTGCTTTGGTACCCTGCTGACGTTCACAGCTAATGACTTGAGCCAGAGTGCAGTTTGTAATTAGAAAAGTGATTTAAGGATTGTACCTGAGCACACAGGTTTAATTAAGTGACATTCAGCAGCTGAAGCACTCGTGCTTTTCCAGACTGCAGTGCTGATGGTTTGTGTGGGTTTTTTGGGTTATTTCTTCCATGTGGTAGGTGTATGGTTGCATGGAGAGAGCTCCTGTTGTTGTCTTGAGCTTCCTGGTGGCTGTGGAGCAATCAGGGAGAGTCTCCTGCCAGGCACTGGATGGAGAAATCTGTGTTAGAAGGAACCTAAGGGCTTGGTGTGGAATCTGAATGAACGAATTGCCATGACTGAGCAGTTGATTGGTGATGGAATTGTCACCCCAAGGAGCACCTGCCCGTTTGGTGTAGAAGCCCTGGGAAATGTATGAAAAATGGGGAATTCTTTGTTCTCAGCTCTCACTTGTGGAGGTGTCAGAAGTCCTGACATGACTCTGCCTTTGAGTGAGTTTCTGAGACTTGCTGACAAACTGGCACGTGCTACTTAGTGGTGAACCTCAACAACTTAATTTGGAGGTTTTTTTCTTCATGGTTTCCTTAGTCTTTGTTCATTTGCAGCCACCTCTTTTATTCTCTTTCTGTTCCCTTGTGCTTCCTGTGGAATTGATCCATCATCTTGTACTTCTGAGCAGAAGCATGGTTTGGTAATGCCCTGTCTCCTCAAAGATTTGTTCTTATTTTTCTGCTTTGTGAAAGGATTCACTGCACTTCATTAATTTTTAACCTGTTTTGAAGCTGAAGTTTCTGATTTTTAGACAAGAAAGTTATGACAACTTTGGCTGCTCTAAAAATCAAAGTTTCAGAGTTGGGGATTAAAATTTCTGTGGACTACAAACGAATGCTCCTCTCAAAGGACAATGCAGACTAATACAGTTCAGAAAGACATTTTTTCCTTTAGAATTTGCCTTTTCTGTGGACAGAAGATGCTTTTTCTTTCTTGTACTTCAAGGAAGAAGTACTCTGAGAAGCACTTTGTTCCTCAGCTGCTTTTTCCTAAGGTATTTTAAGGCTGCTTTTTATGCTGGTGTGGTGAAATCTCTACTAAGGAATTCCATGAAGTGGTAGGCACATGGAAGAGGATGTTCTAAGCCACTCAGTCATTTCTTTGCTTTGGCATTGCTTAAGCCATTTTTCTTTTCATCATTATGACAATACTATCAGGAAACACAGTCTAGCATGATTAAGCAAGAAAAAGCCAAAGCAGCAGACTCTATTGTGACTTTCCCTCTGCAATTTGTCCTCCCAGATAAAATCTCCTGTTCATTCAACTAATGGATTTTGGGGGTTTTTTTGTTTTTTTTAAAATCAGAGTTCCATACCCACAGCTGCTGCTTTATTCTGAATATGCACATAAAAGGGAATCTTTGGGATCTGCTGCACTCTGAGATACTCTTTGGTTTTGCTGCTTTTCATGTCACTTTGCATTCAGTTATCCCAATTGGGATACTGAATCTAGACACTCCAAATAGCCAGACAGAAGGCTAATATGAAAAAAGATCAGTTACAGTCTTTAATCTGTTTTTGTTACTGAAATTAGAGAAGGAGGATTTGTGAGGTGAAACCTGATGTTTCTGTAGCTCACTGGCTGCCCAGAATTACCTACTTCTTTTGTATTAAAAATCATGGGCTGGTGCATAGGAACACTCCTAGAAACTCCTTGCCATTCCCTTTCAAAAGAGATTTGTCTGCATGATTCACCATCTTTATTTTCTGCTTTTCTAACCCACCACAATGAGATACCTCAAAATAGTTTTGTCCTGGTCCTCTAAGCTGGTAGGTGGAGACCTGTCCTGGTGAGCAGGGATAGCTGGAGAGATGGTAGAACACAGGTCTCTAAGTCTTGTGCTAGGGCTCTAACAGGACTCAGAAAGGCTTTGCTGGTGCTGCCTCAATTTGGGATTTGCCAGGGGGGAAATAAGAAATAAACTGAAGTGTGTCAGCCACCCAATGAAGATATTCTTTGGTGTAAGAAACATTGGAGGTGATTGATCTCAAGATGGAAGGTTCTGTTATCAATTTCTAGAACAACTGAGTTCACCAGAAAGCACTCTATAATATAATAAACACTTTCTCTGAAAAGAGTGAATAATTCTGCCTCCCCTTTGAGCCCTTCAGGGTTTGTGCTTCCTGTGACTTGGGGAGAGGATAATTCTGATGTTAAATTCTAGCAGTGATGTGTCAGTGGCTGCTTGATGGTGGTGAATCAAGACACAGCTGTGACTGCTAACTTCCAATCACTGTTAATTTGGATGTTAATTTCTTCAGGCAACTGCAAACTGACCTCAGGTTTACACCACAGAATTGTACATTAATTCAAATAAATCACACATCCAACCAATATTACTTGAAAGCTGAGTACAATAAAAATGTAATACATGAAGGGAATGTTCAATGAGGTGTTATTGAGTCATTGTCATTCACATCTTCCACAAAAGCAAATAGGAAAAATGAAGAGGAGTTGTCATTACAGTCAACTTGCATTGTGTCTAATGATGAACACATTTGATTTGCAGGACAAAAAAATCCACCTCCTGTCATGTTGATTTAGGCAGCAGTGAGTTCTGAGTGGTGGTGCTGATGTGCTTGAAAACATTTCAACTGGAGAATTCTGGGCAGAAAATATAAGTCTGAATCTTTGTTTTTCTTTTTTCTTTTTTTTTTTTTTTCTTGGTTCTGGGGATGATTTAAGGGCCTATGATCTTGACTTGCAGTCTGTGCCACTGTCTTCCCAATCCTTTTGTCTCCTCACAACCCTCTTGTTGTGCCCTGTTGTAGGGATAGATCCTCAGCAGTGTGCTCAGTGCTCTGCCACCTCTGTTCTGCTCTCTTGGTTCTGACCTGGGGTTCCTGGATACTATGAAGTGACCAAGAGGAATGCTCTTGGATCTCCTACTCAGTTGGATTTGGTGTTTCACTTGGTGTTTCACTGTCAGCTTGAATGCCCAATATGCCTCTGCCCCATTTGTTGAAGTCCTTTAGCTGTATCTGTTACAGTCCTGCCAGTGAATATTTCTCTCAAGAAACAGCAAACCAAAAGGTTTGTAGAGCTCAATACTAGAGAAAAATAACCCAGAGTGACCAAGTCATGCTGTAAAGTAGCCTGAGATTTGCTGCTTTTCCTTAGCATTTGATGTTAGAGTGATAAATCAATGGCAGGTAATGGCTGGCTGGGACAGGGGAGTTTTAAGAGAAAAAAGCTTTCTCTGAAGAAGGATAATGAATTAAATTAATAGTGTAAAATAGACACTACAGAAGAAATTAATCCTCATTCCCTTCCACTGACAGCAATTGTGCCAGTATTATGTTAGCAATTGGTGAATTTCTGCTCTCAGTTAAGAATATGAAGTATTCTCAAGTATGCTTTAGATGTGCTTCAATAGAAATGATTACTGTAAAATGGCTATTAATGGGGAGAGGCTGTGTCTGCTTCAGCTCATGAGGGCCAGGATGGGAATAATGAGAGTAAGGAGGAGACAGATGGTCTTAATAGAGGCTGATTTTCAGTCCATGTGTGCTCATTCAGTGGAAGAATGACCTCTAAAAAAGTTAAAATGGCCAGTGGTGATGTGTAAATGGCTAAAAACTAAATAGTTAGTAGGGTGAACCTTGATGAGGGATCCAGAGAATCTACTGGAACATGTTGTTTCTTTTTAGTGCAGGGCTTTGCCTTTGGAGCAGTGGACTCTTTGTTTGGGACACGTTTTCTGAAGCACTGAACCTGATTTAATATCACGGGGGAAGAGTTTGCTGCTTCAGTGCTGATCTGACAGCTCTGTCACAGTGGTGGCACTTTATAACCACTCAGGTGGTATCATCAGTCAAAGAACAATAATCTCTAGATGGAACAATCACTGTGCCAGGAGGCCAAGGTCCTGTGTTATCTTTGGGTTTAAGCAGCTTCCCTGGGGTCCCACACTGTTTAGTGAGTGCAACATTGCAGGTCTTTTTCATTTTCAGTTTTGGTAGCTTTTGTAGGACAGCAAAGTCCTGGTTAAATCACTGTAGACAACAGATGGGAAATCAAAAGATCCCTCTGGTATTAAGTAGCCAGCAGTGTATTTTTTTTTTCTGAAGTGAGAACATCTGCAAATAAATAAGCATTTTAGAAGCTCAAGGTTACAATGAATTAGTTTGTGGCATGACCTGTGTTGTTTTCTAGGTCAGCAGTTTGTCCTCTGATCCTTGAGCACAGACTCCCAAAGGTCCCATCACCCATTGCAAGGTGATGCTCAGCAGGTTCAGGCTGCTTCTCTGCAGGGGGAGTTGCCTCTCCCCTTCACCTCTCAGCCTCCTCTCTGGAGTACCTGTGCCATCATCCTCCAAACACTGAAACTGCCTCACCATATTTCTCTGATCCTGGTGGAATCAGAGCTATACACCTCCTGATTCCTCCTATCTCATTCCTGTGATGTGTGGGCAGGTACTTGTGCTGCCCTCCCAAGGAAGGCCCCAGAGCTTCCCTGTTTAGAGTCCCCAGTTCTCATCAGGACATTGTCACCACTGCCTGACAGACCTGGTTTCAGTTTGGCAATCCTCTCACTAAGATTCTTCTGCCTCACTTTCTCAGCTGGATCTCATCTCTCTCCCATAGTCAAAGGGCAAAACCCCTCTGCCATTACACTCACTTTCAGTGTAACTACAGACACGTTCCAATTCAGACCATAAATCTGGGCATGAATTTAGGGTGAGGTATTGAATAGTAGCTGAACATCACAGGAAGCATCATCTTTAAAAGAAGAGCTCTGGGTAGGAAGGTTGGAATGCTACCATGAGCTTCAGCTCTGCAACCTCTGTCTTGTTCTCTTCCCTTTCTGTTGTACCTAGCAGGCTGCCTTTTATTAAGAGTAATGTCACATTCCCTTCTCAGGCATCTCTAATTTCTCCTCATCCTTCTATCTCACCCCTGCTGAACAAGTGGCAAGACTCTATTATGAAAAACAAATGTCATTGTGTGCGTGTGGCAAGAGCTCATCTCAGCTGCTTTGTTCTTCTACAATGCCAGAAACAGCTGCTGAGATTAATGGGCAAGGTGAAGATGAGATGTTTCCATCCATCACCAAATTGGTTCATTTTAAGTGTAGTACAGAGCAGCAGGATTGCCTATTCTCTAGCAAATCACTAGAGGAAAAAGAAAATCAGCCAAAGGAAGGAAAGGTTTTTTCCTTATTAAGATGAAAAGGTTATGCATAAAGAGATTTCTAGAGAGTTCTGGGATTGGGAGGGTGTCTGAGAACACAAGTAGCTTAGGCAAAAATTGAAGCCTGAGCATCTGAGCCAAAGAAGTCAGAGCTGCAGTTATTGCCCTGTTGTTTGCTCATACTTATCCCCTTTCTCTGTGCCTCAATTCTTTTTCCTTCTAGCTGGTAACCATGTTGTCTGCCAGGTGGCTTCAGGGCACAAAATCCTTGCATTTGAAATTGCACCTGTTTTGTCCACAACTTTCACACCAAAACTTTAATTTTTTAAAATAAAAAAATATCAAATGCTGCATAACTTTTGCTCTTTTGGGGTTAGTCTTTTTAGACTTGTTAATTTGCAATGATTTCAGCAATGTGATCTTGTTTAAACTGAGACTCCAGCAGCATTCAGGTGTATCATGGACTGTCAGGTAAGAAATCCTGTGGCTTACTCAGGTCCTGGATCCTTGCCTGAAGGCAGACACTGAGTCAGTTTCCAAAAGAGCCCTTTTCATCCTGTAAGGGAAGGAATTTTCTGTGGGATGAAGACAAGTGAACTAATTTTCAAAGTTCTTAAGCGAGGCTCCAGCTGGTGGGAATGTGGGGTTGATTTTCAGTGCTCTGTTTCACCTGGGTTCCTGTTTCATATCCTGACACTCATGGGCAAGGTAAGCAGAAACTCCTGGGTTGCAATTAAGACCCTGTTTTCATAAATTACCCTGAAGGCTGAGATTTTCCATCCTCATTCTGCCTGTGAGTGCCCTCACCTGGTGTTGGAGGACCATCCAGTGAGCTCCTTGCCTGGGTCCTGTGGCAGCTTTTCTAATTCAGTTGTTTTCCCCTCTTACAGGAAGCAGCAAACATGCTGCTCATGCAGACCAGGCTGAAGGAAGAGGAACAGCACCTGCTTCAGAGTGGGAGTAAGTAGGATTTCTATTTCTAATTAGCAGAAAAATTGTGAAGTGCTGACTCCTTTGTGCAGCAAGCACCCACTTAGGAGCCTGGAGCAGCAGGATCGTGGCAGAGTCAACAGGCTGCATTTGAAAAAGTAGAAAGGTAATAACTGGACACAGTGGGCATGTCCAGGGGGATGTAGGATGGTGCAACCCTGTGCTCCAGCTAGGACAGATCACAAACAGCATTTGACAGGTCTGCCACTTAATGCTGCTGAGAAGCCTGTCCTCAGGTGTCTTCATTTGTCCCCCCTCAGTGGGCAGCTCATGCTCAGGAGGTCCCAGGGAGAAGCAGAATGGGGGTGGAACAGGAGTGCTTTGGCACAGTAATGGGAAGGGCTCTGAGTGGCATCCTCAGCTCTGTCAAATGACAATCTGAAAGGGAGGAATTGCTGCTAAGGAAAAACCAACACCCAATCCCCAGAAGGATGTTTTGTTGGCAGGGAGAGCCATCACAGATGAGAGTCTCATTCTTTTAACATACATCCTTTATTTAGCCTCTTTCCCAAGGACTTTGGGCAAACACTGAACAAAACCTTGTTTTCATGAATCTCAGGTAAAGAGAAATAGTATTCAGGTCTCACAGCACTGAGTGATTCCTTCATTTGCCAGAGAAGAAAACTGTAACATTGCTGGAGCCTTGTAATCTTACCAGCTCCTCAAATATATCCCTTGCTGATACATTAACTTATTATTGCAATAGAAAAGATTATGGAGAAATGTCTAATATTTGTATATTGTCTGATAATTAAATACTGAAAAGATGTGTCAGCTCATTATTAATGATAATTAAAGTAATTTCCATTTTCAGCTCAGACATGTGTGTAATTAAATGTACCTGAGAAAAAATTGCCTAATTTCTCTAAATAATCAACAGCTATTGTTGCTGTGCTGGGTGCTGGCCTCACCTGCAGTCCTGTTGGGTTTGCCATAGCAGAGCTGAGCCCATCAGCTCCTGCAGAAAGGGCACCATACAGCATCAGCTCCAGGCTGTGGGGTGAGCTGGTGGAGAGGGGCTCAGCTGCTTTCTGTGAGTGAGGTCTCAAGAGGGCTGGTGCTGGAACTGAGGATGTCTCACTGTTTTTCTAACCTGCAATGAAATGAAAAGGCTGAGTCTAACAGGGCAGTTTTGGCTAATGCTCATGTCAGGGTAAAAGGCTAGGAGATGCATTAGTAAGCTCACACTTTCTAAACTCTTTTAAAAGGTTTTTATCTTTAGCTCAGTTGCTGACATAATACCTCTGACTGTCCATATGCTTCTCACCCAGAGCTTATTTTGGTCAGAGTCTTTATGGTACAACCTGAGGACTTTCCCAAGGCAATAGTTGGTATTTTCTGCTGCTTTGGCACACCTGGGGTGCCTTCCTTAGGATGTGGACTCTGGATGTTTCTCTGGGCTCTCAAGCCAATTCTCTGTCTCTGCAACTGCATTTTTTTAAACTAAACTTGGACTTGAGCAAAAGTAGAGACTGCTAGCATCTCTTGCCTCCAGCTGGTATTGTGACTTGTGGGGTGCTTTGAGGAATGTTTAACAACTGCTAATTTTTGTTTTAAGCAGATAATGATTCTGATGTGGAGATTCAAGAGGATGAAGGATCCAGTAGTGAAGTGGAAGAGCAGGACATCATGAGGCAGCACACCACAGAAACACTGCTGAGAGGTATCTTAAATTTCTTTAGTTGCCCTTATTCAGAAGGATGTGCTGGAATTATCTGAGTATTCTTAGGTGTAAGAAGACCCTGTTTATTGTTCAGGGACATTGGCACTGTTCAGTTCTGGTGAGCTGTAAGGGAATAATGTCTCTGGAAAAAGCACAGTGCTTTCAGGGGACCAAATTAAGGTTTAGTCAATGAAAAAAGTATCATGGGAGGAAAAGCATTCCTTGCTATTGCCTTCCAGATTCTGAAGGAACTTTATACAAAGACTTAAAAAAGTAATGCTATTTCTTATTGCATTTATTTCCCTGTAGCTAATAAGGTTCTAATAGTGTCTCCTTCAAAAGGAGACCTTTACTGAGTCCATAATTGTGGAATAGTTAGATGGACTTACATGGGCTGGGATCTCAGTCTCTCACTGCCATTTGACCAGTTCTCTAAAATGTAAACTCTGAATTTTATCTTTCATTCTTCCTCAGTGTTATCCATGAGTGACTCTGTGGTGATTCTCTTTGCTCTTGCAGGGAGAGCTGGTGCACGGATTGTTGGAACAATGCAGGGGGGAGACACAGAGGAAGAGGTAAGAAACCATCCCAGGTGTCTGTGGAGCTTCTCTGACAGTCCTCCTCTCAGCTAGAGAACACCTTTCTATGGGCTGACTCTTCATACCCCAGGCCTGCTTTTCCCCTCCTCTCTCTCCCTCTGTCTGTTCTCATCTTCAGTGTTTTCCCATTTTAATTTTGCTCTTGGATCTCTGTGCACTGCCCTGTGCTTTAGCCTGAACCTGCAGGCTGTATCCCCAGCCTCTGTCACTTGCTGCTGTACTTGGCTTTGCTGCTTTCTCCCCTGCTCCCATTATGGGGATTTTCTGTTTCCTTTTATGTTCTTGTACTTTTTATTTTCCTGCTCTGCCTCTCCTGTTCCTTCCACCCTGGTTCTCCAAGGGGAGATCTGCCCCAGCACAGCCAGGCACACACAAGAGCAAGGCACAGGTGAGTTTCAATCCTGTTCACCTTCTTTCACTGTGCCTTGATTTTATTTGGTCTGGTAATAGGTATGACTTCAGAGTTAAACACCCTGCAAGGCTTTTAATACCTCAGACTCAGCAGAAGTCAAGGAGTTCAGATTTATCAGCCCTGTGAAGGGGGAAGGTTTGCAATAAACTGAATGGAGCAGCCACTGTCTGGTGACTCAGCTGCTGGTGAAATCCATGGTGACCATCAGCTCCCAGAGGCAGCTGAGCTCTGGCTTTTTGTCATTTTGGAAGGCAGACAGCAGAGCAGCCAAGGCTGGAACAAAACCTCTAGCAGAATCTGCTGCTGCTCCCTGGAGCAAGTCCACATCTGGATCCATACCAGTCCAACCAGTGCTCCTCACAGCCCCTGCCTGTGGGGCTGCTCAGAGGGCAGGGGACAGGGACAAAGCCACCTCACCTCTGCCAGCAGGGCCATCCTTTGCTTCTGAGCTGACAAAGATGCTGTGCCACCTGAGAAATGAACTGGCCATGAATTCCATTTGCTTTCCCTCAGGAGGACTTGGGGGACAGTGAGGTTGACCTGGATGAAGATGAGGAGGAGGATGATATGGAAGATGACAGCATGGAAATCTCACCCAGCAAATCCAACCCCCGAGCAAGGAAGCCAGAGCCACTAGAGGAAAGTGACAATGACTTCTGACCTTCTGCTAGCAGGACCAGGAGGCACCTGAAGTACAAACTTTGGAGAGTGTGCAGGCTAGGAGATGATATCCTCCTGTCTGAGAGGTGTTTGCCAGCATGGATTCAGGATTCAGTAAATAAACGTTCATTAAACTTGAAAATTAAATTTGGATTGCTGGTCCTCTGACTCTGAAAGCACAAGCAGCTTACCCATAATGAGAATCCACAGCAATGTGTGCTGCAGTTATTTCCCTAATTGCATTACAACTGCTCCTTATGTGCTGCAGTGCCAAAAAGTCACACTCCAGTGAGCATCCTGTGCTTCATTTCCCTGCAGTTTGATGTCCAAAGAGATTTTTTTTACCTAATAGAACTGAATTAAAAGCTGCTCGGGGAAAACACTGACATTTATTTTAAATCTGACTTAAATCTATTTATCCTAAACATATTCTTTACTTAATCAAGGCTTTGCCTCCATGAAGAGCAGTGGCAGTGAACTGTCTGATCATGGCAACGATGCAAACCCAGTGTCCCCCTGTCCTTTCATCACCTGCCCCTGGCACACAGGGTGCTCCAGAGCCACACAGCTTCACCCCTACGTGTACCATCCAGAGGCACTGCAGGGAGGACCCTGCCCACATGGCCCTCTCCATACCCACTCCTGAGCAGGACCAGGGCACCAGGTACAGGTAATTCTCACTTTGGTTGAACCCAACCTTTTCAGGGAGAAAGCAAAAATGTAGCTTGACCAGGGAAGCTGGGTAGAGTCTCTGGTCTGTGGTTGGGTCCCTGGTGCAAGGTTAAGGTGCCTGGGACATCCCCTTTGCAGACTCTCCCCTCACCCTCCTGCCAGGAGCTCCATCCTAAGGTTTATTTCTCCCACCAGCAGCAGCCCAGCACAGCATCTCCCAGAGTCCCTCAGACCTCACAGGTCAGATCCCTCATCAAGAACCCTTCACAGCACGTCCTACAGAGCAGGGGCAGAATCCAAGAAGTGCTGGGTGACAAAGCACCAGCCTGGGGGGCTTCATGTGTGGAGCCCTCATGGAGTGGAAGAGACCCAGCTGTTGTAGCTGGGTCTGCACCCACTGCCTTTCCATCCAGGTAGGAAACCTGCATCATTCTGCTCCTCCCCAGCTCTGCCCCCCTGGTTTCAGAGGTCACAGAGCTCCTACCTCCCCAGCACTGATCAAAGCCCTTATCACCATGCAGGGGGCAGCAGGGCTGCAGCAGCAGCAGCTCACCTTGCTCTTCACCCATGGGCTGTGCCTTGGTTAATTAAGATACTATAAATTAAGAGCTTGGTGAGCAGTTCACAGTGACATTTTCACCCTTTGTTTTCTTGTCTCTAACTGGCTTGGAAAGTTCAATTAAGTCTTTGCACCCAGCAGGTCTCTCATCTTTGTTGTGCCTGGGCAAAGAGGGGTTTGCTGCTTGCAGCCCTGCTCCCCACAGCCCTTCCTCTGCAAAGTGCTGGGTGAGAGAAAAACCTCTTTGGGCCAGGCCTGCTCCAAGCTGCAGTTTGATGGTGTCCTCTGGTGCTGCTTCAAAATGTGATCCTGCTGCTGGAAACCTGCACCTGCAGGTCAGCTCATGCAAAGGCCTCTGTCTGGGATCATAAAGCAGCAGCAGAAATAACACAGTAGCGGCAAATTTTTTTTTCTGCTTCAGATAGAAAAGGTTGAGGTGCAGCTCTAGGACAACCCAGCAATTCTGGAGGCTGCATCTTGGGAGGATGAAGGGCATTATCTGCTGTTACAGGTAGAGGCCACCCAAAGCCAAACCCCACACCCCACAGAGATCCAAGATATTTCAGGATCTGACCTCAGGCAGGTGCCCTGGGGACCTGACCTGCTGGGGACAAGGCTGAACCCTGCCTGATGAGCACCACAGGGCAAGAGCTCCTGGGTGGCTGCAGGACCCACATAGGGAAACATCAGCAAACGGGCTGATCTGCAGTGTTTAGGTAAGCTGAAGGATTTCTGTACAAACCAATAACTGCATCGTTAACCAGGGACTGGAGGGGCAGAGAAATGTCTGCTGCAGCCCAGCTCCAGCCCTCAGGACACACAGAAGCCCTCAGCATGGCTGCTCCCTTCTCCCCATCCCATCTCCATGGGGTTTCCACTCTCTCAGAGATCTCCAGTTTGGGGCAGGTGTCTGGGCAGCTCGAAGCACCCAGCACCCCACAGCTCTCCCTCCCCCAGACCCAGGAGCCCCTCCAGACCTTCCCACTGCTTCCTGGCACACTGGGTTTTCCTCCAGGGAATCTCGGGCCTCTTCACCAACACCCTCCAAGCTTCAAGATGTTTCTCCTGCCACAAACCCACCCTGAGCTGATCCCCTTCTGGGTCTGCACACAGAAATATTTGCCAAGCCAAGGGCTGCAGCTGCTCCTCCTCAGCCTGAGCAGATCCTGAAGCCAAGACCCAGGCTGCCACCTTTTGGCAGAACCTGAAAGGTTTCACATCATTATTTTATGGTAATTAAGTGAAGCAATGAAGTTTCTTCTGCCTTATATCCAATTAAGGAACTTGCAGATCTACAGGTAATTCACTTATCTGAGTTTATATATGGCTTTCAGATGCAGTCTTACTTTTTTGGCCTGGATGGAATGCCAGCAAAATTATTGCAATTACAGAGGTACTCCCTGTGCCCAAACTAACCCCTTAGCAGGGTTGGGTTTTTTCCCCCCCAAAAAGCCCCAACTAGAATTACAGAGGGACACAGTGGGAGTCAGACAGGGAGTCTTGGAGGCAGGGAGCCATGAAAGGCCCCTGGGCTGAGTGCCAGCAGTCCCAGCACCAAATCTCACCAGGAAAAAAGCAAAGATCAATCTACAGGTAATTCCAGACAACTCAAAACAAAGCTGCTTTCAGAGGGAGGATCCCTCAGAGGGCTCTGCCCCACCTGGCAAGCTGCAAAGGGAGGGATGATGCTGACTGAGCTGGTCATGCCCTGAGCCACTTCACCACGAGTGTGCCCGAGGCTGATGGAACAGCAAATCCTCTGCCCAGAGGCAAACAGGATCCCAGGACATCAGCATGGGATGGGATGGGAAGGAGCTGCTGGCAGCCAGACCCCGTGGGACACAGGCAGCCACGACGGGGCTGGGGGCTTCTGGCCAAGCTGTTGTTCAACTCTTGGTGTTTGAGGTTCCCCAGGTGCTGATGGCTGCAGGGTTCAGCTCTAGCAAGAGCAGGGGAGTGGGTTCCCATCTGGATCTCCAAAGCTGTGGGGTGTTCTGGAGGGGTTGGTGTTGTGGGTGTTCAGGTCTTTTCCCTTGTGTTCGGGAGCCAGGTCCAGTTGTTTGGAATTTTGGAGCTGAAAATGGGCAGAGATAAAGAGAGAGGGAGGGGAGGAACATGGGAAGTTTTAGGTGCTAAAAACCCCCATAGCCTGATTGTTGGTGGTGCTGTGGGTAGGGTTCCATGGGAGCTGAGGGCCAGCAGGAGTTTTCAGTGGCCACTCCTTGTGTTTGGGAGCCAGGTCTGAACATCTGGAATTTTGGAGTTGGAATTGGCCAGAATACCACCTTGGGTAATGTGAAGCAGCAAGAAACCTCCCTGGCAGTCCCATGGTGTGTCCATGTCAGCATCCAGTCTGATGTTCCTGGCTGTAGGAACACGTTCCCTGGTCTGCTGACCCAACGAGCCCCCTAAGCACAACGGGAGCAGCTCCCTGGCTGGGGCTTTGGCTCCCTACGTCCTTTGTTATCTCACTTGCAGGGGTGTGGATCATGGCAGGAGTTCTCCTGTCTCTAATTGGGGGGATTTGGGTTGTGTGTGAGGTGCCAGTGAGCATTTTTGTTATTTAGAGTGGGGCTCTCTAGGAATCTGCTCCCTTTCCTGTGTCCTGCAGCAGATGGCACTCGTGTGTGTGCAGAGCTGAGTTCTGCTGGTGCTGAGGTCTCTGAGCATCCCTGGGGGCTGTGGGGCACTTCTGGCCCATGGGTCTGGGGTACAGTGATAGTTCTTCCTTACTCTTTACACTTGGATAGACTCTAGTATCTGTTAGTTCTATTAATGGGGAGATTAAACATTTAAGCATCTTAGCATGTAAAAAATTAACATCTTGGCATGTGAGGCATCTTTTGTACAGCAGAGACAGCAGTCTGTGTCAGGACAGTTAAAATCATCCCAAATTGGGAAAATCTTTCAGGTTATGCTGGATTCTAGAGGAATTAAACTGTTAGGTTCCCAGGCAGTGTAACTCAGTGATAAGGTTTGGGTTTAGAACTTAAGTGGAACTTGAGTGTGAATTACTGAGATGGGTTTGGTTTAAAGTAAATATTCTTTGCCTTCCCTAAGGCCTTTCACTGAGTTTTGTCCTATTTAAGGTTTTAAATGGCTCTGTGCACATTGAGCTGCAAGCTGTAGATGCCCCCTCCACAGGCCCTGTGGATCTGACCTGTTTCTCACTAAGGATAATTCCCTGCTGAAGAAAAGAGTTTATCAGGGTTATTTTTCCAGTCATTTCACTGATGGAAAACAAACACACAACAATCAAGACACTGAATCCTAAGGTGTACAAAATAAATGTGATCTTGCTGCTTTCAGCTGTGGCCACAGAACCTTCCATTCACCAAGCAGTGGTTGGCTGAATAAAGACCCAGGTGATGGCTCTCCAAGATAAAGCTGAAGCACTCCAGAAGATGTCCCTCATATAATGATCCAGCTTTTATGGCTCATGCTTCCTCTTTCATAAATGCTTGCTAGATATTAATTGCCCCTCCTGTGATGATAATGAATGTAATTAATTCATGATGATGAATACAGTTCCAGTAATGTAATGACTTTCATTTTCATGCCTTATTTTTTTTTTTTCCTTGACAGGAAGCCTCATGTTTGCCAGGTATTGACACATTGCTTAGACCACACAGTCTGAAAAATGAGGTGCTGCTTCTGACCACTTGGCTGCCAAGTTGTGGCCAGGTAGCCCCAGGGCAGTGGGCAGGTGCCTGGTGTGATGCTCAGAGCATCAACATCTCCCAGAACCCTGTGATGTGGCTTCTCCCTCTGTGAGTACATGCAGTGACCCTGCATATAAAGTTGTGCATGATTAAGGCTGTGTTTTGCCCTCCAGTGAATTTATAATCCTTGAAATCTCCTCCTTCCACCATCAGAAAGCAGTGGCTGAGCAAAGGCCCTAATGCACCTTAAAGTCAGTAAATAAAATTCTTGCTGCAGCCAGTGGGAGCTGGACTGTGCCTCTAGTTCACAAAGAACATGGCACAAAGTAAAAATAAAAAATAAAAAAAATGTTGAGTCAGGCTGGCAGTAGTCAAAGTGACTCCCAGTGACTACTGGAAGAGGAGAGCAAAGTGCCCTGGGCAAAAGAAGCCAAGAGGCAGAGGTGCCTTTCTCTTACCACTTGTTCTAATTAAGAATAGATCCTTTCTGATAGGCAAGGGGGTTGCAAACAAGTGGTGTTTTTTTTTTCTCTTAACTGCCCTCTGGAGCTTGTATTTGTCTCTAAAAGAAACCACCTTTTCCTCATCCTTCCCCTTCATACCATGGGAGCCTTTTCCTCTAGGACAGGCAGTGTGTATTTTCAATGTGTATTTTCCTCCTTACCCCACACATTGGCCTCACTCTTTTCCCTGGCTAAAGACACTGATGTGCCTTTAGTACCAAGCTGTGTGCTCAAGGTAGATATTTCACCCTGAGTGATCAGCCTGCACGATGCTTTTAAATCACTTAAACTCTACTTACACAGTATTAATTGTTAAAGATGTTCACACTAGCATTAAAACATTGTTAGTGTTCTTTAATGTTAGTCCAGGGTTAATTAAAATTGCCACTTGAGCAGCTCAGTGTCTGAATCTTCCATCTGGAAACTGGTTAGCTCCTGACCAGCTGCAAAGTGAGCTTTACTCCCTTGTGTTATTTCCATTTACATAACCTGGCTCTGACTTGTAGCAGCTCTCTCCAGTCCTGTAAGGATTTTACAGCTCCCAGGGCTTCGTGTTACTCAGTTTTACTTTTTGTGCCTGATAGAAGCTGGGTTGAACCCCACCAGTTTATTCACACAGGTTCTCACACTGCTGTTGGGTAACAATGGAAAAGGCTGCTTTTTTCTCAATTAAAAAGTGGAAAAGGTGAGGAATTTTTAGACCAAATTGTCACCTGCTCACAACATCTGTACTGATTCCCTGGCTTGTCTCCACTGATGTCATTGGACACACTGATTTCTACCAGCTGAGAGCACACCCTCCAGATGTGACCATTCCCCAGCTGCAAACCTGCTGCAGAATCCCCCAGCCAAGGTTCAGAGCAGTCAAGGGCTCAGTGGTTTTGAGTGGCAGAGCTGACCTCTGCAGCCATTTGAAAATCCACACAGGCTCTTTGGGAATGCATTTCTATCACTGTAAATAGCTCTGGCTTACACGTGTAGTAAACAGCAGAGCTGTTAATCCATTTAGAGGCCATGCTGATGGTGAGAACAAGGCTGAGCGATTCCTGGGAAGGGATCACAGTCCTGGAACTCAAACTTGCCAGTGTCCCCATGGACAATCTGCTCTGGCTCAGGCATCTCTGCTCCGTGGCTGCTCTTCCCTTCTCTTCCTTTGCTGGCTGTGGGTGTCTGACCTCCCCACAGCCTTCTCCCCTCTCTGACCTGCAACCCTCTTTTCAGGGTGCACTAAAATATCTTCCCTGGTTTTTTTCAGGTTTCTTTCCTATCTTTTTTCCTGCCCTGGGCTGTTTCTCTTGCAGTCTGTATGCTAAAATGCATGGTGTCTCAGCGTGCTTTGAGCAGCCTTATGAGATAAGGGATCTGTTCTGCTGGGACCCTGGCTCTGAGGCTGAACTGGTGCTCACAACAGAAGCCATCCAGTGTTCATCCTGGAGCTGCCAGAGCTCCCTTTCTGCCCTCCTTGGTTTGGATCAGATAAGTTATATCAGAAGAACAGAATGTTTGCCTCCCCCACACGTGTGTGCACAAAAAGAAGTTATCACCTCAGTAAAAGGTGTAGTGCTGGGTAGGGACTGGTGGGGTTTGCCTGATAGTGATCACCAATAGGGAAGGCACAGGTTTATAAGGGAAGCCTGCACGAGCTCCTCAGAATGGCACAATCACTTGTCATTGAGTTTTGAGGCTGGGCTATCACTAATAAAGAGATTATCATTAATAAAGCAGCACCTGGTGCCACTGTGACAAGACCTTGCAGTGCAGCAGTGACAGGGACTCTTCTCATTCCTTGCTAGGCCAGGGAACAAGTGCAAGTTCTTGTTTCACAGAGTGAAGCTGGTGCAAGTCTGAGCTTGCAAGTCCTGACTGGGAAAGTAAATCTTACGTCTTATCAAGATCTGCATGTTGCTCCTGTTTAATTTGCTCTATTTTTGCTGCTTCTGCTGCCTAAGCCACAGCTAATCCATTAATGAAGCAAAATGACCCCTGATGCTGTGCGTGTGCTATGGGCACCTCCCCAAAAGTGACAGAGCAAGATTAAAGGTTGTTTTCTCTCTAAACAGAACTTCCTAAAAATGAAAGGACATTCAAATGGTTTTACAGGTGCTTCCTGTGAAGAGAAAAGATGGACCTAAAGCTCTGCTTTGGATGGCAAGGCTGCAGCAGGCCTGGCAAGAGCATGGTTTGGCTTTCCATGCTTGTCTGATGCCAGCAGATGAGTCCTCAGCCCAGAACAGCCCAGAGATACAGAAGATAAAAGTGAGTAGCAGCTTTTACACTTGCAGTTACCATTGGCTTGGATCTACCATTTCAAGCTCAAATCTCTGCCAGCCAGGATAGAGCAAAGCTGCTCTAAATTAGAATGGGGGAACAGCCCAGTACTGTGGGAACTGAAGAACTGCTTACAGCTAATTGCCAGCTCAAGCTGTCCTCAGTTATGCTGAATTTAGATTATGTGCAGATGAGAAGCCAGCTCTCTATTGCACACTCTATTGTCTCTGCTGCTCATTAGCTGTTAATGTATTTTTTGTATCTCTAACCCTACAGTGCAAAAAATTTATTGGGTTCAGAGGAGACCTCTCTTGTGCTTGTATTATGGATTTTGCTCTTTTAGTTTAACCATGTGAAGGGGGTGACACACAAGGGGGAATATCTTTTTGCTATTTGGCTCCTAGAAACTGGGGCCCAGAGGCAGGACCTGAGACTCCTTTCCCTCAGCTCTGGCAGGATGCAGAGTCTGTGCTGGTAATAAAATACCAGGCTGGAAATCTGGCTCATGTAGGGGGCACAGTGTAAGGTGGGGCATGATATGAGCTTGTGTCCTGAAAACAGCAGTTCTGGGCCCTAGATTGCTGGTGCTGTCTTGTCACAGAGCAGATCTGATGCAGAGTGGTGGTCTGAGCACCTTGTTCTGTTTTCATTTTTGGAGGCAGCTTGTTAGGCATTGCTGCTCCTCTTGTCTGTCCCCATCCCACCTCTGCAGGATAGTGAGTCCTGCAGGAAAATGTAGCTGGGTGTATCTGGGGAGCAGTGATCTTTGGGCACCCCAGATCTCCTGTGGCTCATGTGTTTGAATAATTACCCTGGTACTGAAGAATCCCTTGAGATGCTGGCCCTGTCCTCTGCTGAGGCTGGGGAGTTTCAGGTGGTTCAAAGCAATACTTGTGGCTTTAGCAAGCTGGCAGTGGATTTTATACTCTTCTTTGTGCCTGCCTCAACCCTGGTAATGGTAGCAGGAATGTGGTGATTGATGTGTTCATTCTTGACACCTCTTCTGTGCTGAAAAGACCCCACAGGACCCCATAGCAGGTGGTCTTAGAGGGGCCCAGGAATCTGAGTCACACCTGCTGGACACATGAGGTGAAGTTTGAATGGAAGAGGAGGTGTAAACATGTTGTAAAAATACACTCAAGCTTCCCTCCCTCAGCTGCAGCAAGCATTCTGCACTTGCAGCTGCCTGCCTGTGAGCAGCAAAGATTACATTTCCCATGATGTGTCATAAAGCCTGGAGTATGACAGCTGTGGCTTCAGTGCTCTGCAAGTAAATGATGCTGACAACAAATGTCAGGATCAAAGCCCACTCCCAAACCAAAAAACAACTTCTCTGCTAGTGTCTGAGCATCTGTGACCAGGAGCAGCAGGGCTAATGAGAGCCAGCAGCTCTCTGCACTGGACACAGGTTTCATGTTAATTCCTGTCTCAGGCAACAGAGCTCAAGGTGTTTGCTCTGTGGAGCAAAGAAGATGGAGAAAGACTGAGCTGCCTTCTGCCTTCTCGCTCTCTGCTGATGCCAGCTGAGGGGCTGGACAAGCTATCAACATTACTGAGAGTGTGTATGCACTGTTATCAGCTGAGTGAGCTGCTGAAGCTGCAGGCTCAGGCTGCTCTGAGCATTTGGTTGGGGCTGGGAGAGGTTGGATCACAGGTTGGTGGGATGAGCCATAAAGATTCCAGCCTGTGTGCCCATGGAAGTTCTGTCCTGCTGCTCCAGCTCCAGGTCCTGGTGCTGCAGCTGAGCTCAGCACTGGGCACAGGAGGCATTGGGTGATGTTCCTCAAACCAGGACTCTGTGTGAGCTTTCCTCTCATTAGAGCCTTTACTTTGTCTCTCTGGTAACGAGGACTTTTGTCAGTTTTGCTTTCCTGAGGCACTGGCAAAGCTGAGATCTGAGCTGATGGCCCAGCAGCCTGTCAGGATGTCAGACAGGGAAAACAGCAGCAGCTCCTCCTGTCTCCCCATCCCTCCCCTTCCACAGCCTCAGCTGTTGTTGCAGAGAAACGTGGTAGGTTGTTTTCACACACAACTCTTCAGTCTCTTCTTGTGGTGTTACTGGTTTTCATTCTGTTGTGGCACTTACTGGTTCTTGCCTACCTCTCTCTGTGCATCTGTCCTCATACAGTAACAGCAAAATCACCATTATCCATGGCAACGGATGAGCCATTATTCCCTTTTCCCACCTTGCCTCACTGCTGATTCCCAGCCCTGGTGGAGCTGAAGATGCTGAGCACGTTGGGCTTGGTGGCTCTGACATTCGTGGGTCCTGGGGCTTGTTGTAGGGGCACAGCTCTGACATGGGGTGCAGTTCATGAGCACTGGACTGGGGCATTCTGCTGGTTTCATGTTCCTACAGGCTGGTGCTGGGGTTTATGGTTTGATTTGTTGGGTTGTTTTGTTTTGTTTTTTCCCCAAAACTGCCAGTAGCTGCCTGCAGACCTCTGAGCCATCAGCTCTTTATTTCCTGGCCACTTCGTGGTCACCTGTGTCTTTTTGGTCACATTTAATTTCTCCATCCCAAGACCTAATGGCTTTGGATGCAAATGAAATAATGTGTTTTTCAAGGGAAAAGCTCCTGTTCTCAGCAGATCAACAAACCTTGTGGTTTATTCAAATAGAATGGCATCTATTCCCATATACAGTGGTTCTGCTCCATTTCCTCTCATTGTTGTCAGGTTTTCTGGGCTGTAGTCCGGGTGTTTTTTCTCTCCTCCTCCAGACAATGGCTCAAAGGAGGCAAATCTGAGCACCCTGCCTGCCTGTGGGCTCCTGACTCAGGAGAAGTGGTTCCACACTCCCTGTAATCCCTGCTGCAGCTCAGGATGTCTGATGGGAACAGCTCTGCACAACCTGTGCTTCCCAGCCAGGGACAGGAGCACTGCAGAGCAGGTTCGGGTCCTGCCTGTGCACTCCTACCCCTTACCAGCCCTGGGGGGGCTCAGGGGAGCTCACAGCCTCTGGTACTACATTTGGGGTGGGGGTTTTTTTTTTGGTTTTTTTGTTCTTTGAGGCCTGATTTCTGGGTGCAACAATAGCTCTTGTAGAGGAGATGCTCTGCATATCTGTTGGTTCTCTTAATTTCTAATTGGGTCTTATTGAGGTCCCCAGTTTTGTTCTCTGAAAGTCTTAATTAAGAACTAACCTGGAAGAATAAAGAGGCTTAGAGGAGGTTAAGTGATAGAAAGCTGTAATATTCAATATGTATTCAATATAAACGTGTCAATATTAGTATCACTCTTAAAAAATATTGAAAGTAATAAATATTTTAATTTATATCCCTATGAAACCCTTTGCCAATTAATGTTTCAGTGTTTCAGGCTGTTTTATGGCCCTTCTTATGGCATTTTCTCTCTTTGTGTGGTGATCTGCTCCATTTGTGAGCTGATGGATGTCATGAGCCAGTGATTTTATACCAATGTCTTGTCACCAGCTGATGGTTGCTCTTAACTTATCAATCCTCCTCTGGGGTGGAGTTTTACATCTGAGCAGTCTGAGTGTGCTGAGCTCTGCTGGGGGGTGATGCTGCTGATCTCAGGAATGATTGGACTTCTGGTCACTTATTGCTTTCTCACTAGATCCAGTGAAAGGTATTGTTCTTCTGGTGTTAGCAGGTGTTCTGGTTTGCTTTAGCTAAGGGTTTGGAGAGAGTCTGAAAACAAATGCTTCCATCTGTACAATGCTTCCAGGCTGTGCTGGTTCCCACTGAGGTGCATGGGATCACAGCACCTCTGCAAACCAAGTGCTTAACATCACTGCTCTGTGAGAACATCCACTTCTGGCAGTCTGTAAGCAGAAAGAGAATTAAATTTTTCCACTTCCATCCAGTTAGCAAGTGCTCTGTAACAAATACGAAATGTTACAGAAGTCCATTTTACTTATTTTGAGGGAGTTTTTTCCTCGAGGGCACCTGACACATTTTTCAGGCCTTTAACCAGCCCGTCCTGGTCTGGTATAAATCTTTAGACCAGGTTTTCAAAGCAGCTCTGAACATCACCTGCATTCCATGGTTTTTGAGGGAGTGTTCTGCTGCTTTATTTCCTGTGATATCACCAGCCTCTGGACTAAAATGTCCCAATGTCCCTAAATCAACCAAACCTGAAACAGCATTGCAGGGAATGGGGTATCTGCAGTTCTGGCTCACAACAAAGTCTGCTTCTCAGCATCATGTACTGTGAGAACTTCTCTGCATTTTCAACCAGATTTGGGGATTACAATTACTCTGTGAGAATCAATGCCATGAAAGCTTAGGGGCTTAGCAGTGCACTTAGCAATTTGCCTGCAGGTTTATCCCAGTTTGGTGGGGGAAAGGAGGCTTAATGTTGTTGATTTCAGTCACTGTGGCTTTCCAGTAGAAGTGAGTGCTATAAAGCCATCTGATGTGCTTGCAGGAGATAAATCTGCTGTCTGCTTCTAAGACATAAAATAAGGCATCATTTCAAACAGTCAGGGCTTTTATGCAAATCCCTTATTAGGGGAATTACAAATCATTAGGAATTGAACAGCAAGGTAGCAGGCACTTTCTGGGGGAGGGCCTTTGCCTTGATGCCATAGGAAACATGAAGTTGATTTAAAGACCACATAATTTTCCTAATTTCAAATGCTCTGTGCCACCCAAATCCCCCAGCCTGAACTCCACTGAGACCCCTTTGTGTGGTGGCTTTTTGATGGATGTGTCTGCAATTAAACAGCAAAGCTGGATTCACACAGCCAGGCAGCAGCTACCCTGGTGTCTGCCCTGAAGCTTTACAAAGTGGTACCAAGTGTCATTAAAATACAACTAGAAAGTGCTGCACAGGAAATCTCTTATCATGTTCTTTTAACTTCACTGGGTTCAGTGTTTGTTTTTCAAGGCCAGTGATCCAGGCTCGCTCTTCATGTATTTATATTTTGAGGTGATGTACAGAAAACTAAACAGACCAAAGAACCTGCTACTACATGTTGGAAAAGCATGCAGAAAATAGCTATTTTTGCTCCAAGTACTCTGAGACAATAATCCTGACAGGTTGATGAAACCAGTGGGTAGGAGTGGAGGGAGAGGGAACATCAGGTGAAATGGCTGCCTGCTTGTGTACTGAACAAGCTCTGCATATGATTTTATGTGTAATTGTTACCAGCAACTATAATAACCCTTAAGCACCTTGTTTGTGAGTGCATAAGCCAAACACACAACTGTTTTCAGTCAATTGGGTTTGTGTTTTCTTTTTTTTCAGCCTGTTCTGGGCCCCAAACAGATTGCTGTTCTCCTGCTGTGTTTCTTTCAGGCTTTCTCATTAACACCATGCCTACAGCCTATTAACCTGTGGTAATTTGCCTCTGATATGAAGAGTAAACCCACAATGCAGCCACTGAAAGCCCAGGTTAGGTGGGGAGTGACATAATCCCTGTGGAAGTCACCTGCAGCATCCCTTGTCAGCAAAAGGATTTCTTTATCCCAAAATCCTCCCTCCTATTCAGTTAAGCAAAGCTCCATTATTTTATTTTTCTCCTTGGAGTTTTGGCTAAGCACAGATGAGAATTCCAGAACTGGGTCCATGGAGCTCAGCTTGCCCTGATGTTGTGACTCTGGAGCTGGGAGGGGAAGGTTCCATGGATAGGGAATTTTCAGCCTATCTCTGCAGGTCCTGCAGCATCTTTCTCCAAGGGATGTGAGTGTTGTCTCTCCCTGGAGGTGGCTGAGCAGATCTTTGCCCTGGGATGGACCTCACAGGTGAGGGGCTGAGATGGTGGAGTTGGAAATTCTTCCTGCAGCTTTTCTTTTCCTGCTGGCTGGGAAGCAGCCTGGGAGGTTCATTGCAACTTCTGACTCTGTTACATCATCTGACAGCAGAAGCCATTGGATTTGGTCATGTTGTGTCTGACAATTAAAGATTCATGGGCTTGCTGCACACAGCTCCTGCCTTCTCTACAATGTGTTTATTCTTGTTTCTGCTCAGTATTTTACAGGATATTTGGGCTGGACTGGACAAAGCTGGAGCTGTTGTACTGCAGCAATCTCTGTGCATTCTCTTATCCATGAGGAAAAGGATCTTCTAGGAGAACCAAGACTTTCCAAGCTTTGTTTTCTGTTGCTTTGTGAAATCCTGTTCATCTGACCTCATCACAGTGATGATTTCCCACAGGTCTTGATTCCCAGGAGTGGCCACAGCTGCTCCACACCTCGCTCCATGCTTCCTCCTAAAGGTCAGCATTTTCACTTGGATTTTCCAGCATGTGTCCTTGCTGAGGCTGGGTGATGATAAGGAAATGTAGGCTGCAGTTGGTTTGTTCCTTCTCTTTTCCTTCTTCCTGACAGTTCATAGACTTGACATTTGTTCAAGGAACAGCTTGGATAAATACAAGACTGGGGTCTTGCTGCATTCCCATTTTTAGGTCTTGTCTGTGCTGGCTGAATTGTGCCAGTGCTGCACGCAGGAGCTGGCATCCAACATTGGGAACAGAGATCTGGTTCCTTAATTTGATGATTTCTTGCTTTTCCTATGGTATTTTGCACAGCAACCAAGTATAGTATCTCAAGTGGAGGCTGGTGAATGATGAATTGCAGAACAAAATGGACAAACCCACTGAGATGTCACAGCTTTTGGATTGCTGTAGTTGTGTTGACTGAACCCAGGTGAAAAGTGAAATCCTGCCTTTTAGGCAAATATCTTGTGAAGCACAGGAAATAGATGAAGGAGAAAGAACAAAAGGGTACTGAAGCAGAAAAGCAGATGTCAGAGGGGGTTTAATGTTATTCAAATTTCATTTTCTGGTAGTTGTTCTTAAACATTTGTGGAATGGTTTGATGTGCTGATCATTTGCCAAGCAGTGCAAAAAAATCTCTCAGGTGATGACACAATTAAACATTACTTGTATGTAGCTCATCATCCAGCATGGATGTTTCTTCAGGCCCATTTTCTATCCATGACAAAAGTCCTGATGAGGCTAGGCTGAACTTTAATTCCTCTATTTCTTTTTTGAGAAGGTCTGTCCACATGGGATGCTGTAAGTTGGAGTCCTTAAAACTAGTGAAGCTCCTCCAAGATACCCCCCTGAGCCTGTGTCTCAAAAGTGACAAGTTTTGGTTTTTGCAGTCTTGGAATGAATCCTGCCCCTATGAACTCTGCCCATGTGCATCCATGTTTCTGGAACATTCCACATTGGAGCTGGAAACAACTTTTTCCCAAACCAGAACTTGTCAAAAGAGACTTCCAAGAGCTGTACTTGTTAGTGGACCTATGGCCTGGCTTGCTGACACTGCAGGCACAGCAAATTCTCACGAATGACACATCCCCAAACTTGTACAAGTTGCTTGCTTGGCTGCCCAGAAAGTGGATGAGAGCCAAAAGAAGGAGCTGAGGATGGGAAATGCTGCTGTGACCTGGCTGCCAGAGTCTTCCTGCCTGTCCACGAGGCTGTGACACAGACCTGTCACTTGTGGTGACATGAGCACAGGAGAAATGTCCTGGTTTGGTTATGAACATGTTGATGCAGTTCCCTCCCTCCTTCCATTTGATTAGTTAATTAGAGCACTCCTTTAGTCAAGCCCTCTCCTGCAGGATGCTCAGCACATGGGTGGGGGCAGTCGAGGTCTGGAGCTGCTCAGCTGGGTCTGCAGTGCTGTTTCCATGCAACTTCAGTGTCAGTGGGCTGAATCCTGGAATCTTCAGTCTCCCAGGAAGCAGTTGGAGATTCATGTACTTGGGATCTCTCTTAATTGGAGCCAGGTTGTAAGAAAGCAAACGATAGATTAACAATACAGACTAATGAGTCTTCTCCATTAATGTGCATCCTTATCTGCTCCCTATCTCTGAAATACAATCTTTTTCCCTGCCCTTTATTCTGAGGGATGAAGGTAACATAGAGGTCTGAGCTGTCCTTTGTGCATTTCAGGCAGTGGAGAAGGTGTTTGTGGTGTTTGCCAAGTGGATTGAATTGGCAAACAGATGAAACTGATGAAAAATCCTTCCTTAAGAGCAGCAGCAGTGAGGCTTGCAGAGAGAGGGACATGGAGGTACAAAAAATAAACCACTCCTTTCTGCCTTGTGGGATGATGAGGGGAGAAGAGAGCTGATTGAGTGACCTGGAGCATTGCAATCTTGAGGTTTGGTACAAATCCTGATCTTGAAGCATTGCTCACACAGACCTAAATATATCAGCTGAGATGTTTTTGTCATCAGTCTGGATGTGCTGATTGCTCTGACCCACAGAAGATTGAACTGTGAAATGTGTGAGGCAAAGAAATTGCTGCCAGCCAGGTGCAAATCAGTAACAGTAGACAAAATTTTGATAACCCAAAATTGCTTCACTACAGAACAACTTTATTTTAAACTTGTGCTCAGAAGCATTCAAAAAAACTGTCAGAAGCTTGTGGTGCTGCATCCCTTCCTTGCAGTAGCTGTGTGTGTGTGGTGTGAGCAAGCAGGAGGTAGTTCTTACATTAACCTTTTCTCCTGGGGTGAACTAACCTAAAGGAGCTCGTGTTACCTCTGTTTAGGGGTGCAAGCCAAAATGTACTGCACCTCCACCATGCAGAAGAGCTTGTTGACCATGGCAAACACCTCCCTGAGCTCCTGTGCAACACAGGACATCACACCTTTGATCTGACAGAGTCCAGTTCCACGTCAGCATCAGCTCAGGGAGATGCAGACCCACACTGAGCACACAACAAACCTGCCCAGTGATGTTGTGTCAACCACAGGGACAAGCCAGGGGGTTGGGACAGTGACCAGGAGGAGTGTGACATGGGAGGCCTGGCCAAGGCAGAGCTCAGGCAGAGACCACAGCCAAGGATCTGGCTCCTGAGCAAAGGGAACCAGGCAGTTCTGGAGGCCTGGAGATGCTGGATGGCTGCACTGGCAAAGCTGGCCTTGAGCCCAGGCAGCCAGACCCCAGGGACTCCAATAGCAGCACAGAAAAATCCTTCCTTCCTGGCTGCTCCCAGTAGTGGGTTAATATCAGGAGAGCCTGAGCATGACAAACATAAAGAAATAGAGCTTTTATTCCTAATTAGGCCACTATTCTATGATTTGTGCAAATTTGTCTTAATTTATCATGTTATAAACCTCATAATGTGTTTATGGGGGAGTGGCATTTCATTTAAAGTGTCCAGCAGAGATGAATTCAGCTGGCATTCACTGCAGCCCTAAAGCTTGCTGCTGGGGGAAGTGTCTTGCTTCTCATCCATGCACAAGTCTGAGGCCATCAGACTCGTGTTTGTCTCATCTTCAGCTGGGCAATTCATTACCCACAGCACCACACAACTTCCTGTCCTAAAGCACTTGCTTTTTTGAAACAATATCTTCTAATGGACAAGTAATAATCATTTGCTTCCCTCTGGGGCACAGACAGTCAGTATGGTTGGTGTACATCTTCCTGCATGGGCTGCACTGGGTTAGTCTGGTAAAGACTTCAAAATGTAAGCTTGGGACAGTACCAGTGATGCTTGCCTTCTGATTTTATTTTTTTAATGTTGATTTTGGTACTTTTGTAGCTTCAGAGGAACAACCATTGCTCTGTTATAGTTCAACCATCCTCCTGTAGCACATGGAGTGAAGCAGCAGTGATCTGCTGCTGCCCCAGAGAGCCTGCAGGTTTTCACTTGGAGATTTATGTGACAAAAGACATAATTATATCATCAGAAACAGATGCAGTCATAATTATGATAGATCATTATGACTCAATCTGACACTTAGAGCCTACTGTGCTGCACTGCATGTAAACATGAAAGGAAACCTCTGTGCAGCTCTGAGAATGGAGCTGGAACAGAGGAGCCAAAGGGGAGCAGCAGAGGTCCAGCTGTGTGGTGGCTGAGGGCTTGGAGGGCTCTGTCTGATGTCTCAGTGGGCTCTTGCTGTTCTGGTTGCCGTGAAGCTGCTCTTTCAAACTCTTCCCAAGTCCCCAGTCTGCTCCCCAGATGCTGCAGTTGGGTTCTGGGTACCTGGGTACCTGCCTGCCCCATGCCCTGCAGGATGAGCTGATCTCTCCCTCAGCTCTGCTTCTCCTGCAGGGATTCCATCCCCTGAGGATGCAGAGGTGAAGGCCAAAGGCTGGGGATGTTCTGAGGGTGACATGGTGAGTGCTGTGGGCATGGAATCCACATGTGCTGCTTTGTCAGCTCTTACACCTTCTCCAGAAGAAATATTTGGGCTGTTTCTCTCTTTCTCTTCCCAATGTTGAACATCCAAAAGCTGAATATTTAACCCTTGATACTTTTCTGTGTCTCAAACTGTTTTAGTTGTTCTTCCTTTGCAGTAACCTTTCCCAGACTTCAGTGTCCTAAGCCCCCAGATTAGGCTTCTGTGAGTTCCATATACTGACCTAGCTCCCACTAATCCAGGATATCCATTTCTCTTGGGGAAAGGTATGGGTGGGTATGAGAGGAGTGGGTTTCCTTTTCCTCAGGCAGGTGAGTGAGAACCAGCTTAATTGGAGAAAAATTCATCAGTCTTCCTGTCCCTTTTTGTACATCTGAAAACAATAGGAGCAGATGGCCCTAGAAATGGGATTGCAGTTGCAGTTGTCTCAGCACTGTGCATGTTACACATTCACACTGATAGCTGGAGAAATGAAGGACTCCAGAAATGAATAAGAACCATAAAATCACCAGTCATTAGGGGATGACAGGCAGCAGATCTGCTTCAGTGCTCTCTACCATGCACCATTATTTAGGAACATTTTGTATGGAGAGACAATTCATTTGGGCTGAGAACTGCTGTGTGAGTTGGTAAATTGCATTTTTACCCTTAGCTTGAAAATTTCAAAATTATTATTTTAAACATTTACAGCCAGTTTCTGCTGGGGGACTTCACATTCTGCCTTCTGTTTCGTATGCAACAAATGATGTAATTGAATATGTTTTTAAACCTCAGGGAAGAAAATTACACACCCAGCTTCTTCTTCTGAGCATCTGCAGAGGAGTCAATTTTGCTCTTTTTCTGGGGTTACTTCCTGGACCCCAAATGTGCTGGCTGTACCAGAGACACAGGGAAGAGCTATTGCAGGGAAGCCACAGTTCCAATCCTGACAGGGAAATAAAGGTGGCTGATCAAATCCTTGCCTGGATAAACCCTCTTCCAACACAGCACAAAACCTGCGTTTGATGCAGAAGGAAATAATCTAGACAAGTCTACAGCTTTCCAGTTTGATCCTCCTCCCAGTTTTTTCATGTCTGAAGATTACAGAAACCCTTCTTTTCCTCAGGACCATGTCCTTGGTCCCTGGGGCTGCAGAGGGAGGTGAAGCTGCTCCAGGGCAGCTCTGTGCACAGCAACTGGGAGGCAACCAGCTCAGAGATGTTGTAGAGGTTTCACTGTAGAGATCACCAAGATCTCTACCAGACTTGATTACACTTGTTGCCCAACAGGAACCTTTGGAACTGATCCCATTCTGGCTGCAGAACCAAAAGTGAGGAGCAAGGAGGATGTGTCTGTGGGAGGAAAAACTCTGGTAATGCAGCCCTGACACATTTCTTCATTCCCAGATTTCCTTGCCAAGCTGGCTGCTTTGCAATTAGCTGCTTTTAATTGAACACAGAGAGCCTTGTGGGGAGTAATATAAAAAGATGTTCAGTTAGAGAGACCTTGGTACAGCTCATGTCATGGACAAGGGATTGAATTGTAAAGCAGTTTTACAGAGGAGATTTTGTAGCACTGGGCTTGTTGCAGAAAATAGGTTTGAGTTAAAACCAATATAACAACTTTTAATATTTACTGTTTTTCTTTATCTCCCAGAGTCCTTCATCAGCTAGGGCAGAAGCAGATGAAGAAAAGGTTGATCTCCAGGACGTGGTGCTGTCTTGACCTCCAGTGATGCTTTTCTCAGCTACCAAAGGTCAGTGTTAGGGAACACATCTTGAGATTTAATGGTTCTCCGTCACTGATAACATTCCCTTGCCCCAGCCCACCTGTTTCAGGAAATTCTGCCTTGCTGGATCATTCAGTGCTGACCTGGGCCAGCTCTAGAGCCAGGAACAAACCCCTAATGAAGCTTTGTTGCCTAAAATGAGGTGACAAGAGGACTGTTATCACTTTGTCCTCCTTATGGGAGTAGCTGCTAGAGGTGTGAAGGTTACTTAGATTTTACTGAAGGGCAAAATAAGAAAACAAGACAAAACAAAGCACCCCAGAGGAAATCTCTGCATGTTCATCAAGGAAGCAGTCATGTGAAGACCTAACAGTGCCCTTAAACTGCAAGTTTATCTGATTAATCTACCTGTACTAGTGAGGAGCTGACTCTGATTATCATGGGTATGGAATGGCTTCAGGGCAGGAATGACCACACAATCAGAAAAAAACCACTTCATGGGACTAATATTAATGGGGCATCACCTCACTCTGCCCAAATCCCCCTTTTCCCTTTGTGGGAGGACTCTCCCAGCTTCTGTCCCTTGCTGGTGCAAGGTGCCTGTGTTAAGGACACCTTGCAGGGCCAGAGCAGATCGGGGCCACCAGGGATTTTCAGACTATTCCAGCATTGCTGTCTGGTTTCTACTCCCACAGCTGAAGGTAATTTCACAGGGAAAAATAAACTGAGGGGAGTGGGAGCTCAGCAGCTGTCAGGGAGAAGATGGCAGAAGGAAAGCAGGGTTGTATTGACACAAAAAGAAGGGAAATTATATTGCTAAAGGAAGGAATGTATAAGAAAAGAGTGAAAGCATAAGGCAAAAGGGTGAAATGAGCAGAAGGTGACCAACAGAAAATGGAGAAAGGAGAAACCCTCCTTCAGGTACCTGGGCATGGTACCTCAGGTAACTTGGCAGCCAGCCACTGGCTCTGATTTATTTGGGACTGATATTGATGGCAGCTGGTTACTGCTCATGGAATGAGTCACATTTTCTGCCTGCCTTTTATGGCCATTAATGATTCACAGGGGATGTGGGCTGCTGAGTTACACCACACCACGTTCCATCTGTATTTGGGCTCAGGAAGTCACTTTCCAGCTCTGCTCCTCAGATAGATAACTGTAGCATGACTCTTTGAAGAGAAGCTAAAAATCTGGTCTGGGAGCTGACATCTCAGGGGTTTTAAGGAAAGGAAACATTATTTGGCTCCTTCCAGCAGGTCTCCAGCAGTTTGTCTTGGAGACAGCAAGATACACCAGTGCAGATCAAATATACTGCAGCTCCCACCAGGTGTATCTGCTCCTTCTCAGTAATCAAAGATTTACTGACCCTAGCACATATTCTTCATGACTTGGGATGTATATGTCTGGAAAATGTCTTGGGTTTTGGTTTTTTTTGTTTTTTGTTTGGTTTGTTTGGGTTTTTTTTTAATGTTATCAACCAGAGAGGAACCAAAATCTTTCTGTCTGCAACTCTAAATACTGACAGTGGCACTACTGACAGGCTCAGAACCTGCTAAATTAAAAGCTATAAAGCTGAACAGAAGTTTCAGGGGGAGAAATCCTTTGCCTATCACATCTTTAGTAATAAACACAAGCTTTTCCTCGATTTGTTGCCTTTGCTTTGAACTCCCAGCCTGACCCTTGGCCAGACTCTTGGGGGGACAGATATCCATACCACAAGACATTCACTGCTGATATTCCTTCCCCCAAACAAAGTGTATTTGGGACACAGACTAAAACACTCCAACCTCATCATAACATTTGTTTGGAGCTAAGAGAAGTTAACAGGGCAGAGGAAACCCATGTGTAAGTGATGCTGAGGATTTGTCTTCAGAGCTTGCTCTTGGTCACTTATGGGGATCTGAATAATGTGCATGGTGTGAGGAAAGAAAAGCTGTATTAGGACTGGGACAGTGTAATGGTGAAGGTGATGGTAAAAGCAGAGACCCAAGACAAGATTAGGACAGAGCAAAGACCTCAGGTAGATCAGAGGCTTCAGGGAAAGGTCTTGAGCCCTGTCCTTGGGGTCTAGGTACTCGTAGGCTCTTTCTCCTGAGCTTGCTCACAGGATGTGTTGCCAGCCTGCTGGCAGTGAGCTTGGGGTTCAGGTTAGAAAAGAGGAGTCTGAAAACAGAAGGTTCTGAAGGGCAGCCTGGGGGAGGCTGGTGCCCAGCTCAGCCCTGAGCTGAGAGCAGATCCCTTGGGTAGGTCACAGCTCGGAGCTGGCTGGAGGGATCTGGTCAGACAGACAGACTGGGGTAGGTGTTTCACAGATAGTACTGATGATGCTTCTAGCTTCTCCAGTTTGGGTTGGGCTTCTTTGATAGTCCTGGCCTGGGCAGACCAAATAAACTAAAATGCAGACTCAGCATTTGGGGTGAGCTTCCAGTTGAAGCTCACCACTGGGAGAGTCGCCTTGCAGTAATGCCACAGCTTCTGGGGGTGTAATATGCTGCTTTTCTTATTCTGTCTTGATCTAGGGGAGATAATTTTGATGGTGCCACCTGTGGCATCACCTTATGCATGCAGCAATGTGGTTTTGTTCTGCAGCCTTCACCCCAGCAAGCCATGGTGCTGGGCAGAACACAGCTCAGTTGTGTGCCTTGGGTATTCTGAAACTAATTATTCTGTGAGCTTCTGGGTGTGTGAGCCAACACAGCTCTGCTGAGCGTTCTCAAGGACACTCATTCTCTTATCTCTCTATTCCTGTGAGTGGTCCTCTGGCTGTTTTTTGGTGCTGTTTTGTTCCTTAGGAAAATCCCACCAGCCCTCAGTCTCTCACTGGGAATAGAAGCATAAAGTCATAATCAGGCCACCTCCTACCAAGGCAAACATGGATTTTTTCATTGATCTCAAAATAAGTAAGAGCAGGCAGTAGCCCCATAAACCAAAATTACATTTTCTGATCTGCAAATGTGTATTCAGGAGAATGGGCTTCCTCTACCAGAGCAAGGTTTGATTATGTGCTTTGCAATCCCTCTGGGGCTGCTTATGGCTTTTCAGAATGAAGTTCCCTCATTTAATGCATTCTAGATGGGCTGCAGAAAGTGTTTTCCTGTTGTCAAGAATAATAACTAGTAAGATTTTTCTCTGAAGCTCCAACATGATGATAGATTCGAGTTAGAGTGCACTTGGCAGTTTAACAAATCAGCTGAAGGAAACAGCAATAATCATAGAGGTTTTAGTCAAACTAAACATATGCAAGAAGCCCAAATCTGCACTTCTTAAGTGATAAATCACCCCAAAATCATACACATTACACTTTCTCTTACAAAGAAGTGGACCCCTTTAAATTACGTTGTTTGCTAGGTAATCAGGAAATGCATCATTTTACAAATTAAAATGGGTACAAACCCCTCTTTTCTGCTTGTTCTGTGGTCAGTCCTGTGAAACAACGTTTCCCCTGCTGATTATATATGTTGTGGAATAAACTTAACTTATGTATGGAATGCTACAGCCCAAATAGCCAGATTTTTTGAGCATGCTCCTAAATGGCCATTTCAGAAGTTACCAGCAGCAACTATTGCTCCAGTGGGGTCTTTGGAGCTGTGTGTTTCTGAGAAATTATCCCTTCCTTTGGGATTTGAGGTCCTTTTTGCATGAGTGACATGGGATGGGACCACATGGCAGCTGAGCTGTGGCTTTAGTCCAGTTGCAGGGCAGAACATTTTTGTGTGAAGCCTTTTCCTGAGGTTGAAATGAAGTTTGTCTTGTGAACAGATGAAATATGAGCACCCAGTTACTGAAAGTTGCTGAGGCTCAGCTGATGAGCTGTATCTTGTTGTGCCATGGTAATTTAACTATTTCCTTCAGCCCTGTACTGATTACATCTGGATTTAGTCTAATCTACTCCTCATTACATGACTGTAACTCATGTTATTTGTAGGGACAGCCAAAACTCAAACAAGTTGCCTCCCCAGATCATCTTTCCTGAGTCAGACTCCAGATTCTGTTCTGAGGTTCTGGCTCAGGAAAAGCAATGTTTGGTGTTCCTAAGGATGAGCTGCAGCAGGAGTGTTTGTTCCTGCATCTGTTTTCCTGCAAACCTCCCCTTCAAGAGGATCACTGCTGTTGACCCCCCCATTAGCACCACCACAAATAGCTCATGATGGAGACATTCACCCACTCCCTGGCTGCTCCCTTTAATCCATTCACAATAGAAAAGAACATCTAGAGGCTTGGGGAAAAAATAATAATAAAAAAAGACAATTCAAGAAGTCCTCTGCTTTTTCTCCTGAGACTATCACAGAATGTTCTGAAAACATGTACAGACACAGTGAATTAATCAGGGCAGGCTAATTACTGCACTGTGTCACCTGCTGCCTCTAGACCCAAGGGAAGTTACTCCTTCAAGAGGTGCAGTTTCTGCTGCATTTCCCACCTTGTGCCACAGATTGTGTTTACAGAGTCCATGTTTTGCATAAGGAAACTTCTGCTAGAAATATATAGGTGGGTACTGGAACAAAGGATGTTCTGGGAAGGCAAAATGTTTTTCTTCACTGTAGAGAACTCCTATTTCTTCCCCTTTTATAGAAATATTTTGCAAATGCCTCTTTTTATGTGTCCTGTAATTGCTTCAGAACTGATCCAGAGAGTTACCCAGAGCCCAGGAGAGGGGAAGCTGATATTCTTGCCATATAAACTGGGAAGTGTAGAATAGCACCAAGATTTGAGTAAGGTTAAAACCACACTAAGAAGCTGTGCATTTGTAATCACTACCCCTGGAAAGCAGTTCCCCCTTCCTGGGCCCTAACCCTGCTCCCCTCTGCTGCTCTCTGACCCTCCTGTGATGCTCGGGAGGATGCAGAGCACGGAGCTTGCTGCTCACCTGCAGGGCACTGGGCTCCAGATCTGTGAGTTCTCTGCCTTGTGGGCACCAGCTCCTTCAACACACTGATCACAAGAGCTGCAGAACAGCTTTGGTGCATGTTTGGCAGCAGGAGTTTGGAGGCAATAGCAAAAGCTGCACCCAAAACAGAGGTGTCCCCAGGGCAAGCTGTGGCCAGACCTCAGCTGTAAAGAGCCACTTGTCCCCCTTGTCCCCCTTGTCCCCTTGCTTGTGGTTAAAGCATATAAAACTAGAATTTGAAGTGATAAATATTGGCAGCTCCAGTTTCATCTGTAGGTGCAGAGAAGGCACATTTTCATTTCACTTTGCTCAGATGTTCTTAATTTTGGTTGATACAGTCAAATTCATTCCAGGAACTCGTTCATTCAAAGCTGGGGAATTGATAGGACCTGAGCAAGCAAGTAAACATGTTTTCTGTTATAAATCTGTGACTCATGGGTAGGAGAGTCTTAAACCTACCAGTTCTATACAGCTGGAGGTCATGGTAATCAGATGTTTATTCTGCTAATTGCAGGTAGTGGGTTTTTATGTATTCAGCAGATTTATATAGTTTTATTTAACTAATGAATTTCTTTTAAATGATAGGTGTCAGGATTTCTTATTTCACAAAATTGCTCTCCAAAGCCAAATTCACCCTAAATGATAAGGAAAAATAATAATCAGGTGCATGGCATTCACCACTCTATGGCATGATGAAATATCAGGGTGTAGGAATAACTTCAGTAAATAAATGTTAATCTATAAAATTGCTTAAATAATAATGTAGTGAATCAGCATGGAGTCAAACACAGATTTCTGATGGGCTGTCCTGTTCCCAACGGGACTGGGGCTGGATGGGGTTCTGTAAGAGTCTCCCCTTTAGCCCTCAGTTGTGTTCTGTGTAATCAATCTCCTGGAAAGTAAAATGAAGCATCAATTTAACATGAAGTCCGGCAGGAGTTATCAATCTGAAACTGGTGCCTTAAATCACTTTGGGATAGATCCATCAGCTCTGCTTAATGGTGTGAACAAGGAGATCAAAGTTAGGACTGAATATATTTGCTTTACACAGTGAAAAGTAATTCCAGTTAAGGAGTAAAGGTTTGCTGTGTTCCTGCTCCTCATGCTTGACTCTTTTTCTGGCCCCTCTGAGCTGCAGCATCACCTCTGCCTGAAACAAAAACTGAAACTGAAAACAGGTTGAGATTTGTTTCTGTGGAGTAACCACTTTTGTTTTGATCATCTTCTTGGGTAGGAGGGAAGCTCAGAGCAGTGCCAGACCTCGTCACCTTCCTTTGGATCTGTTCTGCAACCAGATGTGTGCTCTGACCCTTTTTGGATCTGTTCTGCAATCAGAGGGGTGTCTGACCCTGTTTGGATCAGTTCTGCAATCAGAGGGGTGTCTGACCCTGTTTGGATCTGTTCTGCAATCAGAGGGGTGTCTGACCCTGTTTGGATCAGTTCTGCAATCAGAGGGGTGTCTGACCCTGCAGAGCTGTCCTGCTGCTGCTGACAATGGGCTCTGAGTTCTCCTCCCCCAGATCCTGCTGCCCAGGGACAATAACCACGTGCAGGTGATCCCAGTTCCTGGGGAGGGCAGAAGAAATTGGTCAGGAAAGCTGACCCTGTCTGGCTATGTTTAGCACAGCAGGAACACTGTGGGCAATGTGGTGAAAGGGGCTCCAGGCAGAGGACAGGTTTTCTGAAGAACTGAGGGTTTCCCATGGCCTCTCCTGGGCAAGGCTCCTTTTCAGTTTGCAGACAGCTCAGGTGGGCATTATTTTCTTCAGAGGGTTTCATGGTAGTTCAGAGATGTGCTTTTATTCTTCAACTGTTGTCATGTCCAGTGACCAAGGGGAGAAGAACAACTCGAGGTGGGAAGGTGTCCCACCTGTCCTCAGTGCTTGGCTTTGGTCAGACCAAGATGGGAAAATGACACGAGACAAATCCCTCCTGAAGTGTCTCAAATCCCCAGATATGAAGTGATTCACAGACCACAAGAAGGAGAATGTTTGCCCAGAAACACAGCAGATGGTGAGTAAACCATCTTGAGGACAAGGAATGCTTATGCAGCTCCATAGCTCCATTCTGCATGCCAGCAGCTGAGTGCATCCAAGCCCTTTGCTTCTGCACTTGCAGGCTGTTGCCATGGGATTTAAACCTTCCTGATCGAGAAGGATTTGGAGAAAACAGCAGATCCTTCGTAGAGGGGCTCCCTGCACCGTAAGGGTTAAGTTTCTGGGTCAGTTGCAGGGGCAGAAATCAGCAATCTGCTGCTGGCAGGTTCAGAACAGCAGCAGGCACCACATCGGATGTGGCGTTGTTGACGCTTGGTTTCATCGACATCTGTATAATTAGTAGTGGGCTGCTCAGGAAACAGAAAATGACATTTTCTGTACACAAACAGATAATCACAGATCAATTTTAGCAGCCTGCAGTATTGTTGCCTCGTGCTAATTGAGATGGTGAGACACCAGAAGTTAATGGGTGGTAGCTGACTGGTTCTGACACTACAGTTGCCAGTAAATCTTCAAAGGATGCTGTTTGGGTAAAATCTGAAAAAAGCTGAAGAAGGTACTTCAGCTAAATAATTTTAAAATGCTGTAATGTAAAAATGAAACTAATGTTTTTTCTTCCTGTTAATTAATTTTCTACCATTAGACAGCAAAACTCTCTTGGTCTATTTTGGGTTTTGTTTCTCATAGCACACGGAGTGCTGCACCTGGCTGGCACCTCTGCTGGGAGAGCTTTGTCAGAAGCAGAGGTTTTGCTGAAATTTCAGTTTTAGTAAACATGATTCTGTACATAATGGGTTTATAACATTAACTGGGACCTGTCCCACTTGTTAGTGCCTCTCTGAAAAGTAGCTCTAACAGAAGAGATACAGAACACTGAGGTAAACCATGAGGAATAAGAATTTAACAGCTGCCTTGGGGATTATATCACATAATCACTACAGTTCACATGAAATATGCAAAAGTTAATATTTTATCCCTCTTAAAAAATTCATGTGTAATATAAAGGATTGAGTCTTATCCTACAGACCTGCCATATGAACTTTTTGGACTAAGAGCAGATTTTCTGCAAAATCAAAGAATCTACGAGCCTGGACTGTTTTAGTTATATTTTTAAACTAAAAGTCAAACAAAACCCCCTCAAAATCCTATATGCAGAGGGTTTTTAATTATTTTGTTTAAATTTTTATGAACATTACAGGCAGCTTTTAGCTAACCCCTTTCTACACCTGCCTGTCTGGGCTGGTACACAAACACCTGCTGTGTGTTTTACCCCTGTTTTTAGGAGCAGCTCTGGGTTTCACTTACGTGTCACAGGAGCCTGGATCCTTTGCATGGAGCTGCTGATCAAACCTGGTGCCTGGAGCCATCATCTTGCAAGGATCCTCCAAAAACCAAACCTAGAAAAATTCAGTGTGGTTGGAAGGAAAGAGAGAAAGCTGGATCCGTGCAGGGCTCCTCTCTCTGGAGTGAAGCAGGTTTGGTAAGGAACTGGTGGGTCTGTGGCTACACGTGGGGTTTGAGAGGGGAAAAAGTTGTAAGTCCTGAAAAACCCATCAGATCCCACCTGGGATTTCTGAGGTGCTGTAAGGAGTGAGCTCTGGAGCTCATCAGACACAGAGGCAGCGGATGTGCTGACAGCTCCTTTTGTCACCTGCCCAGCAAGGACCAGACCTGGGTTCCCTAAAACAAAATGGGAGGATGTGAAGCAGCACAGACCTCCCAGGAACCTGTTTAATTCTCACTGACACAGGGCTCCTCTCTTCTTCCCCAGGGTGACTCCCCCTGTGCAGTGTCCCTGATGTCCCCCCCATCCCTAAACCTGGGGCTGGGAAACCTCCAGTGCAGTGTCAGGGTCTGTGCTGCTGGGCTCTGGCTCTGGCATCACACAAACCCCTGGGTCTCTTCTAGGAGCAAATGTTCAGGAGTCTGTAAGAAAGATCTGCAAAGAGAGGAAATGGAGTTGCTGTCATTCCTGATGTCTCACAAACAATGAGGAGGGCTTTTTAGATCTTGGTGTTATGGGGTTTTGTTAGCTAAAATTAGATTTGTGTTTCTGCTCTTTCCTAGCATTAGAAATTACCTTTTTTTTTTCCTCAACCTGAAATATCCTGAGATGACAGAAGATGAGTGTAAAGATATTGTGAAAGATGTAAAACTGAAAGCTGAGCATTTCAGAAGAGTTAGTTTTTTGGGTTTTTTTTCTGTTAGGAAAAAAAAATCCTTTTTATTTGATTGATTTCAGGAAGACATTTAACCAATTAACCTTTATAAAAACCAAGCCTTTATAATCAATGCTGCTCTTGGGTTAAACTGGGAGAGTCTCTAGCACCCTCTGGTAGAAATTCTTAACAGAGCCTTCCAGAAGAAGACAGGAACATGCAGGAGAGAACCAGCAGTCAGGAACAATTAATACCTCCTGCATGATGGCGAAGCAATGGAGCACAAGTCTCTGGTTTTTTAAATATTTACAGGCCACTTTCAAGAGGAATGTAGTGGCTATTAGATGGGAAAGAGCTTTCCAATGCAGTTTTCAATCATGCAGCCAAATAGAGAAATGCTTAGGTGATCATCTGCAACAGAAAACATTTGAAAAAGCCCAAATGTCTGTCTCAGAAGCAAGGGATGCTGGGGTGAGTTTGAGGAGAGATTGTTTCATGAACATTTTCCTCCTGTTTTTGGAGTTCTCTAAGGCACTAGAGCAGCTGTTGAGCATCGATTTTATTTCCTTGAAGAGCTGGTGACTAATGAGTTGAAAAATTACAGACTATTGGGGTTGTGTTCATGGAGAAGCAAAAAAAAAACCAAAAAAACAGGTTTTGAAAGTAAGAAAGCAGAGATAATAGCCTGCCCTTGGCAAGGGGCAATGGGCAGTAGGAAATGGTTTCTGCTGCACGGGGGCTCCTTCTCATTTTTAGAACACCTCTGAAAGTCCTTCCCTCAGGAGGGCTGGAAAAGGCTGAGCTCCCAGGAGAAGTAGGTAGGTTTTCAGAAAGCCTCAGCATGCTCCAGGGACTGGGTTATTTTAGCAATCTGGATTGTAAGTGTTGCATGGCAGCTGGTGGGGGCAGAACTGGATTTCATCTGAAGTATTTGGATGGGAGTGATGCTGGTGGTGGAGCTGACTCTCAGGTTAGGGAGCAATGGGATCCAGGGCTGGTTTTAAAATGAGGCTCCTAAAATGAGGGAAAATTGCTGAAATTTAGCCTCTCCTGTTGAAGAACAGGGAGCCAGTGTGTCTGACCCTTCCAAAGATTCTGTCTGTCTCACCTGGAACCTGATCCAAACCTCCCATGGGGTGTTCCAGTTTGTTTTGTGTACGTGGTACCTGATGGCAGGTTCGGGTTTATTCACTGGTAGGAAGACAACTCCTCACCCCAGTGTGTTATTTACCTGCATGTTAACAAATACCTACAGAAACATGATTGCTCTTTCAACTTAAATACCAACATTCAGCATCTGAGCAGCTTCTGGCCTTTGGCATACAATAAATAATGGATGGGTCTGCTGTTTGCTGAGGCTTTCTCATCACATCAACCATGATAATACTTTTTAGCTGAAATATAAAAATAATAAATAAAAAAAGGGCAGGTAAATAGAGCTGACATTGTCTTCTCAGCTCCTAGCATGAGCCCATTGTGTTCAGACTGTGAGAAGCAACTGCTCCTGGAGGGAATTCTGCCTCTGGAGCTGGGATCTCCTTTCTGTGCTCATCCAGCAGAAATGGGGAGGTTTGGCTGGAAATCTGTCTTTAACCCTGAGACCTGATCATCCTGCTGGGGAGGGGTTACAGTAGGTTTGCCTGCAGGAGCAGGTCACTGGACTCAATGATTTGATGGGTTCCCTCCAGTCTTGTCTTCTGATTCTGACGCTGGAGACAGGAGGAGAATTTTGCTGCTTTTTAATCCTGCTAGTCCTTCAGAGCCAGAGCACAGCTGGAATTTCCTCTCCATGTGCATCAACAGAATTGTTCCCTGGGGTCAGGGCAGCTGCCTGGGTGCCAGCAGGGACATTGCCTGATGCTGCAGGGGAAGGATGGGAATAAAGTTGTCCTTGGGCTGGCAGAGTGCAGAGCAGCTCTGAGCACCTCTGAGCAGGAAAGGAGTCACCTCTGCTCCCTGACACCTTTGGGAGCAACTAGGAACAGCAGGGTCTGTAACCCAAAGTCTGCACTTTTGCTGGGGAACAACTGGAAGAGAGGAAAGGGAGACAAAAGGGTTTTATAATGTAGGTCTGCAAGCACTGTTCAGAAACTCTGGAACAAAATAATTTCAATTATTATGGTCTGTTTAACAGGAATTGTTGAACATTTTCTTTTGCAGATGTTCTGACGTGGATGAATGTTGATAGGCTATTTGAAAGTTGTCACAAATCACTGTTTTTCACCTCTCAGTGAGAAGCCTTTAGAAAAGTGAATTGGTTGCATTTTGGGGTTTCTTTAATTAACTCAAATTTTCAAGCAAAAAGAGTTTAGTTTGTGTTATACAGAACTGAATGAATGCCAGAATTTTGCAGTGTACTGTGAGGTGCTGAAACTCTTCATCCTCATCTAAAGAGAGCTCTGGTACCCCAGGAGGAGCTTCCCTGTCCATTCTGCAGCCGTGGGATGTGACTGGAGGATTGTCCCAGCTTGGATCACATCCCTGAGGTGACCAAGGTAAGGCTAGAGGGGCTTTCTCAGGGATCATTTCTGCATTTTTCAAAGACAGGAGACAGTATCAGGATTGAACCTTTGGTTTTCAATTTCTAGCCTTCTGCTTAGAAATGCAGTTTAGGAGGAATGAAGTCAGGAAAGATTTGGGTCAAAGTCAGTGAATGGTTTCAGATGATAGAAAAGCAAAAGAGGCCTTTAAGTATTTTATCTCTGTATTTTAAGTGAAAAGATGGGATTTTCTTTTCAGGATGTTTTGTCCAGAGAATTGCCATATTCTGGTGCTTTCAGAAGATTAAGAACAGAGGGATTAAAACCTTTAGGGGACTGGATGATGTGATTCAGCTGAATCAAGTGATGGTTTTTTTTTCCTTTGTTTTCATTTCCTCAAAAATTGGGAAAAAGGGGGGGGAAAAAAAAAGAAATAGCCATGGCTCAGTTCAGGCAAAGAGCTGAAACCAGGGCCTTCCTGCTATTGCTGAAGCCATTGCTTCCTCCCTGCCCATGCATCACACGAATCAAAGGTTCAGCAGGAGACAGAGCAGAGCAGCAATTGGTTTTTTGGTCCTTACCTCCTGAAAATGAACTCCACCCCCAGTACCCACCCTGTACAGATACAGAACAAGGCACAGCACAAAGCTTTTTGTTTCCTTCCTCACTAAAATATGTTAAGACATTGCTGCCTGTTGTTTGCACGTGTAAAATCTGCCCCTGGCTGGTGTGGCACCTGGGGACCAACACCAGGAGCTGCCAGGGCTCACAGCCAGTGTGTGGCTTTGTCTTCAGCTCCGTGTGGCCTCAGATCTGTCACCTGCTGGATGTCACAAGAGCTGCTGCCTCAGTGACCACTGGAGATGCTCTGCAGAGACCATTAGTGAGTATATTACAAAGAGGAGAGAAAGCGAGGAGTAAAGGGAGGTCTTGCTGCACACAGGAGTGGGTCTGGCCAAAGGAAAGCTGGGATGTTCCCAGCACTGTTCATTATAATCTGTTCCATCTCTGTCATTTCTCCTCAGGATCCTGCTGGTTTAGCAGCTCCCTGTACCTGCCTAACCTCCAGCACTGCTCTCCTGCTGTGTCCTCAGAGGCCAAATGCTGTGAAGCAGCTGAAAGATTTACTGGGACCAGAGGCTTCTGAAGTGGCCTGAGCACTGGACCCCTTCCTCTGGAGGGCTCAGTGTGGTGTCAGCACAGTCCAAAATGGATTTTATGGTAGGTTTCTGTAAAAGAGAAGTCTAAAGGCTCAGATATGCCAATGGAAAAAACTATGTTATGTACTGCTACCTCCTGCATTGTTGATACAGATCGAGCCTTGGCAGGCAGAGACCATTATTCCCTGAAAGGCTTCCCTGTTTTTCTTGGTGGCTGAGCTGAGTGTCTCAGGCTATGAAATATTCTCCTGGAAGATAAATTTAAAATTAATTTCTTCCCAGAACAGCCGTAGATCTGTCTTCCATCAGAACAAATTTGCTTTGGTCTCTTCACACTTGGTCATTTTGTACTTTTAGCTTGGTTATTTTGTAATTATCCCCAAGAACCCATCTGTCTTCTGTCTGCTTCTGAATCCCCCTCTGGTAACTTCATAACCCCTTGGCCAACTGCAGCAAGATTTCACAGAAGGATAAAAGCCTCCCAAGATACCGTAACATCTCTAAACATTAATGACTGGTTAGAGAGAGGTGACCCAAAAATTGCTCTTGCTGAGCAAGCAGGTGAACTCAGCTATGGGCTGTTTGGCTCATGAGCAGAGGCACCACCAGCATCTCAGCATCCTGAACCAGCAGGGAGGGAACTGGGATGATGGGTGGGAGATAGCCCAGAGCCTGGGTGAAGGATGGGGAAAATGAGAAGTGTTGCTGGGAGAATGGCATGGAGAGAGCCAAAGGTATTGCTGGAGGGAAGGATGCAACTCAAAGGATCATGAGGAATTAAGCATCAGGGCAGAGGTATAAGAGAAGGATCTACCCACACAACAGAAATGGTCAGGGCTCTTCACCAGATACGTTCCCATTATCAGCCCCTGCTTCTTGTGCTTTTAGGAATAAAGGATTGTGTTTTCAGTTTGCCTGGAGAACAGGAACTTACCAGTCATGGCTAAGAATGGGTAAAATATATCCAACACTGAAGATACCCACTCTACAGCTGAAGCATCATCCCTGACTCTTGAACTCAGTTAAAGATCAGTCTGTGTTATCAGGAGAGGCAGAGCCTCGTCCTGGCTTTTGCTCAGAGTGACAGAGAGCTCCCTGTGTTAGAGAAACCCCCAGATGCCAGCTTAGAGATTTCCCTTCAGATCCCTGGGCTGGAGCACAGAGCTGGACTGGCTGGCCACCACCAGCCCTCCAAGACCAGCTTGTGCATTATTTTGGAGCCAGCCACATGCCTGGCCCACAAATCCATCCTTACACAGATTGAAGGGAAAGAGATGCAGCTACAGCTCAGGTACCTCCTGACTCTGATTGAGTCTGGTCCAGCTGCTGTGCCAGGGGAGTGTCTGTCCCTAAGGAAAGGAGTGTTCTGTAACCCCTTCTGCCTCCAGAACTTGTCCTCCAAGAAGGGGGAAACATTTACCTTCAAGTTAAGCAGGAAGAGTGTAATCTTTGCATGGATAATTGTTTGGGGTGAGGGTGGAAAAGCATCTTCTGTCCTTAGGAGGGAGTACAGAGCTTGCTCAGCTTTGCTCCAGCTGTGTGTTCCCTCCTGAAGTGACTGGGGAAATTCAAGTAAGATGAAGAGCAGGTTCCAGTGATACCCTTGAACTAAGTAATGCAGTTTAAATTCTCTGAGGCTCAGCTGCTAAACCTGCCCTGTCATCTCTGCTGGGCCTTATGAAGTCACCATGTAGTGCTTTTTCTTGAACCCAAAGAGCTCTTACATGTACATCTTGTACAGTCTTACACCTTGAGCAAAGTGAGAGTAAAATGTTGCCAGCTTTGGGAGCATTTATGTCTTCTGTAATTGCATCAATGATTTAAACAAGGAAGATTTGGTGTAGAGGCACATAAAGGATCCAACACAATTTATATGCTGGTGACTTACGCAGCCTTAGGATTGTAAACCACTGTGTTACAGACTCTGCCTATACAACACCCAGAATTATGAAGTTCAGACAGGGCTGAGTGCTCTAAGAGCTGTAAAATATGAACTGGTGAATGGGCAGCCTGCAAAGGGGATAATACTTCAAAAGATATTTGTGTTTCTGTATCCCAGGAGCATGGAGCTGTGCCAGCACACTGACAATCTATCTGAATTCCAGTTACAGAGCAATGGCTTTTCCTTCTCTAATATTTTCCACCCCCAAACCTGAAAACATCCTGAGCAGTGCTTTAGGACAGTGTTGCTTTACAGGAAGCATTCAGATGCTAAGCCTGAAGGGGCCTCTCAAGTCACTGAGCTCAGTTAATTCTGCCCCAGACAGCCCCATCATGTGTTCCCTTTCCTAAGCATCTGCTCCAGCTGGATGGTTGTTACAGAGCTTCCCTGCTCTGGTGGATGGAAATCTTACCTTCTCCAACTTAGTCATCTATAGTCTGTATCCATTTGTTCTTGTGCCAGTACCTGTACTTCAGTTTTAAGTAATCCTTTTTTCTTCTCTGACCTTTTGTACCTTGCTGTGTTTAGCAGAAAACAGATTCCTTCTCAGCTTTGTGTCTAATTGGGTCAAACAAGCCAAAGTCTTTAAGTGTTAACACTTCAGATGATTCTCTGCTCCTTCTCTGACCCTCACATTATTTCTCTGTGCCTGTTCCAGTCTAAATTTACCTCTCTTGACCACGGGTGACCAGGAATTGTACTGCTGTCAGCAGTGGCTTAGAACAAGTCTGTTTCCTGTTGTAAATCAGAGCCCCCAACATATCTGGACTTGTATTATTATTATTAAGCACATTTGTTTTCCAAACTAGTAGCTTGTTCCCATTCAGTATGATCACCCTGAGATGATCCAGAAGCAAGGGAACAATAATGGGGAATTGGAGCTGGTATTGGAGAGTTTCAGAGGCTCCTTAACACAGTTCCCTTGAGTACAGTGTTAGGAAATAGAAGGACTCTTGTTTACATGAAGAACAAGCTGAGCAATAATAGGACACAACCAAAATACTAAGAGGGCAATGAAACTATTCTGAATATAATGGTTTCAAATGTTTGCTATTACTGTACAGAACAGCTGGCCTTTAGAGCAATTACTTCAGTAAGTTGCACATCATCAATCTCAGGAAGATGAGTGCGAGTCTAGAGAATGTTTAATTCATGGCCTGAGAGGATTTCTCATTGTGTTTATCTGTCAGGCTCCACATCCTATCAAATAGCTGTCTGGGATACGAAGCTGTTTTTCCCAGGAGCTGCATCAGGCAGCAGAGGAGGAGGAGGCAGGATTCTGCCCTTCCCCGAGAAGTGTCCTGCTGTGCCAGAGCAAAGGCTTTGGCCCTGCCATCTCATGACTTCTTTCCTACTATCTTTCAGATTGTGCCTTTTTTTTTTCTTCTGTATTTCACCAGCTGCTGATTTTTTTCCTTCTCCTGTGATTGTTTGTACCACAACATGCTAACCTTGTGCTGACAGTCTCAATGGAGAAGTTTTTTTGGGCTTGTTCAATGAGATTTGCTGTAAATTCAGGAGGGCTGAGGGCTCATGCTTCAGCAGCAATGTTCTTAGGGTTAACATTGCTTTGGAACCAGGTCACAGAGAGGGACAGCAGCATCATTGCTGGGACACAGCTGGCCCAGAGGCTGTTTGCTTTATCAGCTTTTCTCATGTGGCATTCAGGAATGGAGAGGAAGCAGGACCACTGGTAATGAAACTTGCTGGCAGCCCAGTGTCCCCCCCTGGTCTGTATTCCCACAGAGTGGAGCATTGCCCTGTCTGTGTGACAAGGATGTTGTCCCTTGTGCCCTGCCAGCAGAGGCAGCAGTGAAAAGATACAACAAAGATCCCCATGGATAGAGGCACAATGACTTGGGCTCACCTGGTCCTCCCCACTCTGTAGGTCCTGGTCTGTGACCAAACCACCTCAAATGAAACCATCTTTCCTACTCTGCAGGCTTTGTATGTCATTCCCACTCTGATCATTTCTCCAGACCAGAGTGTGCAATGATTTTGGGTTATTTATCCCCAACGAAGGGATGGAAATTTCTGAGCCTTGCTGTGTCCATGTGGCACAGAGGTGACTCAGCTGGGACAGTCCAAGGAGACTCTGGAATTGGGAGCAGCCACATCTGTAGTAGTGCTCAGCCCAGAGCATCCTGGCTGTGCTGGGACGTCAGGAGGTACCAGTTCATCCAGAGCTGGAGGGGAGCTGCTACACACCAGTGTGGCACTGGATAAAGGCATCGGACACTCACAGTACTTGAGTTTCTGGCCTTGAAAAGCTGGGAGCAGGGACCTTAAAATGATGCCTGAATACAAGATGTTTAAAAGGATGAGAAGATGCTGCACTGAATTAACCCCCAAGGAAAAAAAAATGTTCTTGTATCTCTGGGCAAGCAGGTGTTTTCTAGGCTGATAATTACAGACCTAGACAACACCAACAAAAGCTTCACAGCTTGTCTGAATCGATCCTGACAAAGTTTTATCTTTTCTGATTAAATAATGGTGTTCATGTGACTTGCCTCTCTCTCCCTCTCTTCCCTCCTGCAGGTCTATAACCTGAAACGTGACCCCATGGCCAGTTTGGAGATCAGCAAGCAGTGCAAGATGATAAAACATGAAGCAGGAAGACAGCTCAGTTTATTGGGCTCCAAGCAGCCATACAGGATTGGTAAGGAAATGCATAACTCTTTTTATAGATTGAGATGGTTATTGATTAATTGGACAGCAGGACAAACCAGCTGGTGGCAGCAAGATGTGGTACTGATGTCCTTTCAGAAGGACAGCCCTGAGCTGCACAGAACAGCTCTGGTGGAGTCCAGCCATCTAATGGTTTTCCTTCCAGGCCTTTCCACCCCCAGTGCTTTTGTGGGCTCAGACAGAGGTGGGTTGGAGGTGCTGCCCCTCTCAGCAGCAGCAGAACAAGCACCATCCACACAGGACCAGGGCACGTTCCTCTGCTGAGCCTTGCCAATGCGTTCCAACCCCAGCTGGGCTGGTTTGCTTGTCCATGCCACAGGAGAGGCCATGGCACCTCAGGGATGGGCTGGGAGAGACGTTTTGTTCTTGAGCAGACAAATAACAATTTATGCAGGGTGTGCTTTTGGCAGTGTGGACATCTAACTCTCAGGAACTGTTCTCACTGAGTTCCCACTAGCTGCTGAACAGCTGCCAGCTCAAAATGACTTCCAGTTACTGCTGTGCTCTGACTTTGATTTGAAGCTGAAGCCTCAGTCAGTTCCCTCAGATGCCTCCAGTTTCCCTGGGCCTTTTCTGTAGATTTGACTTGATGGGCACGTGTACAGCACGGGCTGTGCTGCAGCATCCTGTGTGCCAGGAGATGTCACCAACACAGGGGGATGCTTCCATCTTGGGATGTTGTGGATTGATCCCAAGCCTTTACAAACAAGCAGTGATCAGGTAAAGCATCCCTGTGATGTTCACGGGAGAGCAAACTTGTTTGGAACTGGGTCATTCTCCTTCCTGTAGCCTGAGCTGCTGGGACTGGCAAGCAGGAGGGTGGGCAGCTGAGCAATGTTCTGTGCTGTGCCCCATTGCTGCAGTTGTTAACCCTGGCAGTAAACCCCCAGGATTGTCAGGGATTGGCTGAAGAGTGTGATAAAAATGCTACATGATTACAGACCATCATATCCCATTTTAAACCCTTACTGACACAGGAGTTTTGGGCATTGACCCCATAGCAGCAGCTGTGGGGATGCCAGGAGGAGGGTGACAGCACAGCTGCTTGGTAGGCATCAAGTCACTGCTGTGGAGGGTGTCTCTGAAGGAGGATTTTCCCAAGGTGATTATCAATGAATCCTTTCCACTGTCTTATGCTGGCTTTGGGCTGTGCTCTGCGCGTGCTTTGTGATCATTACAAAAATCAGAAATCCTCAGGCAAGCTCCTGTGCTCACATTGCACACTAATTCATCAGGGACTGACTGCATGTAGGTTTAAGCCTTAACTGATGCCTGCAGTGAGGGGTGAGGCCATTCTCACACTGTTACTGACATTTCCCAGCCCTCGTGTGGGTCCTGAAGCAAGAGACTGACCCCTGTGTGTTTCCAAGAGCAGCTTTTGGAGACACCAGGCTGTTCTGCATGGGGCTGCCTGACCTCTGCCTCTGGGTAGCTGCACAGGGGTGATCACATCTCTGGTGTCTTTCCTGTGGGCTATGTCAGCTCCAGCTGGGTTCAGAAGAGATTGCAGAAAATAAAATAAATAGTTTGCTGTGAAAGGTGCACAAGTAATTCTGCAAGCTTTGTGCAGCTGCTTGTTGGGAGCAAATCTCAGAATACGTGTCCCTGATCTCCTGGTGCGTGAGGATCTATTGGCTCTGACGATGTCTAAGCAGTGGAAAAGGAAAGCAGTGTTTGTGTCTCATAAAATGTATTTCAAAGAGTTACTGTCCTGGAAAAGCCAAGTACACGTGATCTCTGAACTGTCAGGCACAATACAGTGAGTGCCTCCAGCAAGCCAGACACATCACTCACTTTCTGGTGAACACTAGAGGTAGCTCTTGCACGCAAGGAAACCTCTGCTTTCAGCAAGTAATTACCACAAAGCTGCTGCCTGATGGACAGGCAGGTTTATCATGAGGAAAATATGAAATACATTAAGTCTTATGTATGCTGATCAGAATTACATTTTGGATTATAAAAGCAGCTGGATTAACGGAGTTCTTTGCTTAGAAGAAATTAAATTGAATTGTATCTCCTGTCACAACCCAGCAGCTGTCCTTGGCTGACTCCTGAAATGGGGTCACTACTGCTGCCTTGTGATCTCCACGTAGACATTCAGCAGTTTGACAGCTGAGGATGAGCAATTGCCTCTCTGAACATCCCAAACCATACAACAATGCCTGAGTGCCTCTTGATCTTCCAGTTACTTGTCTGTGGCAAGGAGGAACTGCTTAAGAGGGCTGGCATCTGAGGGAGTAGATATAAAATAAGAATCTGTTGTGTTTTGATCTTTTCCCATCAGATCGGCCATGGTTATCATCACCTCTGCCAAACCACTTGCCTCCTGTTGCCTGGGATAGTCCTTCAGGGTTCAGAGCACCCACCTTGTGTTAATCTGCTTGGTAAGTTTATTGGCCAAGATCTCCTGGTGACTGGAGCCTGCCTGACTCTGCTGGACCAGCCACAGCTCCCTGCATCTCTGAAACATTAAGCAGGGCAAAGTGCTGTGTTGCAGCAAAGGTATGAACCAGCTGGAGTTGTGCTTTGCTTCCTTTGCACAAAAGAGGAGCCTCTCAATGCCACGCTGTGCTAAGGAAACCAGTAAACTTGCTTTGGTAGCAGTTCTGAGCTCAGCACTGCATCTGAGCTCTGAGAGCTCTGGTGAGTAATGTGGGCAACGTGCCGTGCTAGCCTGGTGTCCCTGTGCCTCTGCTGCCTCCCTGATGCCTAACCCTGACACCAGTCTGTGTGAACAGATCCTCAGTGTGAATGGCACAGTCCTGGTAAACATTTAATTCCATTCACCTCTCAGCGTGCAGTTGTTGCTCTCGTGTGTGTTCTCCTGCTGTATCCTGTCTTGTTTTTCCCAGATAAATACAGTTTCTATTTCCCTTGCTCTAATCACACCCCATTAATCCTCTTCTGCAATGCTAAATAACTCCTCCATTTTTTGGGCTGTGCCCTGGAGTTGTGGGCAGAGGTTTTGTTTCTCCTCTCATTGAGCTGGAGCTGATGGTTCAGCTGCAGCCAGCGTGGGGCTGGGACAAATGCTCCTGGGGCATCAGCACCAGCTGCACAGCAGGGACATCAGCAAAGCCCAAAAGACATTTGCTTTACATCAGCAAAGCCCAAACTGTTTTTCTCTCTGCACTTGGTGGAGAAGCTCACCATTTCAGGAACCTTTCTGGGGCAAAGCTGCAAGATAGGATATGCAAGAAAGTGCTGTCAAGAGCAGAGAGTAAACAAGGGGATGAACTACTTAGCAATCAACAAAGGGCTGTCAGAGACACACAGCAGCCTCTCTGAAAAAAATACAAACGTTTGTGCTTCCAGCCTTTCAATTCTAAGATCCTTGGGTGTTATCTGTAATAAGAAGAGGTAAGATCTTCTCAGGTTTATGATTTTTTAAGCTGATGGCATCCCTTTGAAGTATTTCTTTATAGAATAACAATTACATCTAGCATCCAATTAGTCTCAGCACTGGTTCCTTCTCCCGTGGTTCCCCTGAGGATGCCACCCCCTGCACAGCTCTCTAGGAAGGACAAAGCCACTGGGTGCGTGGGCAGGAGCCGTGGCAGCAGCTCTGCTCCCCTGGCCATGGGAACACTTCCTCCTCTCAGAGATGAATTACTCTGGGCAGAGCTGGCCTGGTTCCAGAAGGGTCTGGCACTGCTGAGACAAAGGTGAACATTACAGCATTTGCCTTCCCTTGCCAGGAGGGAAATGGGCTCCTTCAAGTAATAAGGGTTTCTGCTCCAGCATCAAAACGTTTATGGCTATCTCTGTATTCCTGCTTCCAGCAGACTGAGGGACTGGGTAACACACCTAAGTAACCTGCTTATTTTCACTCCAAGGGAAGGGAACAGAAATAACAGCATGCCACAGGAGCAGGAGAACTAACAGTTCAGACATGATACTCCTTCAGTTTGAACGACTCTGCTGCTCTGTGCCTTCCACCCCCTCCCACAGCACCCGAGCAGTTTTCTGTGTCCTCAGCTGCTCAGTGCTGAGGCTTCAGACTGATTGAAGTGGACAGCAACACCAAAGCTCTGTTCTTCCCTCTCTCCTCGTGTTCCCTCCTAATGGATGCTTTGTGCCTGGCACTGGCAGCACAGTCAGACAATGCAGTCATTTGCTCCAGCTCCCTGCTGGACAGGTGAGTGAGGACAATGTGAGCACAGAGACCTTGGCAGAGAGCAGATGAGTTTGCTTCTCTGATTCCCTTCCAGTTCAGGCTCCCGTGAGGTTAGGTGCCCCTCACAGGCAGTCCATCTTTCCCCAGGTTATGTGGTTGTTATTGGGTCAATATCTCAGCGTTCCCCAGTTTCAAAGCCCCACACTCAGGACCTTAAATACTGTTTGTTAAGGACTTGGGGTGTCTATGAGGCTTGGCAATGGGGTTCCACAAATACAGTGAATTCTCTGAAATGAGGGCATACACTGGGAATAGACCTGCAGAATCAATAGAATTCCTAGGAGACACATCTTAGCAGAGTCTATGTTTGCTATAAAAAAAGAAAAAAAAAAGAAAAAAAAAAGAAAATACCTAAAATAAATACCAGAGAGCAAAATCAAAAATCATCCTCTGAAATAAATCATCAGAAATGTGGGTAGAGGATTTTTAAGCCTGGTAAAACAAACAGAACCCCTCTGCAGGGACTGATTAGTGAAACAGAATGATTTTCAGGCCAATTAACCCACCGCCCCCCAGAGGGAAAGTTTCCTTGCACAGGGTTGGTGTTTGGCAATGTGATGTGTGGTTCCTGCACATTGTTTTCTCAGGGCAGGGAAGCCCAGAGAGTCTTTTTTCTGACAGGTTCAGTACAGAGCAGTCCAGCAGCCACATCAAGGAGGCTGTCATGACATGGGCTGTACTTCCAAAGGACTTCCAGATGACACTGCCAGTGGGGCAGGAATAAGGAATCCAAGGATGCTGGAGTTTACAAACATCCAGGGTATCAAGTGTGAACGTTCAGCTGGTAGACACCTTGGAGTTCTTGTACTTTGAAATGTTATGGTGTTCAGTCACAGGGCCACACCTGGGAAGTTGGAAAAAAATTCATTACTATCTTTTTAAAAAATTATTTTCTTAAGCTAATGACAAAATTTAGGTATTTCTCCCATTAGTTTAACATTACACCCTTGGGAGCCACATCCCAAGCCTGTCACCTTGCAAGGCACAGCACAAAGGGGAAGCAAAGAGCAACTTGCCCAAGACCTTTACAGTGAATTTTTTTACCTTTACAGGGAAAAACTGAGCTGTTGGGAACCCCAGAGATCACCACTCAAGGTAGCTCTGGGAGAGTGACTGGCAGCAGAGCTGATCCCCTCCTCCTTTATTTCCCCAGGTGCTGCATTCCCTCCTCTGCAAGCTCAATGGGATGTGTTTCAGGAGGCAGCACCCCCAGAGCACACCTTCACTGCACAGGGAGCCCAGAGACAGACGTCAGGAGGAAGAGGTGCCAGTCCCAGCTCCATCTTTCATCCCCTCATCCTGGTCCGTGCCACTTTGGATCTCTGGGAAATGGATAAACTTCCTTGCCAAAATTCCCATGGATGCTTTCCAGCTGCTAGGAGGCACTCCCGAAAGGCAGGATCTGCTCTGCCTCTTACCCCAGTGCCAGAACTAGAGATCATGCAGCCATTTAAAGATGTTTTTGTAGAGCTGGTTTTGGCTCCATAATGCTCGTGGAAGGGAGGGGAATAAGGTGTGCCCAAGGATGGGGAGGAGGCAGAGATCCTCAGGACGATCACATTTAGCCAACAAGAACCTCAAACCCTTGTTGTATCAGGAGCCATCATGCTGTTTAAAATCAACTTTGCCAGTAGCTTTGAAAACCCAGCCTGACTTTCAACTAGTGTCTCATAAGGACACTTCAAGCTAAGACATCTTCATTGCCTAGTTTATAAACATTTCAAAATAATGTCTGAGGTTAATTACACTTATGACTCCATCAGCAGGAGCCACGTGACATTTCTTGTACTGAGCAAATCTCTCTGTATTAATTTCACTCAGATTCCAATACCTGCACAGGTTCTGGCTTGTATTTCATCTGCATTGCTGAAGCACCACGGTGCAAGGGAATGTTTTACAGCCCTGGGAGCTGATTCACAGCTGAGCCACCTTCCTTAGGCTCTGTGCCCCGAGGAGGAAGATTCCCATCCCTATGGGAGCCTGGGATAGGATGTCAGAGCTGGAGGTCAGGTGTTGTGGGGAACAATGTGGGCTTTGCTGGTGTAGCTGCTGGTGGTTAAAGCTTCCCTAAGGCAGCTCTGGAGAGGCCCAGCAAGGAGAGGGATTCAGTCTCTGGAGGATGAGCTGTGCAGAGCAGGTGCCTTAAAGACAGACCCAGAGCCCCGTAGCTGGGCAGGGATCATTGCTCAGCAGCACTGCCCACTCTGTCCCCTCTCTGGACATCTCTGAAGGCACCAAAAGGCAGGAAGAACAGAGAATGGGATAAACGTGCAGGTGAGTGCCCAGAAGCAGCCTCTGAGCTTGAGGAGCTGCTGAGAGCAGAGCCAGGCAGGAATCTGGGAGCTTCTGGGAGGGTGCCAAGGGCAGCTCCTAGGGCAGAGTGAAGTAAGTGTTTGGAAGAGATGAGGAGGAGCTGAAACAGCCTGAGAGCAGTGGGGACTGGAGGGAGAATCCAGAGAAGGAACTGACACAATCCTGCCTGCAGCCCAGGACAAACAATGTGGGACTTAACCCTCCCAGTTCCGTCAGCATCCTGCTGCCTGCATCTCCAATGAAAGCATTTGTATTTTCCCTGCCATAACTTGTTTTTACAGCCAGGTTTCCTACCTGCAGGGCAGGAGAGGGAAGAATTTACAAGTGGATTCAAAGCAGCTCCTGGAAGACAAGCATGCTTTGCTTTTTATGCATGACAAACTAGATTTAGCTCCCCTAATCGGTGATATTGATTGAACAATGATTACTCCCTTGTGGTTACCTGAGCTTTTAAAAAGTTTTTCCAGGTGCCCATAAGGTTGTTCAGGGCTTAACTATGTTGGGCACAGTGTTAGGAGCTCAGCTGGTGTACAGAAGCTGCTGAGCAGCGTTCAGCTAAAGCACACCCAAAACCTTGCAGCAGCAGCAGCAGAAAATCAGAGCAGTCTCAGGGCTTCTGCTTTCCTGGTTTCAGACAATCAGAACAAAAGCCAAGTGCTAAGGAATTCATCTGGCTGTTACTCTCTCTGATGAAATATTCTTACCAAGTGCTAATTGCTGTTAGTGGGGAGTGGTGTTATCCCTCTAGGAAGCTCATCCCTGGGAGCTGTGGAGGGAAAGGAGGTGTGGAAATCAAAACCTGAAGGCGCGAGGTGTAAAATCTGGGAGCTGCTGGAAAACAACTGAAGGGAAAACTGTTGCCAAGCACAATACCTGGACATGGGGGCAGGGAGCAGGGAGTGGTGCCTAAAGCCTCTGGAGACTTTTCAAGCCTAAGACTGAGCACAGAGTTATTCTAAAAGGCACTTTTGAAATGAGTATCTTGCCTTTCAGTTTCTGTTGCTTGTGGTCAGCTCAAGTGTGGCTTGAGATGGAGCAGAGCAGCAGCCCCTGCTGCTGAAGACAATTTAGAAAGTCCTGGGTTTGGAGAAAAAGTCAGAGATTATCTTTGTTAAGAACAAGACCCTTGCACAGAGCTTGGTATTGACATTTTATGTGTATTTCCCACTGCCCCAGAGACCCCATTATGCAAGAGGTCAATACTGTTTGTTTGAAGGCTTATATTTTAAGAATCAAAATCCATTTATACAAAGCTCTGTAAACCCCAGGATTTATCTGTGTAAAGAAGTTCAGTAACAGATGTGCATAGCCAGAGCTGCTGGCACAGAGCAGGGGCCTCCTCAGAGCTGGGTCATTGCAGTCACAGACAGCTCAGGTGGAAACATAACCTGGATTTCCATCTCTCCTTTCCCCCAGGGTCTCTTGGCAGAAGCAGTCAGTCCTGGACACTCTGAGGGATCTCCTTTATGCCCAGAATGAGAAACAGGCAAGTAGAGAAATTTATGTGTACGAATATGTGTCCTTTGTGCCTCTGTGAGGAATGATACTTGTCCAGATTGGTTGAATTTTAGAAGAAAACTTGAATTTCTGTGAGACAGAGGTGGTTCCTTGTCACAGCCCCAAGCCTTGGCTTACCCACAGGGGAGAAGGTGGGACCAAAGCCCTGTTCAGACTGTCTTCCACATCACAGTGATGGCACTACTTGGGATCAAAACATCTGGAGAATTTGATAAAGATTCATTATTTTCCATAGATGTTAGTTACTTTTTAGGAAGAATCAACACTTAGTGTTATGCTTCCTTAATATAAAAGTATCACTAACACTGTGATAGTTTTCCAAAATAAGTCACAGGAAACATTCATTCAGCCCTCCTGCCTGGCTGGCATGTGTCCTGTTGTGTTTCAGAAGCCCAAATCCAAATGGAAGGGAGAACTTCATTTGAGGGATGGGCTGATGGGTATTTTCTCAGTAGCTCACGTCAAGAAGGGAGAGACTGAGCTCCAGGTTTTTTAGCAGATGCGTGGGCAGCTAATGGGAATAAACTGCATAAATACCTTTAAAACTCTGTCTGTAATCATCAAAGTTTAGTACAAAGCAAACAAGATCCCTTCTGCTCCCTGGGAAGGCCCAGCAGGAGAGCCAGAGATGTTTGCAGCACAGCACCCAGAGCTGCTGCCTCCAGCTCTGAGGATGGAGCCTGGAAAGAGACAAAGAGACAGAGACTGAGCCTTCTTTGCAGTCTCTGTTCCTGCTTTCAAACCAGGCAAAGCTCCCCCAAACTTCACACAAGTGGTGTGGCTGCTGTTTTCTGCAGGCTCAGTGGGATTCTCCCTGGGTGCATGTGGCTGGGTGACAGCAGGGTGACAGCAGGGTGACAGCAGGGTGACAGCCTGTGCTGTGACAGGGCAGCAAGGCCAGGCTGCCTCCTGGTTTCCTTTGGAAAGGACATTCTGTATCTCTGGCTGACATAAAATCCCTTCTGCCTCACGGCTCTGGGGAAGGCAGCCTATCAGAAAAAGGGCTTAGAGCATTTTCTGTAATAGAGAAGAGAAAAAGCAAATATTCCCAGCTCTGCTCCCTGCTTCTGGCAGCCACTGAACCAAATCCCCCTGGTGCTGGTGGAAGCAGGGTCTGCTCACAGCAGCTCAGACTGAGCCCAGCCCTGGCCCAGCCACCTCTCTGTGAGGCTCACAAGGAGCCCAGCAGACAGAAATGTTTATTTTCAGATGTGTGTGCATCCAGCTCCAGGCATCCCAGACACAGCAAGAGCCTTCCCTGCCATTCCCTAACTGCTGCTGAGGCAGAGCAGGGTGCTGCTGGCAGGGTGAACCCCTGCTCTGCACTGCCTTCCCTCTGGGGAGCCTGCTACCAGTCCTCCTCCTCCTCCCTGGCCATCAGCTGACACAACTGAGAGTTCATCAACCAAAGGTGGTCGTGGTCCACGGGGTGAGACCCAGAGAGGGACCTGTCCCAGCCTTGCTCAGCAGACTGGAGGCTGAACTTGGAAGTGTCCTCCAGACCTCTGCCACCCCTGAGCATCCTGCCTGCTGGGGCTGTTTGGTCCTTATGGTGGAACCAAACATCTCCTGGAGAGAAGCCCCAGGAACAGGTTCCCACGGGGGAAGTGGGCAGCAGGTCCCCTGTCCCAGGAGTCAGCCTGCTCCATGGAAAACCCTGCTCTGCTCCTGCAGCTAAGTAGGGCACTTCCTGCACTCCAGGCACATTTCTGTCATGCTTGGAAGCCACGTACGGCTTTGAAACAAATGAAAATTAAAAGGATCCACCCCCAGCACTCGGGGAATGTGACCTGAAAAAGGAGCTTGTAGGAATAAAAATGCAGCTGACAGAAAAGGCCTTGGAGCTGCCTGCAGGACAGGGGCAGCAGCCCTGAACCCAGCCAGCCCTGAGCCACCTCAGCCACCAGCACCCTGTCCAACTCACCTGGACCCCAGGAAAATGGGATCAGAGGGAGCTGGGCAGGGAGGGGATGCTCTGGTGGCTGGCAGGAGATCCCATCCAGATAACCCTGACCTGCTCCTGGCTCACTGGGAAGCTCTTTGAGCTTCATGGCAGGAGCTGAGACTGTGACTTAATTCTCCATGTGAAAAAACCCAACCCAGGGCCTGGTATAAAAGGCATCCCATGCTACCTTCCCTCCCAGCCAGCCCCAGCACACACAGCCCCGTGCCTCAGTTTCCCACCTGTGAGATAGAGGTGCCACATCCCCCAGGTGCACCAGAAACCTCATGAGAATGGGTCAGCACCAGAAGGTGAGTGACAGGCTGCTGCCATGCCTTCTATTCCTCTTTTAAAGCCCAGCTCTTGAGTCTTGGTGTAACAAACTCGCACCCCCTGCATGGAACAGGGGAGAGAATCATCCTCTGATATTTCCCAAATGCCAGGATTCCAGAAATAACCTCGCCAGCCCTTCCTCCCAGAGCATCCCCACTCCTCTCCCAAGAACTGACAACCAGGAGCACCCCAGGCCCTGCAGACATCACCAGCTCTGGCAAAGGGAGCTGCAGCTCACACTCTGCTTTTCCCTGCAAAGGGCCAGGAGGCAGACAGGATTAGCTCATCAGAGCTGAGGAGCAAATTAGTGGTTGCTAGAACCAGGAGAAAGGCAGATTTGATCTGAGGTTGCCAGCTTTGCAGCTGGCTCCTACTTGCAAACAATTCATTTAGATTGTGAAAGCAAGAAATTGAGTACAAAACCCCCTAGATTGTTTGCTTCCTAGAGAAAGAAAAGAAAAGAAATGGAATTTAGATTAAAAATTATGCAGAATAGTATTAATTCCCCACCCTCTCGTGCCTCCCCTCTCACTGGAAAACCAGAGCTAATCAGAATTTAGCATTGTTCTGCTGCCAGTGTCAGTGCTGCCTCAATGGAGGAGAGATAAAATACAGGAGGTGGCATTTTGTGTTAACCCCTTAGGGTCCTGTGATAGGGAAGAGGGGATGCAGCACCCAGAGCCCACCTTATATTTTCTCCCTGTTCTCCAGCCCAGTCATCACCTCCCTTCAGGACACAAGTGCCTGGGGGTGCAGAGCAGTTCCACATCCCCTGCAGAGCTCAGCCCAGCACCCTTGGGTGTGGGTGCTTTGTGTTTGTTGTGTGGTCAGGGTCCCAAAGCTGCTGGGAGGGGTGGGTGACATCCCCCTGCCAGCCACCCATGCAGACTCAGCAGCTGCTCAGAGGTTTTGCAGCCTGGCCAAAAGGACTCCTTCACCCCTCTCTGTATGAAAGAGACAAGGAAAAAACCCAAAATAAAATTCATCACCCCAGAGCAAAATTTATAGGTATTTCACCTTGGTGTCTCACCACCCCCCTTACTTTTGCTGTGTTAAGCAGATCTGAAAACAGGAGACACCTGGAACTGAAACACCCCCCTGACACCAAGGTGGATTTGATTTGGGCTAGAATAAATCTTTAACCTTTTTATTTTTTTTTCTTAACATTTACGTTCAGCCCCCAGAAGATTCTTTCTGCTGTGGCCACGTGCAGTGAGCCCTGCTGAGGACCAGGGATGTCTCACGTCACCACTCGGACCCAGCAGCCTGAAAATCACTCCATGGCAAACAGGATTTACAGCCCAGGTGAGCTGCACAGCCACGGGCTGGGAACCAGGCTCTGGTTTTCCTCTCCTGAGAGTCACACCTGGCTTGTGAGGAGCTGGAGGACCTCCTGGAGCTCTCCCTCCATCAGCCATTCCTGGCCTGGCTGGGGGAGCCAGGGTCCCATGGTCACAGGTATTTTCCTTGCCCCAGCTCTCCTGGCTGAGCCACCTCTGGTGGGTTTCCAGGGTTCACTGGAGCACCACACACAAGTCCTGACCCTGCTGGAGAGCTGGGGTGAGGCCAGCATCAGGATATGGCAGTGGTGGTGGTAAGCATCTGTCTCCCCATCATCTGCCTGGGATCAGGACCTGGGCTCAGGTCCCAGGTCTCCCCCACCTTCTCTGTTCCTGCAGCTCCATCTCCCCATCTCCCCATCCTGCCACAGCAGGAGCTGCTGATTAGTGGGTGCTTGGCAATTCCCAGGGGACAGAGGCTGGAGGAGCACAATGGGTGCTTTGTCTGCCAGGCTGCAACCAGCAGCTCTGGGGCTGACTCAGGCTGTGGGTGATTAAACTGCTTGAAACAGGGGTTGGCTCAGGCAGACACCAACCCAGTGTGTCAGGAGCATTTTGAGATGCTCTAACTGGGACACTCACTGCTGGCAGCACTTGAGGGCAAACCTGTCCCTGGCTTGGCCACCACCAGAAGGCAACACTGCAGGGTCTGTCTGTCCATCTCTATCTGTTCATCTCCATCTATCTATCTATCCACTCATCCATCCCTCAACCCACCCATCCCCTTTCCCATGCAGAACCATCACATTCCCAGGTCCTGCAGGAGGAACCCAGCTGTGCTCATCCTGTGGCTGTGGGATCATCTCAGGCTGGGACTGGTCCTCTCTGCAGGGACTCCTGACCAGTCCCCTGCTGTGTTGCTGTCTCTGGCCAATCCCTCATTTCCCTGCTCCTGCCCAGGTCTGGGCTGTGTCTATAAAACCTCAGGGAGGAGTTGGAGGATGGTGCTGGGCTCTGCTGGGCTCCAGGTCCCTGGCCCTTCCTTGGGGCTGTGCCTGACTGCTCTGCCAGGTAAAGAGATGGGTCGGGGGGTTACCTTTTATCTTTACCCCTTGGAGTCCTCCTGCTTGAAGTTCTATGCAATATTTGCCATTTTCCAGCCATCAGGAACTTCCCAAGAGCTCCATGACCTTCAGAAGATGATAGATTCTTGTCTCCAGGAATTTCATCATCTTCCACAACAGGTCAGGGTCAGCTGAATGCTCTCCCCCAGCTGGCAGCTCCTCTGGGGCTTGGGGGATGCATTTGTGTTGTGCTGCAGTTCCCTGAGGGGTCAGTTCCCTGAGGGGCTGCAGATGTGTCCCAGCTGAGTGATCCCAGCAGAGATGAGGGAGCTGGAGCTTCCTCAGCCTGGGGAAGGGAGGTTGAGGAAGGGGATTGGAATCCCTGAGACTGTCAGTGCTGGGAGGAGGGATCTTCTTGGGGAGGTGTAGAGCAGAGGGATGAAGGGCTGAAGCTTCATCAAGGAGTGTGCACAAGGTGAAGCTGCTCAGGTGGTGTAGCCCTAGGAGAGGGACCCGAGGCCACCTTCAGTGTTTGCCCTGGTTGGGGCAGTGTCCTGTGCCCCCTCAGTAGGATGGGTGCCCTTTCCCAGGGGTTGTGCCTGCCCAACCTGGCCTTGCTTTGCTGGGCACAAGGGTGACCCAAACTCCTCTGCCTGCCTTCATGCCAGCCTGGGAGGGGACAATGCTTCTGACCCAAGCTCTGAAGGTGGCAGGTCCCTTGTCTCATCTGCAACCTCTTATCTGCAAGTTTCTTTCTGGTGTGGTATCTTCAGGGCTCCAAGGGGATTAACGTCCACTCTAAGCGTGTTCCAGGCCTGTTCTGGATGCCTTTAAGCCCCTGGGGTGTTTACAGATGGCTCAGGAGCTGGGCTCTGTGAGCAGGTGATTCACTGTTTATTAAAGCCTCTATTAATCTTCTGTTAATGCTTTTCACATGAGACCTTTCTGGAGGTGTAAGGGGCTCAGAGACAAGGAGCTGCGTTTCTCTCCAGCCCAATGCCACCAGTGTCACTGAGGGTTTAGCTCCAGACCTCACTGGGATGAGAGCCGAGGTCTTGCAAGGCTGCTGAGAGCAAGGGCTGCCTGTGCTGAGGCTCTGATTAGTGTGAGGGGACAGTGATCTGGGAACTCACTGCCCACCCTGTCCTCTCTGGGAGGACCAGGGGGGTTTGGGGACGTTGTGCCTGGCGGAGGGATGTTCCAGCAGGTGGCTGCAGTGGTGTGAGCTGTGCATGGGCTCAGTGCCAGGCTGCAGGAGGGTTGGAATGGGCAGGTCCTTGCCCAAAATGCAAAAGCATCTCCTGCACCCACTGCTGCCAGCCCTGTGGCTTTCAGAGGAGTGGGAAGGAAGGTCTGAATCAGGAGGAGTGGGGACCAGCACCCGGGAGCTGAGCACAGATAGCACCCAACACACAGAAGGTGCTGCCTGTGTCACCCCAAGCCTGGTCTGAGGGGGGTGGCTGTGACACCCGTGCTGGCATCCTCAGCCATGGCCAGGCAGTGGTGGGAATGGTGGAGATCTCCTGTCCTTGCCGAGGCTGGGATGCTGCAGTTGCCATGGCAACCCGGGAGGCCTGTGGAGCTGGAGCCTGTAGCCCAACTGTTGGGGGGCGGGGGGCTGTGTGGGGCTGGATGTGTTCCCTGACACCTCCCTTGGGCCCTGGCACCTCACCACCCCCCAGAATGGGGGTTACCCCCCGTCCTCCCACTACTGACCAACCCACCCCTTCACCAGCAACAAGACCCTGCTGAAAACCACTGGGTTTTCCAGGGGAAGAAACACCTATGGGTGAAAAAAAGATGTTCAGACCCATTGCAGGGAGCACACAGCCAAGCTGGAGACACCAGGAGCCCCCATGACAAAATCCTCTGGGCTGGCTGAGGCTGGAGCTGAGGCAGCACCTGGCAGAGTTGGGCTCAGAGCTGCTCCCTCTGGGATACTCATGGGCAGTTCCCAGGAAGCAGAGACCTACCTGGGAGATGGGCTGGGGCTGGATTGGGGCTGGGGTGCAACCAGCTCTGTTCTCCCTTTGTCCACACGTGGCAGGATCTGCCACACAAGGTCACCTCTCCCTGCCTGCCACCAGCTGTGGCCGTGCTGAGCCACCCTGCAGGAGCAGGACAGGATTTTTCCCCGCCTTGGGATGGTTTTTGGTGCCTGGCTCCAGCAGTTTGTCCCCACAGGGCCCCTCAGCAGCTGCCAGGCTCTGAGTGACACATGTCCATCATCTCCCCAGCACTGGAGCTGCAGACAGCAGTGGGAAGGACACTGTGCCTCCTGACACATCCTGCCTCCCTCTGACATCCTGAGCTGCATCCCCTCTGCAGCTGCTGGGGGTGGCATCAGGTGTCCCCACGCATCCTTCCCCAGCCCCTGTCCTTGGTAGCAGCCCGGGGCAGTGCCTTGTTCCTCATTTTCCATGGTGGCCTCGAGCTCACCCCATTTTGCTCAGCTGCTGGGTAGCACAAGTCACATTTCCCTCTAATGCCCATCCAGCTCAGTGATCCTGAAAGTGGGTCAGCCCTCAGAAGCACACTCCATGCCTGCTTCTGCCATGCCTGGCTCGTGTCCCTTCCCTGCTTCCCTGCTTCCCTGTCCCTGCTTGGGAAGCCACCAGGAGCTCAGTCCCTGCCCTCTCCTCCTGCTCAGGAATGCCTGCAGTGGGCCTCATCCTGCAGCTCCTCCTGAGTCATCAGGGAGCTGAAGCAGCATCTTGGTGGCAAAATATTTCCTTTTAAAGGCCTTGCTTGGGGATTTTTTTTTTTTTTTTTTGGTGATGCCAGCTTGGCATTGATCATTTGTGCTCCAAACCAGCAGATCATTCACAGTTATTTTTAATCTCAACCTCCAGTATTTCAGCTGGGGCTGCAGTGGCTCACTTGTCTCTAAGTAAAAATGGGCAAAATTCAGCTCCAGCAAGAGAGGGCTGGGTGAAATTAGAGGTGGGCAGGCTCTGCTGAGGATCACAACCAGGGCCAGCTGCCCTTCACAGCTTGGGAAGTATCTGGTTTTATGGGCTGCTGGTGTGTCTGGACCTGCTGTACCCATCCCACTTGCACCACTGGTGCTGCTTTCACACCTGGCATCCCTCCAGCTTCACAACCACCTGGAGGATCTCTACAAATCCCCCAGTTATTTTTTGGGGGGGGTGCAGCACCTGTGCTTCTCATCCATCCCTCAGGGACTGCCCAAGGTCAGCAGCTGTGGCATTGGCAGCTGCTTTCTGGGCAGCAAACTCAGAGGGGACGTGGGTAGGTGATGGCTTTGCCAAGCTGCTGCTTTTGCCACGTTCTGGGGTCTGAAGGTTTCACCTAGAGACAAGCAGCCCCCCTCCTCCCAGCACTGATGGGCTCTCAGCATCCCCGACCTTGCTGGGATAAAATTAGCCATTTCACTTTGAATTAAAGGCAGTTCAGCTGAACGCAGCCCGAATGGTTCATTTCAAAGACGTCAAATGGCAGCGTTTCCTTTTTTGTCTGCAACTGGGGAGGAGGGGGTCCTGCCAGCCAGTGCCTGGTGACAATGACATTGATTTCCTAGACCTCTTGGCGTGGCCAAATCTGTATTTTTAGCTGGGGAAGAGGGGAAAAAAAATAATCACGTGTCAAAGGAATGCTTTCCCTGCTTTCAGTGCTGAGCTCTGCTGAGTCTTGGGGCTCGCTGCCCTCATCCCCCCGGGGCAGGGATGGAGCTGGGCAGGGATGGAGGAGCTGCTGCTGCTGCTGCTGCTGCTGCTGCTGCTGCTGCTGCATCTTCCAGGGTCCATCCTGGGTGGTTTCCCCCATCCATGCTGCACCCCTGCGGCCCCCCCACTTCTGTGCTGGGGTCTCCCGTGGTGGGGATCCCATGGCAGGGAGCAGGCAGACCCCCATTCCCAAGGGATCCCATCCCATCAGATTCCCAGCAACCATTTATCTTCTAGGGCAGGCACTGCCTTCATCCCTCTCTCCCTGCCTCCATCCTCATCCTCATCCTCATCCTCATCCTCATCCTTGCTCTCCCCACCCTGTTCTCATTTCCCCAAGAAGACTTTAATGAAATCTGCCCTTAATTAAATCCACATTCATTTGCATAATTACCAGGAAATTGAAATTAGCCTGCAGACGTGGCTGGAATACATTTAGCATCAGGCAGCCCTGCCTGTTTGGAGGGGGCTACACTGAGGGCAGGTGGGTGCCCCCTACCCATGGGTGCTGCTATGGCCCTGCTGTGCTGCTCCCCTTCCCTCCTGCCCAGGGGTGACCGTGACAGTGGGGATGGTGGGGGGGACGACGACAGTGAGCCCCGAGGCCATGTCAGGGTGAAACCAGGCAGTGCCCCCACCTGCACAAGGAGCATCACATTTGTTTTATTTAAAAAAAAAAAAAAAAAAGTCTTCACTGCCATTGAGAATTTTTTGTTGCTTTTATAACTATGTATTTTGCCATTTTCATGGTTTAAGGTTTTTTTGTGTGTTTTTGTTTTTTGTTTTTTAATCCTTTTTAACAGTGACAAACTGAGGTAACGTCTGTGACACTACAGCCTCTCCTACGGGAAGAAGGTCCGAAACCCGACAGCCGAGGGAATTGGAAATAAAAACCCGACAACCTACGGACACAGCGACCTCGACGGGAACAGAAACCACACCCGGTCCCCCCGCCGTGGGCGACAGAGCACCGGGCAGGTCCGACCCGGCCCTCCGGCGGGCGCCCGGGATGATCCCTTATCTACATTATTGCACGAAAGATCGAGGACATTGAGGGATCTAAGGCAAAAAGGAGAAAAAACCGCGCCTAGCGTCTCTACATCGGGGCAATGCTACGTCTAAAACCGACCCTCAGCCCCGCGGGTGGGCGGGCGAGGGGCAGAGGTGGGTGCCGCAGGGACAGGGGCAGCGGCGGTGGCGGGGGGGGGGTCCGGCCGGGTGCCCGCCTGCTCTGTAAACTGCTGCTGCTGCTGCTGCTGAATAGCGTTATAGCCCTTTGTCAGGGGAACTGGGGGGGCGGGGGGGTCCCCACGGCACCCACCCGATGGGAGGGAAGCCCAAAACATGCCAGGGCTTGGGTGCTGCTGCCTCGGGGTGCCCCCGGCCTCCCCATCCCGGCAGCGGGGTGAGCCCTCGGGTGCCCTGGGTGCCTGAAACCAGGAGGGGAGGTGTGACTCCCCCCCCCCCCACCCCACGGCCTTGTCACTAAGGGGCTCCTGCCACCACCAGCTGCCCCACCGCAGCCAGCCCTGTGGGGGGATTTACCCCCTGTCTCCTCCCTGCCAGCCCCAGGAGAGGGAACCTGGGTTTGGGAAGGGTGACAGCAAGGAGGGGTGATGGGGACAGTGTGGGGAGCCTTGGAAGGATGCTTGAAGTCCCCTCCCCTGCTCCCCAGCTCCTACCCTGGTGCCTCCACCACCTTTTTAAGTCCCTGGGTACAAAAAGTCTGCAGAGGGGACATGGCAGTGCCACCACGGCAGAACCAGCTTGGCCCTGAGCATCCCACCCACCGGATAGCCCTGTTCCTCCGGCCAGGGTCTGGGGCTGGTGTGTGGCAGGGCAGGGGGACGGGGTCTGGCTGTGCCTGGGAAACACAACAACACACAGACAGGGACACTTGCTACATCGATGGCTGCCAGCACCTCCTGTGGCAGCTGGGGCTGCCGGGGGTCCCGGGTTGCCGGCAACTCCCCAGCTCCCCATGGCCAGCCCAGCACCCACCCCTCTATCCCTTCCTGGTCACTGCTGGAGGGGCAGAGACCAGTGGAATGGGGCAAATCCCACCCACCCAACCCCCCCCAAAGGCCTCCTCCATACTGCGGGGTCATCGGCCTTCCCTCACCCCTGTGGGGGCTGAGCATGCGGCAGGGGACAGCCGGTGGGAGCTGGCTTCCCCAGACCCCTCACCCACACAGCTCCCCCAGCTCAACCTCCCTGTATTGGGAGAAGACCCCTCCCCATGCCATCCTGGGGGGAGGACCTTGGAGAGGGCAAAGTGGTCATGGCAGGGCCCAGGAACACTGATGTCCTCCCCAGCTGTGAGGGGTGCCCTCGGCAGGGCTCCCTCCCAGGCGGGGTGGAGGTCTCAGCATCCTTGCGCAACCAGTTTTGTCCTTTTCCTCTTCATTTTTGTTTCTTTTTCTTTTCGTTGTTTTTGTTTGATTTTCTTTTTTCTTTTTCTTTTTTTTTTTTTTTTTTTCTTTTTTTTTTTTTTCTTTGCTTTGGGAGACCCAGAGCCTGGTCCTGGCTCATGCCACCACCACAAGCAACCCCTCGCCAGGGCAGGGGGCCAGGACAGGCAGCTGCCCCGTGCCACCCCAGCGCCGTCAGACGCAGATCTCTATTGCTGTGGCCAGGACCATCTGCCCTTTGCCTTTGTCCTGCCGTCCCTCTGTCCTGCCGGCCGTCCCCGGGGGGCCCACGCCGGGCTCGGAGCCGCGGGCTCCGCTCCCCTCGGTCAGGACGGTCCTCTTGAGCGGGGCAGGGGTGCAGGAGCCGGACACCTCGTGGCGATGGGGACCGGCCGGCAGCTTGTCCCCGGCGTGCTTGCGGGAGCGGTAGGAAGGTCTGCGCCGCACCTCGGCCATCAGGTCACACTTGAGGAAGTAGAAAACCTCCTTGACCGGGCAGCGCTTCTCGGGGTCGAGGGCGAGAAGGCGCTGGAACATGCGCAGGGCGCTGTCCGTGAAGCGTCGCCACTGCGAGGGCAGCCCCGCCAGCCGCCCCTTCTGCCACCGCACAAACTCCTCGAAGAAGGCGTCGGAAGCCGCCGCCGCCTCCCAGGGGAAGTTCCCGGTGAGGACGCAGAAGATGAGCACCCCGAAAGCCCAGACGTCGATGCTGGTGTCCACGGCGAAGCCTTCGGCCCGCCCGGCTTGGCAGACCTCGGGCGCCGTGTAGGGGATGGTGCCGCTGATGCGTTTGACCCGGCAGCCCACCTTGCGGGTCATGCCGAAGTCGGCCAGTTTGACGCGGCGGCAGTCGCGGTCGAAGAGCAGGACGTTCTCCGGTTTGATGTCCCGGTGCACCAGGCTCTTGCTGTGCATGTAGTCGAGGGCAAGGCCCAGCTGCTGCACGCAGCGCTTCACCAGCTCCTCGGGGAGCCCCACCTGTGGGAACAGGACACGGCGTCAGCCACGCACCTCCGAACCCCGTCACGATCCCACCCACCTCGGGGACTGCCGCAGCAGTGAGTCCTTACACCTCTGACACTGGCACGGGTGTTTTATCTGGGGTGCTCTCTGGTGGTGGGTCCTGGGCCACCTTAGGGATGGGTGATGGGTCTCGGGACCTCATGGGGACAGGAGACGGGTTTGTGGGGTGGGTGGTGTGTCCCAGGCCACCCTAGGGATGTGTGAGGAATCCCAGGCTACTCTAGGGACAGGTCTTGGGCCACCCCAGGGATGAGTTGATGGGTCCCAGCGTGGTCAGAGCCAACACACGGAGGATTGCCTGGTCCCATGCTGCGTGGCCACTGAAGGACAGCAACAGCTTGCTCAGCACCCTGCAGTGAGCCCCCAGCCCCAAGAAGGTTCCCAGAGGGAGGGGCGGGGGCTCCCACCTGCGGCGGGATGATGTCAAAGAGGTCCCCGCCGGGGGCATACTCCTGAGCAAAGACGTAGCAGTCCTCGGTCTCGAAGACCACGTCGAAGACCTTGATGATGAAGGGGCTGGAGGAGAGCGTGTTGGTGATACTGAATTCCCGCAGGAAGTTCTTCAGCTTCGTCTTGCTCTTGTTGACAAACTTCAGGGCCATCTTGGTGCCTGCAGCGGGCAGGGCGTGAAGGTGAGCGCAGGGGCACAGCTGGGACGTGCCGGACACCCCGTCCCCAGCGTGGCCGCGTCCCCCCCAAGCCCCTACCCGCTCCCCTTACCTGTGCTTTTGTGGGACACCAGGTCCACCTTGCCATAGGTGCCTTTGCCAAGCTCGCGGATGAGGTCGTAGTGCTTGCTGATGTCAGTGCCTGAGAGGGTGCGGATGGCCAGGGACTGCATGTCCTCGGTGATGAGGGGCACCCCGCAGCACGCCAGCTTGCGGGACGGCTCCTGCTCAATCGAACCCGCGCTCATGGCTGCGCTGCAAGGCAGAGATGCAGTGGCTTTCAGTGGGTGCTGCAGAGCCAACACACCCCATCCTGTCCCATCCTGTCCGATCCCATCCCATCCCTGCAGTTGGCAGCCACAACACCTTGCAAAAGGGCCCCAGGCTGCCCTGGGCAGTGCTGAGCAGCACCCATCAGGTGCCACCCCATGTCTCCAGGGGCCACCAACCTGATGGCTCTGGAGAAGATGTTCCAGCCTCCATGGGAGCAGGCTGGGGGTGCAGTGCCCTGGCACCTCTAGCTTTTGGGGTGCTTGGGGGCAAAATCGGGGCTTGGGCACAGCAGAGCCAGCAGGGCAGGGACATGGACACACACACACATTTTCTAGGCCCTGGTGTTTTCACAGCCACAGCACTGGATGAGAATTGAGGTCCTTTGGGGGTTCCTCACTCCAATGGGTACCCCAGGAGCTGGCCCCATCTTCTCCACCCTTCAGCTTTTGCAGAGCCCCAGAACCTGCTCCAGAGACAAACCCACCCAGGAGCCAACGATGCTGTGGAGTGGGACCAGGGCCACACCACAGCCACCAAGCAGGACTCTCTAGGACATCACTCCACCATATACCTCTAACCATCCAACTTTACCAACTCCTGGCTCTCCTCTACCAAGGAAATGGACATTCCAATGCAGAGCACTGCCAGCAGCACATGGACAACAGGACCCACATTCCTCACTCCTGACAAACCAGAAGAGGTTTTTCCTCACCCTGCCTACATCAAGCTTGGACTCACCCACCAGAGCACCAAACCCCCACTGAGATCTCCTCTGATGTCTTCAAGATGCTGCCTCACCCGTCATCATCCCCCAAGAGCACAATCCCAGCATCCCAACCAGCTGCCCCATAACCCAAACCAGAGACACAGCTGTCCCAGTAGATAAATCTGGGACCCCAGTAGATAAATCCAGCTGCTCCTTGTTTTGTAGCAGATTGGAAAAGCAATGGGACAGCAGCCGAGTGGGCGCTGGTTTATATTTTGATTTTTAATGTGCTGTCTCACCAGAGGGGAGGAAAAACCCACCCAAAATGGATCCCACTTTCTTCTGGGACCAACAGTGCCCACTGGATCTGATCAGGATGGAGCTGGGACCAGCCATGGGCTTGTTGCCTCCAAAACACCCATACAGGGAGCCCACGCCTCCAGAGATGGAGTCTGAGAAGAACCCACAGCACTCCAGGGTCAGGGTCCTGCCCAAGGATCCTCCTAACCCTTTCCCAACAAGGCTGAGCCTAATCTCCTGCCTCTCAGCTTCTTGATTTTTCTTTTTTTTTCTTTCTCTGGGAAGTTGGGCAAAAAATAGAAAAGGAACTTCAACATCATGATGTTCCAAAAATGTAACGGCTTGACTCATAAGATCTCCAAAGCAGCTCATCTCCATAGTGTTTTCTTGGCCTCCTGGAAGAGGAGACCATTTCAGCGTCTGGGTGCTGGAGGTGGAGGTGGATCAGTGCAGCAGCTTGATGGAAGCATGACTAAAAACAGCTCCCAGCATCCTTGCGAGAAGCATTCTGTCTACACTTGAATTTACAATCATGCTCATCAATGTCTCTTAATTAACCAGTGTTGAAATGCAATTATGCACATCCGCAAAGTTGGGGTTTGAGGAAAAAAAAGCAAAGTGGTGGGATGGCAGAGAGGAGGTGAAGGACTGGCAGCTGCTTCACAGAGCTCCCCAACTCAAGGGATGTTTGCTTTTTTCCTTGGTTAAACCTGTTGGGTTTTCCAGGCAGCTCCTTTCCCACCGCCAACTGAGAAACCTCCATCAGAAATGGGATCCTACCACGTGCTGAGGCCAAGCCAAGCATAAGTGTAGAAGTTTTCATTAAAAATTGAAATGCTTTTGAAAACACGTTGAGTTTGATGTCAGCAGCAAAGCGGGGCAGCAGCAGAGAGAGGGAGCAAGGGCTCATTTCCAGCTGGTTCCGAGTGCTCACGGGGATGGCAGAGGACAGGGTACTGGTGCTGATGTGACAGGAGATGCCACCAGCCTGGCACGGAGGTTCTGCATCCTCTGTCTATGGGTGAAAGCAGAGCAGAAACAGGGCCTTTCCCCAGCACACCAGCTCTGCTCTTGCTTCCACAGCCCAGTGGGGAAGAGGAGCCAGTGCCACGCCTGAAGGAAGCCAAAACCACCCTCCCAGCAGATGGTACCCGGCTCCGTTGCTTTGGTGTTCTTGAAAAAAGAGTTTTTAAAAGGAGGGAGGAGCATTGCACATCCTGGCTGAGTCCTGGTGAAGATCCCTGTGACACAAGACCCCAGGAAACAGCAAAGAGGCATCAGAGATGCTGCCAAGTGGCATCGGGACCCCGCTGCTCACCACGGGCGGTTTGTGGCGTCATCTCCTCATCCTGAACCCTTTCTCCTACTATTGAGACTAAAATTGTTTTGTGTTTAAGCTTCAGAACCATTTATCTCATTGAGTGAGGAGGATAATCCACCCACCTCTTCCTCTCTCCCTGGCAGGTATTTATAGGCAGCCACTCATCTCCCGTCGGCAGCGGCTGCTCCTCTCCCCAAACCTTTCCAGCTCCATCCCCAGCACTGTGGAGAAGCTCCAGGGAACCCGGCATCCCACTGGGCAGCAGGGGCATCACCAACCTGCACCCACCCCAATGCTGCTCCTTGCAAGTGGATGTTCTCCCCCTGCTCTGCATCCTGCTCCACTGCACACCCAGCCCTGGGCACATCACTTCTGCCAATAAGTAATTGCAAACTCATTAGGAGCTCATTGAGAGGAGCAGAGGCCACCCGGGAGAGCTCCTCCAGGCACCCAGAAGAGGAGGCTGCTGGGTAAGAAAGAGGGGAAAGAAAAAAAATACATTCCCCTCCAGCCATATCAGAGACTGAGAGGCCAGAAAAACAACCTGGTTATTGAGGGAAGTCAAAGGAAAAGGGGTTTGGAGCTCAACACTGGGGTCCCTATGGTGAGGCAGCATGCTGGTGAGGGGCCAGAACTCACACCATGGACTGCTTCAGGGCAGGGAACTGGGAAGAGGAAGGGAGAATCTCCACAAGGCAGGGTAGGGGGGCTTTACAAGACCCAGATATCTCTTTAGAGAGCAGAGAAAGGAGCACTGCTGAGCAGCGGGGTGGGGGCACAGGCACTGCCATGTAGTGCCCTGGCTGTGCCACATGATTTCTGCAGAGCTTTGGTTCCCCCATGCCCAGACCCTTCACTGCTGTGATGCTCCCTGCAACAGCCACGTGCTCATGAATTATGGTGTCATGGGTCTTATCAGTGGGCAGCACTGAGTCTGGCAGGCTGGAGGCCAGGGCAGCCATGGGGAGGGAACTCACTCCTTCTGCACCCCAGTTGGCCCCCAAACGTTCCCTCTTTTCCCCCAAAAAACCTGCTGAGCTGGCAAAGTAATTTCTAAGCCCCACCTCCAGCACCACCCCACAGTGAGGGGGCAGCCTATGCCTGAGCCACTACATCCCAGCATCCTGCTCCATTCCAGCCTCCACCACCTCCCTTCCTGACCCCATTTTGGGGACATCCTCATCATCTCCTCCATGCCGCTGGGACCAGCACACCAGAGCAAGGTGTTATTACTGCTGTCCCAGGGGCAGCAGCACACCAGCACCCAGGGAGGGCTCACAAAGGCACCTTCACCTAACGAGGCCGAGGTCTCCATGGGCACGGGGGGGAACAGGCACCTTGTGGGAGCTCTGAGCCAGCGGTACCCATCACCTCAGGCAGGCAAGGGGTTGCCTCCAAAGAGCCCCTCCCATCCCATCAAAAGCAGCAAAACACTCGTAGGGACAAGGCCCATTCACCCTGGGGTTGTCCCAGCGTGGCTCAGGACAAGCCAAGTGTGTCTGGGAGCTCACGCGTGGCACGGGTGCCAGCAGCTGTGGGTGGGCAGCAGCCAGGGGGCAGCCACTCTGCCAGCATTCTGTCACCCAGGAGGAGCTGTCACCCCCCAGAGGTGATGGATGGCACACGTCTCTGTGTGCTCCCACCTCTCGCCAGCTCCATGGTGGTGGGAAGGTGCTGGGAAGCACTGGAGTGCCACTTGCACCACGAGCCTGAACCAGCAACAAACCTCTGCCAAAACAGGACTTCCCAGTGCTCCCAGCTTGAGGCACTTTGCACAGTGGCACCGATTTCCCATTTATCCAGAGTTCCTCATACCAGCTCCTTGCCTGGACTAGAGCAGCATGCCTGGCACCAGGATCTGCTTCAGCAAAGCCAACAAACACCCAGAAGCTCGCAGGCTCTCCTGGCAGGGATGTCTCAGCTGCAGGGCAGGATCAGGCCCGGGCACACCCCTCTGTAGCATCCCCCATAGCAGGAACCATCTCCCATCTCAGCTGTCAGCCCCCGACAAGCCTCTTCAGCCTTGTGTTCCAGGATTCAGGTTTCACAGTCAGCCTCAGCATGAAAAATTTGGGAACAGCAGATAAAGCAGTGCTTGGGCTCTCTCCTCCAATGGGCGGCTGCTGCTCCCCAGGGAGCCCCGGCTCTCCCCTCCTGCTGCCATCCTCTGTGTCCTCTGCACCTCTGCACTGCTCTCCCAGAGCTTCCAGTAGGATTTTCCCTGCCCTTGTCCGCACCACACCTTCCACAGACCCCTGACAGTGGGACCTCGGCCACCTTTCAGAGGTGTTTCAGCCTCCTGGGGTTTTTCCTGACGAGTGAGATGGCTTCGTTAGGACCTCAGCTGCTCCAGCCTCCAGCTCCTCCCGCCTTCACCGCGCCTCGTTGCCAGCACCAGGGATTTATGATTACTTCATTGTTTGATTGGTTTCATCAGCCTGCCATCATCTCCCTCCCAAAACTCTTCCACCAGCACCGGCAGCATCGCGCCTTCGGGATCTGCAAAGACAAACGCCCCGAGCGGCACCTGCCTGGACCCTCCTGCTCCCCCGGGCAGGGCCAGCAGGACCCTCACCTCCTCTGCCTCCCGGGGGCAGCGAGCTGCATCACCCTGCTGCCAGCACCAGCCCTGCCTCCACTCCGAGGGGCTTCACGGCCTTTGCTTGCTGTGGGGCTGCTCTGACCCTGCAGCCTGGGGTCCAGCATCCTGCTCTGACCCCAGCATTGCCCTGGCTCCCCCCGAGGGGGACATTCCTGCCTGTCCCCTGCCTCAGCCTCTCGTCCCCTCGCCCCCAACGCAGCACCCGGGGCAGGGCAGGGCAGCACAGCACACACTGACAGCCATGCCGTGGTCACGCTGGCATTCCCAAGCTTTGCCCCCCCCAGTGCCAGACGCGGTGTGGAGGGGTGCTGAGACCAAACCACCTATCCCCCCCACACCTCCCACCCATCCCCGAGGTGCTGCAGGACCCCCAGCCAGCATCACCCACCCGCGGCCACGGCAAGGCCGGCCCCGGAGGAAAGTGGGTCACACTCCCCCTTCCTGAGCTGCAGCAGCGGGAGGCTGGAGAGGGATGGAGGCCGGATCCTGCTCCATCCTGGTGCCGAGGGACACTGAGGGGTGATGAGGGCAACTGAGGGGGAGGTGACCGGGACAACCAGGGGGAGATGTGGGCTACTGAGGGGGGGCTAGAAAGGACCACCGAGGGGAAATAAGGGCTATTGAGGGGAGATAATGGCTACCAAAAGGAGATGAGAGCTACCAGGGGGAGATGAGGGAAACCAAGAGGAGATGACGAGGGCAAGCGAGGGGAGCTGGCCTGAAATGTCTCCTTTCCTTCTCTCCTTCTCCTCTCCTTCTCCTCCCTTCTCTCCCTCTCCTCTCCTCTCCTCTCCTCTCCTCTCCTCTCCTCTCCTCTCCTCTCCTCTCCTCTCCTCTCCTCTCCTCTCCTCTCCTCTCCTCTCCTCTCCTCTCCTCCTCTCCCCTCCTGTCCTCTCCTTCTCCTCTCCACTCCTCCCTTCTCTTCTCTCCTCTCCCTGCTCCCCAGTCTCCAGCCACCTCCCAGCTCAGCGCATCCTTCCAGACCCGCCCGTTCCCCCCCTCCCCGATTCACCGGGATCCCTTTTATCTCCGGGAATCCGGCCTCGCCCGCGGCCCCGGAGGCAGAGCAAGGCAGGAGCCCCCCCCATGGCCCCCCAGTTCCATCCCGCTCCGGTACAAACTCCTCTCAGGTGTGACTCACGCCGCTTCCGTCTCCGGCCCCGAATTTGTCCCCGCAGCCGCAGGGCCGGCGGGCAGGTGGCAGCGGCCGGGGGGGGACCAGACCGCGGACAAGACCCCCGGGCCCAGCATCCTCCCCACACCCGCTGGTTCCCCTCCTCCCCCCCGTTCCTCCCGGTTGTGCCGTGCGGGGACCCGCCACCCCACGCCCCCACCCCAGCACCGTGCGGGTAGACAAAGGGCGGCCCCGCCACAAAGGCGCGGGCCGGTACCGGAGAGGGCGGTGCCCCCCGCGTCCCCCTCATCCCCTCCCCACCGCCGCCTTACCGGTGGGGCGAGCCGCCGCGCCCCGTCCTCGGCGGGAGAGGAGCCGCCGCCGCCGCTCGCCCCCCGCCCCGCCGGGCTCATGCCGCGGCCCCGCCGCCGCTACCGGAGGAGCGGAGCGGAGAGCGGCGGCCCCCCCGCACAGCCCCGCGCCGCTCCGCCCCGCGCTCCGCCCGCCACCGGCACCGCCCCGCAGCCCCCGGGAAGGATGGAAGGGGGGGGGCTCCGCCACCGTGCCCCGGCAGCTGCGGGCGGGGGGGGGGGGGAATTCAGGGCGCTGCCTGCTCCAGACCCTTCCTCAGCACCGGCACCGCCCGGGGGTCGCGGGTGGGTTCCTCCGGGGCGGAGGTCAGCGCTGAGCCGGCCGCCTCCCGCAGGTCTCGGAGCTCAGGGGCGGATGAGCCGGGGCTGGGACAGGGACCTCCCGGTAACCCACCCGGGAATCGGGCTCCTCGCCCCCGCCCCGCTCGCCACCGCCTGCAGCCAAAAGGACCCCGACAGCCCGGGCAGGGACCATCTGGGGTTCAGCACCATCAGCACCACCCGATGGAAACTGTCCTTGCCCAGGACCACATCCCACTGCCAGCAGGTCCCCTGCCTCCTGTCCTCCCTGAGCCCCCCAAGCCTTCGGATGTCTTCTCCCGGGGTTTGTGTTTCTTCTCCTTGTAACTCTTCCCCTTGTATTTTTCCTTCACCCGGCTCGCCCCCCCCAGGTGCTGCTCCAGAACACGCTCAGGACACACGGCTTCCCCCCGAACCGGTGGGACAGTTGCACCGAGCCAGGGAACGCCGTCTGGGTCAGAAATGCTGCACCAGCTCCGGTTCAGCCTGGTCACAATTTGGCAACACGTTCAGCAAGCCATGCCAGGCACCAGGAACTCCCGGGCACCTACAGCCCAAAGGATGGTGTCAGTTCTCCTGGAGCAAGGTGAGGCGTAGGTACCATGCTCCTCCTCGGAGCATCCCTGGGCACATTCAGTCTTTTTGGATTTCCTCCTGGAGCCGATCAGGGCTTGGGCTGGGGGTTGCTTTGGGGCTTCCTTGGCTCTTCACTGGGTGCCAGGTCCCTTTGCTCCTGAGCTAACCCACAGCCGTGGGTCCCAGGGACCACAGTGGGTTGTTCCAACACTGCACAGACCGGGTGAGCAGAGACTGTGGTCATCCCACTGCCACCAGAGCTCCCACCACCAGGAAGGGTATGGGAGGCCTGGCCACTGATGCACTGGTGGCTCTAATCCACTTCCAGTTTAGCACACAGAGCAATTAGGTTTTTTTATGAATGACTTTAAAGCAAGAGGCTGAATCATATTCTGACACTTCTCCTTAGTTTGGTGCCAATGCTGTGACATTGCCACCCTTCTCCTCTCTGGCAGCCACGTGGGACATCTCCAGCCTCCAGTCGGGCACAGAAGAGGCAGCTGTGGCTTGTGAGCCTGCTGGTCCCCTTGACCCCCCTGGACTTGCTGGCCCCTGCCACAGCTCCCAGCACCCCTGGCTTGGATGCTCCAAGTAGGGACAAGCCCCACTGGAATGGGGCATCCCTACATCACCGTGAGCCAGAAAGCCAGGGAATGGCTGGATGGGTGCTGGGAAGGGGCAGAAGAACAGCTTAAGGGCCAAGGTGCCAGGAAAGGGCATGGTGTGGGAGAGGGGACAGAGCTGGGACCTGGCAGGTGCTCCCTGTGCCACTCCATGAGCAGGATGTGGGCTGGTAAAAGCCACCACAGCCCAACACACACGTGTGGGGTGCTGGGGACAGAGTGGGTCCATCCCTGTCCCTCCCCTCAGCACCCACACAAGGCACCTGTCCCCCCGTGTCCCCTGCCTGCCCTTGCTGTGCCACCCCCCAGCTGTGTTCCCGCAGCCTCCTGATAACCGTGTTCTGAGCTGTGCCTCCCACATCTCCTCTGGCTCACCCTATTTATATCTCGGGGCTCTTTCTAGGTCAGGTGTGAGGTGCTGGGGCCCGGGGAGCCTGCACAGGGCCGGGGTAGCTGCAGGGATGGCACCACACACCCCTCCTGTGGGTTGGCTCCTGGTGTCACTGCCCCGGTGCTGGAGGATGGGACTGAGCTGTGCCCCGGGTGCTGAGCTGTGGGTGAGGGACCAGCGGGGATGTGGCAGGGCTCCGAGGGCTTCAGAAGGGCTCCGAGGGGCTCATCAGGGCTCTGTGGGGCTCTGAGGGGCTCTACGGGGCTCCGTGGGGCTGAGCAGGCTGCAGCCCAGTACATCAGGGTCACACACAGAGACTGAACAGTAGTAACACCAGTAGCACCATTTAAAGTTTGCATCCTGAGTCTTCAAAACACATCAAGTATACTAACAACTAATTGAGATTAGAGAGATCAAAGGAGCCAGTTCAAACGTGTTTATCACCTAGTTCATCCCAGCCCCTGGTGCAATGAGCCCACAGCTCCCCAAGGGAGCACGAATGCCTCCAGGATTTCTGCTCGGGGAAAAAAAAAAAACCCAGGAAATGCACTCAGAGGGGAGATGACCTGAAAAGCCCTAAATATTTCTAGCAAGGCTGATCCACTTCAAGTTCAGCAAGGAGGTCTCTTGTCCCTTCACCAGCACTTGGTGCCCCCCAGCAGAGTGGGAGCCAAGGGGCCGTGCCCCACACAGGACACGGGTCGGGGTGCCATGGCCACCAGCAGCCCATCACACTCCGGTGACGTGAGCTAAAACCTTCCCTGAGATGCTGGCAGGGATGCTGGGAAGGAGCAGGAGGGAGGGAAGGAGGGAGGCGACACAGCAGAGAAGGCCGCTGGGAACCAAAGCCCTGGTGGAAGGGGACACGCTCAGCCTGGGGAGATGCCACGGGCACCTCACAGATTCTTTTAGGTGTTTCTTCCCACCCCTGTAGCACCCCTCGAGCCCCCCAAACCTCCTGCCCCGTCCCTGCTGTTAGGCCAGCCTCACATCCCTGCGCAGGCACCGGCACAGCCTTTGGGATTGCAAGAGGAAAGGGGCCAGAGGGAGATGGTTCCAGGAGCACTGGGTAGCATCTTTTCCTCTGAAAAGATGCAGAATGGGCTTCCTCGTAGGGGAGGTGGGGTTTTGGGGTGTTGGAGGGTCACGGCACTGATCTGGATCTGGCTCCCCGGGGCAGCCTGGCACCGCACGCTCGGCCGCCAAGGCACAGAGCCCGTTCTCCTGGCACCATCTAGAGGCTGCGGGGACAGGCAAGCTGCCACCGCGCCCACGCGTGGGCACACACGCTCCCCGGGGGCATGGTGACAAGGTGACAGGCCCGGGGGCGGGCGGTGGCAGAGCGGGGAGCACTCGGTGGGTCTGTCTGCCAGAACCCCCAGCCAGAGCCCGGGGGTCCCCGGCCCCGTGGCTGCTGTGCGGGCTGTGTCAGGCGGTGACAGCCCTGTCCCCGGGGGCTGGAGGCAGGGAAAGGCTCCTGGGGACAGGGTGGGGACACCTGGGGGTGTTTGGGGATGGGGAGCTCCCCCAGCACAGCCCACCCTTTAAGGTGGGGACGGGGAGAGGTCTCTGGGGACAAGCCGCGGGGGTCAGTCACTCATTGTCCCCCTGCACAGGGAGGGGTGGTTGCTGCAGCCACCACGCGGGGCCTCGGGCCCCCTCACTGCCACTTCAGGTGCTCCCCTCCCTGCCTGAGAACACCAAACTGGTGCCACTTGTGGCCCGGCACAGGGTGGGTGTGCCTAGCTGGCTCCAACCCCGGGATGGGCTGTCAGGCAGGAGCCCAGGGGATGCTCCTCACCCCTCCCCAGCACCTCAATCCAAGGCACGTCTTACATCTTGGTCCCCCCCACTCCCAGCACCTTCCCTGCCAGCGCCGAGCTCGTGGGCAGCAACCTATGGGAACACAGTGTCCAAACCCACATGATTTAACACCAAATCCTACTGTTTCCTGCACGCCCGGAGGAAGGACAGATCACCTGGGCTGGCACGTCCCCACAGCCTGGCCCACAGCCCTGCCTGGACACCTGCCCGGCACCGGTACCGCCACCCCCGGACCTCCGCGCCGCAGCTCCCGGGGGTCTCCCGGCCGTGGCGGGGCAGGAGCTGTGCCCCGGGGATGGGGGTGTGGGACAGGAGGTGGCAGTGGCGGGGTGCCAGGGAGCAGCAGTTGGGCAGGAGCGGTGCCAGCGCTCAGAGCTCGCAGCCCAGCCGGCTGCAGGGCTAATTCCGGCACTGCCACATTCCCCTTGGCTGCCGCTCAGCAGCGCGGGTGGGAGAGGAGCCTCTGGGGGGATCGGGGGGAAAGGGACAGGCTGTGGGGAGCCTTGTGCCCTCCCTGGGGACAGCCCAACCGCCCCGTCCCTGGGAGCACACTGGGGACCGTGCTCAGGCCAGTGGGAGTGGGATGTCTCCAGGGTGCCGTGGGTTTGCACACCTCAGCCAGCAGCCCCCCTCCCATGGGCACAGTGGCACCGCTCGGCATGGCATGGAAACCCCGGGACCCCCACCCTGAGCCCTGGGGCAGCCACACACACAGCCTCTCCCTGGTACATCACGGCACCAGGCCACAGACTCCTCCAGCCAGGAGAGGATGCACCTACTCCAAGGGAAACTTCGGCACGGCCAAGGCAGCTCTGATGCCAGGTATCACCCCCCAGCCCGGCTCGGTGTCATGCTCCCGTGTCCCTCAGGGCTCCTGGCATGTCTCCCAGCAGCACATTGCCCTGCTGGGCACCAGAGCACTGACCTGTGCAGGTGCAGGGGCTGCAGCTCCTCTTTCTGGAAGCAGACGAAGCAGAAGGAATCCATGGCTCGGCTCCGGTGGCTGTCACACCTGGGTGAGGGGGACCACGGGACAGGCAGTGCCGGAGGGGTGTTGGCATCTTCCTTCTCCTCGGCAGTGCCACCAGCAGCCAGAGGCTCAGGCAGAGGCCATGGTGTTGGGGAGCCCCTCAGGCTGCCGGGCTGGGTGCTGGGGATGGCTGCTCACCACGCAGGGACCCAGCGCTGGGCTGGGCCATGTCCCATGTCACCCTGTCACCTGTGATGTCCAGAACCACCCTGGCACCCATTGTGCTACCCAGCTGGAGGTGGCACTGGTCTTCAGGAGGTGTGAGCAGAGGCCTGGGGCAGCATCACCCAAACTGAGGGGTCTGGCAGGACAGGATGAGACCCTGGCCAGACCCTGGGGTCACTCAGGGGGATGTGGCTGCCTGTCTATGGCACCCAGCACTCATGTGGCACCCAACAGCGCTGGGCAGAGAGGACAGTGCCCACAGCACTGCCAAGAAAGTCTCCCCTGCACAGGGGCTTGCAGCAGGCAGGGTCCGGCAGGGTCTGGCAGGGTCCGGCAGGGTCTGGCAGGGTCTGGCAGGGTCTGGCAGGGTCTGGCAGGGTCCGGCAGGGTCTGGCAGGCAGATGTCCAGGGCCAGGAGCACCGTGCAGGAAAGTTGAGTTGCGGGCGAGCGTCGGGGCTGGTCTGGGCGGCAGAGCAGCCGCTCCTCTGACAGCTACACCAGTGTGTGAGTATTAATAGCTCCAGATTCATGCGGAGAGGCTGGGAAGTTAACTCCTCAGCTGCCACTGCCGGCCCTCTCCCCACTCCAGGCACCCTCTGGGCTCGGGGCTGTGGCCTCGGGGCTCACCCAGGGCTGCAGCTGGGACCTGCAGACTCAGCACATCCCCTTAGTGTGATGGGTGTCACTGAGGCACCCGTGCTCTGTCCCCTGGTGCCCGCTCCTGCTCTTTCCTAAGGCTCTGCCCTGGCCAACCCTTGGCATGTGGCATGACCAGGAGAGGATTTGACTCAGCCTGGGTGCCCACGGGTGTCTGTGGGTGCCCTGAAGAATGGTGGTGGAGAAGGTGGCCCGGGAAACCTTCCTGTGGAGCTGCTCCAGGCTGCGTGGCCAGACCAGGCTGTGCGTGGCAGGAGCATCATGGTGCCCCACGAGGGGTGTCCCTGCCCCACGAGGAGTGTCTCTGCCCCACGAGGGGTGTCCCTGTGCCATCAGTGCCAGCCAGGGCAGCTGTGACAGTGGTGTCCACCTACCCCCAGGGGACAAGCCAGGCCACCTCAGGGGCAGTGTGCTGGGTCAGGAGCCCTCTCAGCCCCGTGGCTGCAGACCCTCACGGGACAGCTCTGGGGTCTTGCTGTCCCCACCTGCTGGGACCAGGACAGGTCCCCTGGGCCCCCCGGGACTGAGAGCTGCTCCAGCCCGCACCCACTGCCCCGGGGCAGAAGCAGAGGCCACGTCCTTGGGGGTGACACAGAGAGGTTTCCCCAGCCTGGCCACAGGCTTTGTCATCTCTCACCATGAATTATTCAGCGTGTGGCTCTGCTTCCAGCCTTCCAGCCGCACCCCTCCTAATGGCAAAAATCGATGGCTTTTTGGCTTCCCCTGGCCAGAAATCTCCCAGCCCTGCCTCCCGGGGGTCCTGTCCTGGCTGCCCCAGGGCACAGGGCACCCAGCCTGGGGTTTGGGTGATTTTATTGCCCTGCTGGGCACACATATGGTGTCTGAAGTCAGGAGCAGCGGGAGCTTCATGATTCAGAGCAGGGCTCGTCCTGGAGCCATCCTCTTCCCTCAGCTATTTCCATCCCAAGCATTTCTCCTGCCCTTAACCAGACTCTGCTACCCCAAGGTCCTCCGAGGCCTCATCTTCTCCTTGGCCCTGGCCATGGCGAGTGGAGCTCACCCTACAGAGTCCTCGCTGGGGACCCATAGCAAAAGGGGGCTGGGGGATGTGCCACAGGGTGGGGACACCATGTCCCCTCTGCAGGGCACAGGGAATGAATTGCTGGGCACCTCTGTCTGCCCACCCCAGGGGTGATGGGGGAGCAGGCAGGGTGTTTGCAGGGCTGATGCTGCTGTGCTGGTCCTTGGGAGCTGGGATCAGCATCCCACAGGTGTCTGGCACTGGGGAGCTCTTCTCCAGCCCAGGGGTTGCAGACAGGTCCCCCCACCACAGACAGACTCCCACGGGCACGCAGAGCCCCCCGGGTATGGCGCCGAGGCCCTGGCACCAACCCAGGCACCCACTCACCAGAAACAGACTGCAAGGAGCAACAAAAAATGTTAAAATTTAATGCCTTGGATAATGGGCTGAGCAGAGATGAGCAGAAACCTTGAGAAAAAACCCTTGCTGATCCATGGTGATGCCTGGGTGATCCGACTCTGCTCCCAGCTTTTTAAAACCCCATCAGCCACTTCCCACTGCCCACTGAGGTGTGGAACCCAAAAATCCATCTGGCTCCTGGTAGATGCCCCATGGTGGGTGATGGATCCTGCAGGACCTTGCCCATGGAATCCCAGCTCTCCTGTCCTCCTCCCACCACCTGCACCTCTGCTGGCCCCCTCCCAAAGTGGTGGGTGTGCTGCATCACACGGGTGGGTTTATTGTTTGAAGTCTCAGCAGATGGCAAGGACAGGCTCCAAACTTTGGAGGTTTTAAAAAAGCCCCAGCCTGACACGGACCCTTTCACCCCTGCCTGGGACAGTGGTGGGGTCTCCTATGGGAGAGACTGAGCTGCCCCTCACCCACGCTGCTCCTCTGGCCCTGGGGCTATTGGCAGGGGTGATGTGGACACTGGGATGAATTTCCAGTTCTCCCTTTCAAACACACGTGGAAGAGCAGAGCTGCAAGGCCCATCTGAAGCAGGGTCTTGCCCCCTTGGGTATTTGGGCTCCTCCTGTCATGCCTCAGACCCTTGCTCCATGGGCTACTTTCGTCCCAGCCTAAAGCAGCTGCCCTCCCATGGGAACTGGGAAGCCATTCCCAGGGACACAACGGATGTGGCCCAAAGGACATCCCCTGAGGACCCAAACGATCAGTCCCCACGGGGCGTGGAGCTGAGCAGCAATGGATGCAGTGGGACCTGGCTGGGAGGTGTGGGGGCCACAAAAGACTTGCTCAGCAAAGTCCCCCTGGGCAGGATGGACACCCCAGCTGGGCTGCCCAGCACGGGGATGAGGGATGGAGTGGGATGGGAGCACCGTGCTACTGGGATGGAGTGGGATGGGAGCACCATGCCACAGGGATGGAGTGGGATGGGAGCACCGTGCTACTGGGATGGAGTGGGATGGGAGCACCATGTCACAGGGATGGAGTGGGATGGGAGCACCATGCTATGGGTACCCACGCCTGGCACAGAGCAGCGACAGGTGGAAGGGGAAGGATACCCATGGTGGGGAGGAGGTCTCAGGAGCACCCTTTCTCTGCAGTGTTTTCTTAAAATACATTTCACCCCTGTGTACTTTTTGCAGGTATTTCAACTCAGGGCTTTTAAATCCTGCTGGGTTTTTTGTAGCTTGATAAAGAAGCAAACCTATTGCCAAGCCACTCGTGAGACCTTTCCTGTCCTGGTGAGTTGTGGTTTAACCCTTTCTGGCCCATTCCTTCCTGTGAGGTGGCCAGGCAGGAGGATGCTCATTTCCACCCCGGGAATGAGTTACAGCCCAGTTTGTGGTGGGAGCAATGAAAGGAGAAGGGAGCAGCCACGCAGCTGGGATCCAGTGAAGCATCAGCAGCTGCTGGGTTGGGCTCAGGCTCAGCCTGCAGGCAAACCCCAAACTCTGCAGAATAAAGCAGAGAAATGTGGTGAGGGTTCCAGTGTGTACGCAGATGGGTGGAGCTGTGCAGGAAGCTTTGGTGGGAGGGTTTCAAGTCACCTTGCAGCACCTTTCTGTGCCTGCTTACAGTGGAAATGGGGGCAGCTGTGGTCATTGCAGCTGAGGAGCTCCCAACCAGGGCCAGCTGAGAGCCTTTATTTCCACAGCAGTGGGAGGCACCAGGATGCCCTCCTGAAGCAGGGAAGAAGGCTTGGTGCTCACCATCAGCCCCGAATCCTGCACTAGAAGCTCTTGCATCCCCTGGGGTTTTGCAGAGGAGGTAGGAAGAAAGCAGAGAAGCTCCCCGAGAGAAGCCAGAGGAGCTTTACCTTCTTTTGGTGCCCACCACCTGAATTAATTCCATTGGTTTGGGGCTCTGCTTGGTCCCTTGCTCTGTTCCCGTGGCATCCCAGCTCCCTCCCACCTCAGCTGGGGCTGCATCTGATGTGGAGACACCCCCAAAAAAAACACCCCAAAAAACCCAAACACCCCCAAAAAAGCAGCCGTGGCAGCAGCAGAAGTGCAGAGCTGTGAGGTGAGGGTGGCTCAGCAGCTCCCTGTCCAGCAGCTGGAATGCTCAGGCGATGTGGAGCCCCCCCAGAATAACAGATGAGGATAATGAGATTATCCCGGTGATGGTTACCATGGCAACCTGCCCGCTGCACCGCGGCTGCTGAGCTGGCACCCCCAGGCCTGGCAGGGCACAGGAGGGGTCTGGGGGGGCTGAAGAGGAACTGGGAGGATTTTTGAGGCGTTGGAAGGGGTTTGCAGGTGTTGGGAAGGTTTATGAAGACGTTTTTTAAGTGTTGGAGAGGTTTTGGAGATGCTGGTGAGAACGTTGGAGTGTTTTGGGGGGAATTTGGAGTTTTTGGAGATGCTGGAATCTGCTTTGGAGATGTTGGAGGGGTTCTGGAGGTATTTGGAGAGGTTTTGGAGGTGTTGGAGAGGTTTCAGAGATGTTGGGGTGAACTGTGGGTGGGTTTGGAGGGGTTCTGGAGGTGCGGGGGAGGTTCTGGAGGTGCTGGAGGGGTTCTGGAGGTGCTGGAGGGGTTCTGGAGGTGCGGGGGAGGTTCTGGAGGTGCTGGAGGGGTTCTGGAGGTGCTGGGGAGGTTCTGGAGGTTCTGGAGGGCAGGTTTTGCAGGCAGGGCTCTGCCTGGGGGCAGCTCCCGGTACAACTCAGCAGCCCCTGGCAGTGAGCAGATGAACCTCCCGGCAGACACCTCCTTCCCGATGGGGTTTGATCAGCCCGGGGGCCCAGGAAGGGCCTTTCCAGCCATGGGTGAGCAGGACTGGGGGGGCCATGGGGTCAGCGCTCTGCTGAGAGCAAGGGGAATAAACGAGGTGTGGAGAGGCCCCCGAGCTGCTCAGCCAGAACCTTCCTGTTGAGCCTCAGGGTGGTTACACCCCATGCAGGGTTTATTTTCCTCCCTCTCTGTCTGTGTTTGATCCCCTCCCGTAACGGGAAGCGTTCGCATCATCCCATATGGACACTGTCCCTCCAAAGTCCCAGCCATCTCCCCGAGCTGTCAGCGCCACGGGGGACGCGGGGACCCGCACGGAGCGCTGGGGTCTGGGTGAGCTCCGGAGGTCTGGGCTGCGGGTGGTCACAGCTGCCTGGGCTTTACAGGCGGGAGGTTGTGGTTGGGTTTCTTTGGGGTTCGGTGGTGGGTTTTTTTGTTGTTGTTTTTGTTCTGTTTTGTTTGGTTTTTTGTCGTTTTTAAGGAAATTCACCTGCTCTGGGGGCGTGGAAAGGAACGGCCACGCCCCACACAGGCCACGCCCCTCACAGCACCGCTCCTTGGTCCCGCCCCTCACAGACCCCGCCCCCCTTGGCCCCGCCCCCTCACAGCCCCCGCCCCTAAGCCGCTTCCTGCCGGGCGGGAAGCTCTGACTGCACATGCGCATTGCGTTGGGGGCGGGGCGAGGCGCAGCTCCGGTCCCGCCCCTTCTCTCGCGCCCCCTCCCACCGCCGGGCACCGCGCCCTTCTCCAACATGGCGGCAGCCGGCGCCCCGCGGCGATCTGCGCATGCGCTCCACGCCCCGCCTCGGCTCTGATTGGCTGCGGCCTCCCGGGCCCCGCTTCCGGCGGGAGGGCGGGGCGGGGCCGCTGCCCGGTGCGCGGGGATGCGCCTGGCGTAGGCAGCGCCCGCACCGGCACCGCCGCGGTACCGTGCTGCTCCCCGCACCGCCTCCCTCGTACCTCCGACCGCCCCACGCCGCGCCCTCCCGGCCCCCGCGGGCCCGTGCCCTCCGGCCGCCCGTCCCAGCGCCCCGGGGCTCCCCGTCCCCGCTGACCGGGGGAGGCCCGGGGGCTGGGAGGAGGCGGCGGCTCTCCGGTCGGGGAAGCCGCCCGCGCCGCCCCGAGGTTCTGCGGCCGGTGCATGGGCGGGGAGGCCTCTCCGCTGGCCGCCGCCGGCCGTGAGATGAGCGGAGCGCGGGGCCCAGCCTAGATCAGCCCCGGGAGCCCCGGGAGCCCCGGCCGCCATGGTGAGTGAGGAGGGGAAGGGGGGCGGGGGGACCCCGCTGCGCCTCGGCGGGGCCTGAGGCCTGGCCCGGGCCCGGCAGCCCTCGGGCCTGGCCCCGGCACGGGCAGCGGGCGGTGCGGGGCCTGCTGCGGGCAGCGTTCCGTCCCGGGGTGGTGTTCGGGGCGGCCTTCGGCCCCGGAGCCGCCTCGGGAGCAGCCGGGATGAAGCCTGGGCAGCAGAAATCGCTCCTGGGGACGCGGGTTCCCCTCGGTGCCCGCCGTGCAGCTGCCCCGTTCGGTTTCAGTTCGGGCCGGGCCGAGCTGCAGACGTGGCCCGGTTCCCCTCTGCTGCGGGTATTTGCTGCTTTCCTGCCCCCTTCCCGCAGCAGCAGCCGGGGCTCTGTGCAGTCCGGAGATTTGTGCTTTGATTTGCACAATCTTTTCTTTTTTTTTTCCCTTGATAAGAAAGGAGATAAAAGATCTTCAGTCCGTGGGGTGCAGGCAGCCGAGCTCGCAGAGCTGGAAATCTGTCTGCAGAGGGTCAGGATATTGCTCACTGTGGCCACACCAAGTGCTGGCAGTGCTGTGCTCAGTGACAACTCCTGTTCTCATTTTTCCCATGTTCTTCCTGCAGGGAAACCTTCTTTTCCCCAGTTATTGGGTTGACAAAAGGGAACCCTAAACATGTGCTGCTCAACTTACAAAGCCAGTGCTCAGCTTGTAGCTGAACCAAACACTGGATGTTCAAGGTAAAAAGACAAGGTGTAACTCATCAGGCTAAATGTGCATCCATTTGGAGGCAAAGAGAGAACCCAGAAGTCCTTCTGCAGTTCTGAGAGCACACCCTGAGCCACCTCTGTAACCTCTTCCCACACTGTGATCCATGTGATCAGAAAGTAGATGTGTTTGGCAGCCCTGGATCTGCTCTTGGAAGTCTGCCTCCCCTCCTGTCTCAGCCAGAGTCCCACTGGGCACAGGCAGCAGTTACTGATCTAGTTTCCAACCAGTTTCTAACTTAAGCTGTTTCAGAGAACCTTGACTCAGGCCTTGTGTCCTTTTTCTTTGGGCAATTGGGATCTTGGTTTGCAGTTGGTAATTTCTTCATCCAAGAGCTGAAGTAATCTCACGTGCACATTGTTTGCTCTGCCCCTGGTTTATTGACACCTTGCTCTCTGTAGCCCTTCCAAGGTGAATGTTGTTAATCCCTTTGAGAGGCCTTGCAGCTCCATGCAGTGTCTGGTGGGGTGGGACATGACAAATACCAGTAGCAGCCTGTTACTGGTGGTGTGTGTAGGTGAGGGATGTACCTGCCTGCTCAGCACAGCCTCCTGACTCGGCTGCCACGTGCCCTGGCTCTTCCTGAGTTTGGCTTTAGGCAGAGCTAGAACAGAGGGTGATGTTCTGGAGGTGGATTCTTTTTGGTGACTGTCTCTGGTTCACCAGGATTAATAAATACTGGGGTTAAAGTAATAATACCTGGAGAATTTGGTAGTTGTATGCAACAAACCAGCCCTGCATGTGGAAAGGTTACAGAGGTGGCTCAGGGTGTGCTCTTAGAACTGCGGGAGGACTTCTGGGTTCTCTCTTTGCCTCCAAATGGATGCACTTTTAGCCTGATGAGTTACACCTTGGTGTCTTCTTTACCTTGAACATCCAATGTTTGGTTCAGCTACAAGCTGAGTGCTGGTTCTGTGAGTTGAGAAGCAGTTGTCAGGCTGTGCTGCAGAGCTGACTGTTGTGACTCCTCATGTGACTGCTGAGCAAGATTCCCCTCGTGTTCCCGTTTCCTTGGAGCTCACAGATGGGCATGTTCTGCTGCTAGCCTGCCCTCCTTCCCAGAAACAGCTGGGAAGGTGTGAGGAGGAGATGCTGTAAGGGATACTGGGATGAGTGGAACATAATTAAACCCTGCTGTCAAAAATCAGGCTTGGGGGAGCAGATTCAGTCAGGTGGAGTTGAGCTGGGTTGGGGAGGGAAGAACCTGAGTGTGTTGTACAACAGGTGCCTGTTGTGAGGTGCTGCTCATGGCTCAGAAACCTTCCACCACTCTGGAAAAGCTGTTGAGTTGCAGAGGAAGCTTGAATCATCCCTTAGGTTGCTGAGGTGTTTGTGAAGGGCTGTGTCAAGCCTTCTGGGACCACGTGTGGTGGTGGTTGCACACCTCTGGCAGGTCAGGCTGTGAGTGCAGGTTCTCTGTCTGCCAGAGTTGTTGTACAGCACCCAGGCAGTGCCTTGCTGTGAAAAAGGTGTCAGTGCTGGGCTGATGTCTTGGTGTCTTTGTAGAGAAAAGGGTAGGCAGGACACAGGCTTCTCAGGCAGATTTTTGTGGATTCAGGTTAACTTCTGAACAGGGGTGACTAGCTCTGACTTAGGGACTTGAGTGGCACTCTTCAGGTTTTTCTTTAACAGAGCAGAAATAATTAATATGGCTCCCTAGTCAACTTCTAGGATCTTTCCAGGTGATTTTTGTGAACAGCTTCAAATAAATGTTTGTGGAAATAAACCTTGAATGCATTTGTGTTTTGCATCCAAATACACTCTGCGTTTCTCTCACCACTTACCCTCTTGCCTTTTTCCTGCTCCCATGAGCAAGGATGAGCCATGTCTGAAGCTGTCAGAGCTCAGTTCTGATTTCCTGAGTGAACCAGTTACCTGGGAAGTGCATTGGTAACCCCCATGTGAGGTTGGAAGTCAGCACACACATTCTTCAGTTATCTGGGATTTGTATCCTACCAGCAACTAGAACAACAACTTGGGAGAAGGGACTTCTTCCAGGAAATGCTATTGTTAGGCTGCAGATTTAAAGTCAACCCTTCAGGCAGAGAACAGCAAACAGGCTCCTCAGAAGTGCTGGTTTTAGTTACCAGAGCAGTCACACTTCTTTCTGGGTGTCACCAGGCTCCATAAATGTGTAGCCAAGTGGGAAGCAGACAGTAGAAGCAGCAGCAGATCCACAGGAGCTTCGTGGCCCTGTTCTGCATCAGGCAAATATAACTTGCAAAAATGGAAGTAGGCAGTGGGTGTGTTGCTTGAATCTTTCTGAGTTTCCCACAGCAGCATCCTAGCTTTTATTTCATAGCCCTCTAGCACTTGCCCATTTGTTTTAGCAGTAAGTGCTGTCTTTTTAATGCTCAAAGCTTCCTTTGGAGACCTGGTGGTGGCTGAAGCCCTCAGTCTGCTGAGGAGTGAGCACAGCAGGCCAGGCGTTGCTGGTGAGCAGTAGCTGTTCTGACACCAGGGTTGCCAGGGAGGTTGCTCCTGGGTTCCTGAGATCCCTGCTGCCCAGTGTGGCTCTCCCTGGAGCTGAGCTGCTGGGGCTGGGGCTGGGTCAGCCCGGGGCTGTGAGCTGTGTGCTGGGTTTGGGGTCACTCCTGTGTCTGCTCTGCTGGGGAGGCAGCACCAGCAGCTTGTGCAGAAGCTCTCTGGCTGCCCCATGGTGCAGGAGGTGCCTGAATCCTGCTTGGGCTCTGAGGTGGAGAACAGATCCTGCTGGCTGAGCTGTGCACAGGGAGCTCCTGGTGCCTGGGGAGGAGGTGGCCTCTGCTTGGCTGAGGTTTTTGGGAGGTTTTGAGGGAGCTGGGTCAGCTCATCCCCTGCTCCAGCTGCAGCATCAGCACCAGAGCACTGTGGCCTGCTTGTTGTACAGCCCCTTCAAGTACATGGTTTAAAAAGAGTTGTAAACCCTGTTTAAAAACCATTCTGACTGAGCAGAGTAACAAGAGAACAGGAACTTCAGAGTTCCAGCCTTTCTTTTTTGGCCTTCAAGTCCTGTCACTTCCTTTGCCCCTGTATTGTCCTGATGTCAATCAGGAGCTGAGATTTCATGTGTTCCACACACCTCCTGGTTCTGCAGCAAAGCAGAGGGTGGGATGGGATGGGGTGGTGCCCAGCAGGGTGGGCAGCTCTGTCTGCAGTGTCACCCTTGGTGGTGGCATCAGGCTGCAGTGAGGCAAGGACCTGTCTGTGCCTTTTGGCAGAGGGAGAACAACAAGGAATCAGAACTGAGTTTGGAGCAGGAAAGCTGGGCTCGAGTGTGGCTTTTAAGGATGACTCTGTCATAATGAAAGCTTTTTCTCTGGAAAAAAAAAATTAAAATAGCTAATTTAGTGCAGTGGTTAATACCTTTCAGGATCCATAGTTGTGGTACCCAGGCCATATTTCAAAGCCCTGGGTAGCAGGTGCTGCTAAGCTCAAGCAGTGGAGTTTGCTGCTGGAAAGAGATCCCTCAGTGTGCAGATACCTTGAAGCTCTCAGGAATTTGTGTTCTGTTTGGTTCTTGTAATGCACATGATTAGGTGTTGCCATTTCCAGCAGGGAGAAGGAGCTGCTGTTGTTGTATCTCTTACCAGATGTTGATGTATGCAAAACTAAAAAAATACCAATGGTAGCTTTTATGTGCATAGACTGATACCTCGCTGGGAGAATAACGTCCTAAAATCTTTCCAAATCATCGTCTTTTATCAGTCAGCAGGTATTTCACATTAGAGCTGTATTTGTATTTGGGTCACTGCTGCATCCCAGGTGTTCATGTGGCAATCTTCTATTTGGGGAGGGGAAAAAAATGTTTGTCAGCTTTGTTTTGTCAAAATAAAAGGCTCAGAATATCCTTTATAGAGGTAAGCTGTGTAGCTTTTTTCTCCTCCTGCTGACACTGAAGCAGCAGCTTGTCCTTGGGGCTCCTTTCTGTGGTCAGGAGCAGGGTGGGTGCTCCAGTGGTGCCCCTCTCCTCGGGAGGGAATGATGGATGCAGCTTCTCCAAGCCCAGGTATTTAGGGAAGGTGTTCCTGCAGTGAAGCAGCTTTTATCCAACCATACCCCCTGCACCTCTTAATGCTTTCTTTGCCTTCCTTCCTCTTTTCTGTTTACAGTCAGGATGGGAAGCTTAAGTGTTTCAGACTCTTCTAGCAACATCACAAATGCCTTTTTTCTTTTTTTCCTCTCATCTTCCCTGATCCCTCTCAAATGAGGATCATGCCTAGAACTATATTTTACCATTTCCCAGCCCTTTGCATTCAGGCTCCAAATTGTTTTTTTATTTGTTTCAGCACCTCCAAGCTTGTGTCTGGGTCTGTGTGTCTGTGTGTATTTTTAGTGGTTTCACTTAATATTTTATTACAGCTTTAATTGCAGCATTAATTTCTTCCTGAGAGGGCTTGTTATGGTTTCTTTTGTCCCTTTTTGTGAGAAAGGAGCACACGTATCTGTTTTGGATACTGGCTTGTCAGGATGCCAAAGCCAGCAATTAGATATAGGGGTGCAGCCTTGTGGAATGGTTGGGTTTTTTTCCTTATGAGATATTATTTTGTCTGGAAAAAAATAATCTGTATTCTGCTTGGGTTATGCCTGCTCCAGTGGGCAGAAACCAGAACTGATTTCTTCTCTATTGCAGTAAGTCCATTTCTTTGGGACTGAGGATGGTTTCTTCCACTGAAGTTTGCCTTGGTAGTTGTGTTTTGGAGTAGCAGCTGGTGATGGAGAAGAGCGTGTTCCAAGTCAAGGTCTGGAAGTGATAGAGCAAAGAGAGCTGCTCTGCAGTGGTCAGATTTGTGTCACTCACCCCCCATACCACTGAGCAGTTCCTGTGCTTGTGGAGAGAAGACTGAATTATCTAGAATTCCTTGGCTTGCTTTTTTGCAAACATAGAGGAAAAAGGAAGAGGAAGATGTGATCCATAGCCTGGAATCTCTGTCCTGCAAGCGTGAGGCTGAGCAGCCAGGCTGTGTCTGCTCCCATCTGTGTCTGAGGGACAAACCACTGCTCCCACAGCATCCCAGGAGGAGCAGATTGTGAGCAGGGAGGAGTGAGGGAGGAAGAGGCTGCTTTGCAGGACCTTGCAGGGAAGTTTCAGCTGCTTTTCCTTGTTTCCTGCTGGCTCTTGTCAAAAGGAGCCAGGTTCTGGTAACCAAAATCCCATTGTCTGCTGGCCCATCCAAGCTCCAGGATCCCGCAGGTGATGGTCCTGTGCCCACCCCTCGTAGGCCCCCAGTCCTGGAGCAGGTAGCCCTGTGTTGGTCCCTCAGAGCCCCCCAGTCCTGGGACATAACCCTGCACGTTTCCCCAGGGGCTGCCCCTGTGGGTGTCCCAAGCTGCAGGAGGTGCCTGGGTGAGAAGTGCCTGCAGTGCTCCTGCACCTGAGCTGTCAGCAGCTTCCTCTCCAAGTGAGACACATGTTCTTGCATGTGCTGTCCTCTGGAAACACTGAAAATGAAAAAGAAAAGTACTGCAGAGTTATCCCCATGCTAAGTTTAATCCACAATGGTTTCATTATAACCTCTTCAATGCCCAGCACAGGTTTTAATGCCAGAAATTAAAGTTGCAATTACACAATCTTTTTGGTTCAGTATTTTTTCCTCTTTGACAGAGGAAAGGGTCTTATAAAATACTGTTTGGGTTTTTTGTTTCCTGCAGTATACTCAGACCTCCTTGGAAATCAGGTCTGGCTGGTGAAGTATATTGGGTAAGGTATAATCCTTCCCCCAGGTGTACCTTAAACCTTGCCCTGGTGTCACATTGCACAGTCTGGTCTTGGCAGAGTTTTTCCCCATGGTAATGGTCTTAATCCTGCCAGGCAGAAGTGGATGTCTGCAAACTGCCTGGAAAATGAGCTGCTGGGATGTGTCTGCAGTTCAGACTCTCCAAGGAGGTTTGCTTTTCAGGAGCTGCATCTGAATACAACTGCCACTTTAAGAGACATGCTGAATAATTGTTTTCTTCTCATATTTGCTTTCTTTTTTGCATGTCCTAGGGCTTTCCATTTCCAGCTCTGCATATGTGCACACTTCCAGAGACTCCTAAAGTTCAGGTTGCAAATAACTGCAATTCAGACTGTCCCTGTGTCACTGTGAGTTGGCTGTGGGTTGAGATACATAAGGGCTTATTTTCAGCTGTGCAGACAGTACAGTATTTGAAAAGTGTTTTTAAAAATCTGTTAATGCATCTTGGATGCCTTGGTGCTGATCTGCAAGCACACCAGATTTACGACTCCCATCACTTAAGCATCTTTTTTTTTCTTCTCTTTGGTCTAAGGAGCTGCCACGTTTGAGCACATGGTGAGGAGCAAGCCTTATTATTAAGTGTCAGATATCCCACTGTAAGGGCAAGAATAGCCACCTTTGTAGGAAGGCTTGGTTAAAACCTGAAGATGTGTGCTTTTAAAAACTTTTTTGAAAGGTGATACTTTGTACCTTTGTTTTACATGCTGCTGTTCATGTATTGATTGCTCTGGACCATTTGAGTAAGAAGATGTAAGCATTTTTATTTTAGTAAAGAGTTTTTATTAGGAGGTTTTTATTCCCTCCATAAATACTCCAACATTCTTGTGTCCTTGGTGGGGTTTTTTTACATCTTTTTTAAAACTGGGGTTACTTCAGCTAAACTGGCAGGGGAAGTGTCACCTTGGGGTGTCTCACGCTGGGTGCATTGTTTGGGCCAGCCCTGTGGCCCTGTTTGTGCAAGCCCAGATTTACTTTTGCAGAAGAAAGGGAAGTGATTTGCACCCTGTGATCCTGATCCTGGAGCTCCTGCATGAGCATCACCTCACAAGAAAGAACAAGGATCTTCTTCCAAAGGGTCACAGGCTTGGTTGGAGTGTGGGCATATCTCAGGGAACCCAACAAAGGGAGGGGTGAGGTGAGAGGATGGACCCAGACACTGAGATTGCAAAACTGATCCCTTCAGAGATGAGTGTCTAGACTTCACTGGAAGAATTTAGGTTGCCTCTGTGCTCTGAGAGAGAACCTGAGTCACCTTGCACTGTTTTAGCATCCAGAAAGTGCCTTGTGCCCAGCTGAACACCTGGGCAGATGATGGGAACCTTGTGTGGTGTCCATCTGAGGAGCATGCTCTGGCTTCAGGGCTTCTTTTCTCAACTATCCCCCAAACTGACCACCTGCTATCAGTGGTGGCTTTATTAGAGTGGCAACCTGCAGCTGAGGGCTGTCTGAACAGAGTGTGTCCTTAAGGAAAGTCTAATGAGTGTAGGTGGACTGACAAATCCAAAATCCAAAAAGTGGCTCTAGTGGCACCTCTGTGGCAAAATGTGCTCTGGTGAAATGCACTGATCTCCAGTACTCTGCTTTGGATACTTCTGCACTTCTCATCTGTGGATCAGCATTTTAGCTTGTTTGGGGAAATACTGTGTTGCTAAGTCTTTTCCAGGAGTTAAACCACAATAAATCAATTGGCAAATCTCCAGCACATCCCTGGGCATCGGGGAGCCCATAAGTGAATTGCTTCTGTGCTTGTCCTTGGCCAGCTTGCTGTGATAATTTAATTCCTCTGGTAGGTTCCTGAGAGACTTTCTAGGTGTTGAATTTGAAAGCTCTCTGCTTGCTGTGTTCCCATGTGCTGAGACCCTTCTGTAAGCAGTGAAGGAAGCACAGGGTGCTTGGTGCAGCCCGGGCTGGGTCACCTCCATTAAGAGTTACTGGTTCAGAAAGAATCAGACCTCAGACACTTGAGCCTGTTAGTCAAAGTTCAGCTTTCAGACCTGAAGCCTGGTCAACTGAAACTGCCTGTACAAGGAGATTTAAGAAATAAGATCCCTCAGGTATTCAGAAAGGTGCCTGATTACTTGTGTAGCAGGCAGTGTTTACAGGTAAGATGATCTCCTTATTCTGTCCAAGGCATCAGATTATCACTGCTGGCTCTCCGTAGCCTGTGCCAAGCAGTAGTGTTGTGCCTGTGGTTGTTCCTGGTCCTTAGCTGATGTTTAAATAAACCATGTTGATTTCTGAAGTGCAGGGGGGTTTTCTGAAGTGAGGAGCTGTACAGGCAGAAGGGCCTGGAGCAGCTCCTGTGCTGGACATCATCACACCAGGGAGATGGAGAAGAGCACAGTGCCCTTATTCCTCTGCCAGTTGCCTTGAGGTAGAAAAGTAATTCATGGCTTTTAGAGTAGATTTTTTTTTCTTCAATTGTGGTATAACACGAATGAGTGTTCAAGATCTGCCTCTCATTAGTGAGCTGCCAGAGTTGTGTCCCTCACAGCCAGGGGTGTGTTCTGCAGCCAGGACATCTCTTGAAACAGCACCAGGAGCCTGAACTGTTGTCAAAGCACAGAGTGAAGCCCACGTGGGTTTCAGTTCATTAAACCACAAAAAAACCCCATAAACCCATCTCTGAAATGCAAGAAGGAAACTGAGATGAAAGACTGAGCTGTGTCTCGATACCATCAGCAGCATCCTGCTGGGTGTGCTGCACGCTGCCTCCTCACTGGAGACCCCTCTGTGGTTCCACTGGGAAGGAGACCATGGAGACCCCACACTGCTACAACCAGGAGTTGTAGGGATTAAAAGGAGTCACTAAACCTGCAGATCTCTGCCTTGGTTGTGTGCATTCATCCTTTCGAGAGGATGCGCTGGGTGTTGTACAGCTTTGGGGTTGTTTTTTGTAAAACCACTTCATAATTCTGCTCTTGTTGCTAAATATAATGGTGCACTTCTTTCATCAACTGCATCCAGTGGCCCGAGGCTGTTCCAGGGGTTCACTGAAGTGGTGATAATATCTCAGCTTTGCTGATAGCTGCAAAAGGAAGGGTTTAGTGACCCACACTAGGGTTTTGTGTGGAAATGACCTACAATCTTTCTGAGTGTGTAATGGGCAATTGACGTGTTTGTTATCATGTTATTTTAGGGCTTAGGCAGGGAGGGATGCTGAACGACAGCCTAGGAATTCTGAAATGAGTAAATCACTGCTTGAGTGCACATGCATTGTAGGTGTGTGTATTACTGATGTAATCTTGACTGGGTTTCCTTAAAAATTACCTACAGCAACAATGAAAAGGAATAAAGGAAAGGATAAAGGAAGAAAATTCAGCAGCTAAAGTGCAGGGGTTTGTGTTTGTATGGTTGTACTATTGAGCACAATTGTATGACCTTACTATTAAAACTGCACAAAATTGGAAGCAGGAGGCTGTGAAGTGGAATAGGATGGGACAGTGTGGATCAGCAAAGGCAGAGTTATCGTAAGTTACTTGACACTGGCAGCTGCCAGTGCATGTGTTTTTTCTTCTCTTCACCCTGTGCTCTGGCTTCTTGGTGCCATTACAGCAATTCCTGCTGGGAATGCCTCAGCCAAGGGGGGTTTCATCCCATGTGCTCTCCTGCTCTCTCCTCTCCTTGGCAGAATGGCCCATCAGGAGCACAAGCTGGGAGGTGTAGCTGGAACTCATTTAGCAGAGATGGCTGAAGCACCGTGAGACTCAAACCTTGATATCCAGGAGGCAGCTGAATTTTGCCAGGTTGTGTTTCTTGCACTGGTGACAGTAGGAGATGTGGTGGGTAGGGAGGGGATGGAGAAGCAGGCTCAAAAACCTGGGAAGCTAGGGTTGTGCTGGAAAAATCCCTCCATTTGCTATTGCTGTATGGTGTAGGGAGGCTTTTTGGGCTGGTAGGTGTTAGATACAGTGTGGAAAGAGCTTCAGCAGTGCAGGTATTGAAAGGGATGGAACACGAGTGGGTGTTGGAGTGAAAAACGTGATAGGGTGCAGAGGGGTGGTGAATAACAGCTCCCTGACAGAAAAAGACCCTGTCCTTTTTATTTAAAGAGTAGAGATGTTGCAGGGGGGGTAAAGAGCTGTGGGGAGGGCTGCTGGGATTCCACTGGTGTTTTTCCTACCTGCCATGGAAGGAGGTGTTCAGCTTGTGGGATGGAAAATCCATTCTTCCATGTCAGAGGAAGGTGTTCCTGTGCTGCCAGAAGGATGTCTGGAGTCACACTGGTGACTTTGCAGCTGCTATCAATGTCTCACTGAACAAAAAGCTTTGTAGCAGGATTGCCTTAGTTTTGTTTTGGAGTGCTAGCCATTTGCAAATATATTAGAAATAATCAGCAGACATAACTCTCCTCTTTCAGTTGTCACAAGCTTGAGCTGCTACATATAAACCATTGCTTGTATGATGGATGCTCTGCCAAGCTGCCAACAAAAAAATGTTAAAAGGTTAACAGCTTGTGTTCTTAGGGCAAAGTTTTAAAGAAGAGCCCCTCCCTAAAAGAAACAATCACCTTAGAGAATGTAACAGGGAGTAAAAGATAGGAAGTGAAAGCACTTGCAGAGAAAATGGAAATATCTTTATGAAGCACTTTGCTGTCTTCCAGAATCATCAGGGACTGTTTTAAGGGGTGGGGTTGTCTTTGGTTATATGCAAACTAAAATTAATGTTGTAGCTTCTATCCAAGTAAATATGCAATGTCACAATTGCAATCCAAAAATTATTGCTCTGTTATTCACCAGATTTGGATGAGTAACTCATCCTGCCCAGATGCTTTAGTCATAGGCTACAGGCTAAACAAGAGATTGCAGTGGAGTCCTTGGCCAAGCAGCAAGATAACAAGATTTTGTTTCTCTAGAGCTTTATTGAGGGGCAGTGAACTGGAGTTTCAACAGCCTAAAATGCACTAAGGTGGCAGCTATTAATATTTTTTTCTTTAATCAACAGAAATCAGTTAATGGTTTATGCCTCTTAAAATGCAGTTGAGCAGTACTCCAGAAATCAAGTGGTGCATCCAGGGTTTGCAGATCCTTCCTTTGGTACTTTGGTGGCTGGAGAATGTCTTTGAATAGGCACAGTTTTGGTAGCAAATATAATAAATTCTCACAAAACAGGAAGCCTTAGATGCAGCTGCTAATCTCTCATTTTTGGGGGTGTGTAAGGAGGGTATTGAGGGTTGGAGTTCAGAGATAAATGGTATGAGTAAGCAGCTACACACTTCTGGTTTGATAATTGTTCATGAAACACCTTTAGCAAATGCCCTGAGGCAAAAGTGGGAATGGATCTCAACCAACTCATCTTGCCTTGACTGTTCTTAGTGAACTGCAGAGGAAAAAGCTCTTATTACCTGCTCTGCAAACAGGGTTCATAGAATTGAGCAGATTTTCTCAAATGGTTGTCAGAAGAGAGCAAACAGCAGTTCCTGGTGGTTTGATCCAGCCCTGAGTACCCTGGGAGGCACTTGGGAGAAGTGACAGGGGACTTTACAACTTGAGAGGCATTGGAAAGTATTTATCTTTTAACAGTTGAATACTGAGTGATGCCTCATGAAGGTGAAGCAAACTGCCAGCCCTTCCCAGAAGGTCTGAAGTGAATGGTGATGCTGATGGGCCAGGCTTCCTGACTTTGGAAAGCTTTAACAATGAAATTTGTGGGTGACCCAAATACCCGAATTCCAGAACAGACAGAAACTGGACTGAGTGCTGCTGGTTGTGAGTGCCTGTGGGATTTGATCTTGTCCTGGTCTTGCAGGACTGAAGCAGCCCCTAATGCTCAGTTCTGGATTCATCGGCGTTTCTTTCCCACGTCCTGGTGATCCTTTCCTGCTCTGCTCTTCAGTGCAGAGTAAACACCAAGCCCTAGAGGAAAGCAAACTGCACATTAACCTGAGCAGTAATACTGAGGTGCAGCTGGGTACACTACAGGCAGGTACAGATAATTATCTCCAGATAATCCCCTTTCTGGAGTACCTTGATACAAGCTCAGTAAGTGTCCTCTGCAGGCCTCCAGCAGTGCTGTCCCCTTTATCTCACTGACCTGGTTATCACAGCTTCTGCCTGAAAGGGGGGTGATAAATGTTTGCTCCAGGAACTTCTTTTTTTAACTCGATGAATACCCAAGAGGCATTAGGTAATGCAGAACTCTGCCCTCTTCACACAGGGGTGTGCTTGGTGTGGCCATCAGATAGCACCTGGGGGAAGACCTGGGCTGGGTTTTGCTTCAGACAAATTGTGCTGCTCCACCTTCCTTTGGCCCAACCTCCCAAACACCCAGGAGAAGACAAAGAGGAGAAGAAAACAATCTCGGAGGTCATGCTGGTTCTTTCTGCCTGAGCTGACCTTGGATTCTAGCCAGCCTGGGCTTTTTACCTGAAATGCACGTGCTGTGCACTCTCAGTTTTCTTGGTGTTGGTTTTTGTTTGGGTTTTTTTTGTGTTTGGTTTTTTTTTACATTGGATATTGTGACAGTGATATTTTTATCTAAAAGATGAAGCATGTTTCGAGGAGTAGGCTGTTGTCTTCAAAGCTTCAGCACTGAGGCCCTTTGAAGTCAATAGAGGACATGGCAGATGCTCAAAATTTATGAGAACTCTGCAGTTTATTTCCAGAAGAACAATCAGGGAAGAAAACTGACTTACTGTCTGTCCTAAAGGATTGAATCAGCTTCTCAAAATGTTTGAGCCCTGCCATTCCTGTGTGAGGAGCTAATGCCTCTCTGGAATTGAGGTGATCTTCATCTTGGCCAGTGGGGTGGGATGGGAGGAGAGTGCTTCTGGCCAAGGAGTTTGTCAGGTTGATCTGCCCAGCGTTGGGAATCACTTCTTCAGGGGGTTGGTATTTTCTGCTGGTGAGGCTTACTGAGCAGCTGGGTTAGCAGTTAGGATGACATTGTTCCTTGCTCAGTCACTGGACAGACACAGTGTCCTACAGATCATCTCTTTCCAGGTGTTTGGAGAACAGAGCTGAATTTGCCTTCCCATGCTGTTGGTTCTCCTGGCAGGTGAATCCAACCCTGGGCTGTTTGAGGAGCTCCTTGGTCCTGTTCTGTGTGGAGATGGGATCTAGAGGCTTGTAGTGTTTCTGCAAGTTGTCTCACTCACTCTTCTCTTTGCAGGAGATTGACAGTCACGGGGTTTGCTTCTGGTTTGATTTTTTTCAGGGAAAACTTTGGGTTTTCTTTAATGGTTGACTTTGTTTCAGTGCAGAGGAAGGTCGGAGCTTGAATCTCATTGCATTTATTATTGCTAGCATGTGTTGAAAACATTAGAGGAATGACTGATGGTCTGTGCTGCAGCAGCCCAGTTTTCTGCTGCTATCCATTATCAGGTTTAGACCATCCAGGAAACATGGCACAGCCAGCGAGGCTGAGCTCATGGTGAGCTTCTGCTGGAACCAAATCATCCCAGCTCCAGAGAGCTGCAAAACTAGAGTGACCTTGCAAGGGCTGTGTTCTAATTCTGATCTTCTTTTTTTTTTTTTTTTTTTTTTTTTTAAGGAGTTATAAACACTCAGCTATAACTGAATTCCAACAATAAAAGCTGTTTTGGAGCGATGGTGGGGATGCTCTTCCTGTATGAAATTACTGAATGTTGCATATCAAAGTGATGGAAATTGCTTTATCTTTCAAGCTGTTGCTTCTTGAGCACCTTTGGTGTTGCAGCAGGCAGCGTGGGGCAGTGGAGCATCAAGGCACAGATGGGGATAGGTGTCAGGAGCCCTCAAAGCTCATGATGCCTCCTCATGGGCTTGTGATACCTGAACATCTGAAAGCATCTTTAGTGGCTGCCTTTTTGAGAATGACCTGACGAGTACCTTAAAATCACTGAATGCCACAAAAAAAAAAAAAAAAAGAAAGAAACCTCCCAGTATTGTTTTTGTTAGTTAATGCAGCTGGGCAGATGTTCCTTCACATCCAAAGCTCCATGTGCACTGGACACCTCTTGTCACTGCTTGACACTGATGTGCAGTTTCAGTTCCAGGTGGTTTTGCTCTCTGCCTTCGAGCTCTGGTTGGGTTTGGGGTGTACCAGTGCCATGAGCTGCACCAACCTCCTGAGTGCAAGTCAGAGTGGAAGTTGGTTTTAACTCCTTCCTTGCAATGCTATTCCCAGGCATCCGAGGAGGCCTCGCTGCGGGCTCTGGAGAGTCTCATGACGGAATTCTTCCACAACTGCACGACGAACGAGCGGAAGCGCGAGATCGGTGAGTTCAGGACCTGCCTCCTGCAGACCTCAGAGGGGATGTGTTGTGTTAAACACAGCAAATGAACGTGCTGGCACCTCAGCCTCTCCTGCTTCTGTATGGACTTGACATGAAGGTTTACACAGTTTGGGTTTCAACAGCCTCGTGATGGCTCCTGCAGGTACTGGGGATGTCAGGAGCTGTTCACTGCTGGGAGCGTGGAGATGGCTTTATCAAGCAAATTGCTTAGAGAAGAAGAATGTGGTCTTTTTTCTGCCAGGACATAACATCCTGGAAAACTTCTCCCTTTTGCCTAGGGATGAAGCATGGACTTCAGATTTGTTCAGCATTAGGAAGGGAAAGGAGAAGGCTGTCGAGTTTCTGTGAAATGATAAGTGGGAATAAAGTCATTTTGTCTGGTGCTATTCAGTATGTCCTTCTGCAAACCAGTAGAGATCTTACAGCTGCTCCAGATTATCTTCTTGCATCTCTGGTTGATGGGTGTAAATAGGCTTCTTGCCTTTATTCTCAAATTTGTCATCTCAGTAACTTAAGTGCCAAAAGTATGATCAGCATGTCTGAAAGATTTCTCCCAGCAGTCTGGTAAAATAAAGAATAAGCAACTAGGAAAGTCTTTGGGTTTTGTTTTTTCCTTTTGTGGAGATCTGCTGTGGAAAAAGTAAAATCCTTCAGCATCCCCTGTTTTCCTGCTTAGTTGCAGGAAATAAGGCATTAAATGATGAGCCTGTAAAACAGCCCGTGCAGCTATTCTCTTCACCATGTTTGGTACCTGGTCCAAATCCTCTACCCGAGGTTTCCAGGAGGATTTTGATCTGCTGACCTGTAGCAAAGCCAATGGTTGTTCTGTAATGCTGTGCGTGATCTGAAGTACTCCCAGTCTTTCACAGTGCCCTGATAGCTCAACATTTGGGTTTTATAGATGAAATGGTAATAATCTAATTTTTGGCCATTTTATTTTCATATTCAACTCTCAGTCTAGCATAGTACATATTTCAAAACTGTATTCTAAAAGGACACACCTGTTTTGTGTTCATTAAAGCCTGTTCTTAGATTACTTCTATTACTTGGGAGTGTGATTTTACTTTTTTCCCCCTTTTCCAGTTTGTTTGAGTCCTTTTCTGACCACAGTGTTTATTTTATGCTCAGTGTGTTGTTGTGTTGTCAGTATACACTGGTATGGATTTGTTTACAGCTGGAGGATTTTAATGTCATTTTTTGTGATTTTTTTTTTCTTTTAGAGGAGCTTTTAAACAACTTTGCCCAGCAGATAGGAGCCTGGAGATTCTGCCTCTATTTTCTGTCCAGTACAAGAAACGACTATGTCATGATGTACAGTTTGACTGTGTTTGAGGTAAGCTGTGTCCTGCTGCCTGCTTAGTCCATTTTCTGTCTGCAGTTTTATATGGCAATCAATTTCATTTGAAAATGTTTGTCTAAAATGGCAGTCCTCCTAAGTACAGTGATGAAGGATGCTTTTAGTGCTCTCTCCTAGAGAGGCTGCTTAATGGCAGGCTAAGAGTAGGAGAATATGAATCTTTGCACACAAATTGAAGAATTAATTTCCTGGCATCTGGAAGTACATATTACCTACAGTTTTAGAGGCTGCTTGAGTTTTCTGCACATTGCCTTTAAGAGTTTTATTGCTTTTGTCCTCGTTTTATGGTCAGAAGTATGTGTGTGCTTACCTGATATTATCTACTGCAAACTGTAATTCTAAGAAAGAAGAGAAAGTTGCTTTTATTTCTGACATCTTGTGGTTGTGGCTGATGCTCTTGGGTGCCATCCCACGAGTTTGGGGAGGTCAGGTCTCTTTTAGAAGACCACATCATGCTCTTTAGCTAGAAAAGAACAAAGTTAAAGAATTTAAAAGCCTAAGTGTCGACTTGTGCATCTGCTGGAAGAAACAAAAGCATTGTGAATAGCTCTGTTTTGCCAGCTGGTTTCTCAGTCACCAGTGCAGTGTCTTTCCCTATCAATATTCTGGGGCTTGGTCAAGGTCACACCTCACCCTGGGGCTGGTTGTGGCCTCTGCTTTGTGTTCTTGGCCAGGCTGGCACTCTGAGTTCCTAAGTCAGAGATAGAGCAAACAACTGTCTTCTTAAAAGCTGTGTTGTTTTGGCAAACTATCCATGTTGCTGTTGTTGTTTTTGACTTCCCATTTGAAATGTTCACTTTATTTGTTTGGGGTTGCACAGAGAGACTGAACTTGATCTGCAAACTGAACCTGGTTTGCTGTCCTCTCAACAGGGAGGTGATCAGGAGAGATGGTACAGGAGTGGTTCCCTGCACTGGGGATGGGTGTCACACAGCACCAGCCTGCAAGAATTAAACCAGTTTTCAGGAATGGGGGAATGTGTTTGATTACTGAGCCTCTGCTTCGTTGGAGGGGTGGGAGAAAAAAATCTCCATGTATATATTGAAAAATGTGATTATTAATTTCAGTTATACAAAAAAAACCCAAACAACTTTGCCCAGGACTAAGCAGAACAAAGGAATCTGTGTAAAGTGAGGGCAAGGAGTCCACAGCTCATCTGAGAGATGAGGATCTCTCTGTTGAGGAGCTTGAATTTCCAAGTGAACTGATGTAGTGCTGTGCATTTGAGTGGTCCTCAGCTCCATCAGTCTGCAGCTGTCTGTGAGTGCTGAACAGCAGCAAAAGTGTGAATTTGAATACAAGGATTGTTCCAGAAACTTCCCAAGAACGTTGCATTTTCTAGACTGTCTAGGAAGTTAAAAGTGAACCTGGGATGAAAAATTCTCATGGCCTGTAGCCAGATGAACTGTTTTCACTTCTTGGAAAAGAGAGCAACTTTCAAAAAAACTTTGCCCAGTTGGCGAAAGCTGCCACTGAAAGCTGGCAAATGGGTAGGACAGGACTCAGTGGGCATTAGTGTGGGTATTAAAGCTAAAGCATCCTCCAGTTTTACTGGGGCTTTTGAAATTCTCATTCTGGACTTGCATCAAGGAACATTATGTTTGGTCAAGTCATTGTTTTAAAGCTCTGCTTTTGGAGCTTCTCTGAAAGAAAACCCCAAAAAGCAACCTCTTAGAGGCACTTAAGATAAAAATACATCTCTGTACCTCTACGCTGTGAACTGGTACTTCTGTACAGTACATTTGTACTGTGAATTGCATCTGCCTTGGCCATAAATTACCTTCCATTTTCTGCAACAAACCCCTCTGTTAGTGCCTCCTGCTTTTGGGTTTTCCATGCTCCGTGCCTGCAGATGGGTACAGATGTTGCCTCAGTACCAGAACTCCTCAGCAAATCATCCTGAGAGGTTCAGCTCCTAATGCTCCAGAGCCCCTAAATGGGATGGCAGCATGGCAGGAAAGCAATTTGCAGCTCTGCCTTATGGATTTTGTCTGACTTTAAGTGGACTAAAAGCTTTCTGTTAAAGTGGTGGCACTCACTCCTTCCAGCTGAGCTCCAGGAGACCCAGGTGGCATCAGAGTCACCTAAAGCCAAACTTGCTTCCCCTCTTCTTTTTTTTTTAATCCTGCTTCATACAGGGCTATACTTCCCCCCTTAAAGGGGGAAATCTGGGTGTCCAGGGTAATGGACACTAAAAGGTAATGGAAACACTTGATCTGCATGCCAACCAGTTCTGCTGGACCCAAAACCAGTCAAGTGACAGCAACCAGCACCTCACCTTTTTGTCAGCTAATAGAAATGATGGGGCATTCAGAGAGATACTGGTAGCCATTTCTGGGGCATTGAAACCCCTCTCTTGTGGAGCTCTAGTGTTGGAGGGCTTCTACACCTCTGATGCACTTGTGATGTCCACCCAACCACTTATGGTGGGGTTTTGCTAGAGTTCATCCCTGAAGACTGGGGCTCATGAGAGCCAAGCTCAGTGAGGTCTGAGCCATCACTGTCTTTGATTCCTGGAGTGCCCTGTTAGGTAGCAAAGCTGATTCCAAATTCCTATATGGTGTGGGGTTTACCCTCCCTGAGCTGCTCTGTTGCCTGGGCTGTAAGATTGGTGTCCTCATTCTCCTCTTGTGAAATTGCAGTGAAGTTTGTCTGAGTTCACTTGGGGGGTCTGCTTCTTTTCCAGAACCTAATCAATAAGATGTGGCTTGGGGTCCCATCTGAAGACAAAATGGAGATCCGGAGCTGCCTGCCCAAGCTTCTTCTGGCTCACCATAAAACTCTGCCTTACTTCATCAGGAACAAACTCTGCAAAGTCATCGTCGACATCGGGCGGCAGGACTGGCCCATGTTCTACCATGACTTCTTCACCAACATCTTGCAGGTAGGGAGTTCTTAAAGAGAAAACTTGGTTTGTGCACAGATAAACAATATTTTGTCTTCCTGAGGAAGATTAAATAATTACATGAAAAACACTGTTGCCTCTTAAATTTATTTTCCTTTTTAATTTTGCAAGTAACCCTTAACTTCTTACGTGTTGCTTTTTTTTTTCCCTAGTGTTGGATTTGGACAAAGGAACAAAGCTATGTTGCATGTTATCAATTGCACTTCGAAATATTTGGGAGTAGTTGTTGAAAATGCAGGGTTGTGGGTTGTTCTTCAAATTAAAAAAAAAAAGTCCAGTAAAACTCATGTTGCATCACTGGATGATTTTCAAAAGTGAAGTTTCTGAATGTGGCTGTTGGAGATTTTTCACCTAATGGTGTAAAGTCACTCGTGGAAGGTTCTTGGGGTGTTTGAGAGGGCTCTTGCAGAGGACTGGACAGTGTGTTGGGGGATCCTGGCTGAGCCAGTGCCAGTGGATGGAATGTTGGCTGTAAATCAGTGAGACCTGAGACAGGCTAACTGCTTGCTGCAGCCCCTACCTAGCAAGGCTGCTGCAAACCTCCTCTGGTAAGATTACTTTTTTCCAGTTCTCTTAAAATTGTTCCTAATTGGCTTAAAGAAGCTGAGTGTAAACTGAAGTGCTTGCACACTCTTTTTCTGCTCATATAATTACATGATTTAAGTGCAATGGTGCCCACAGGCAAACCACAGGGCAGTTATTTAAAAAGAAAAAAAAATATCCCTGAGTATCAGGAGTTTATTTAAAACAAATGAAATCTAAGGTTAAATGCAAAATTAAAAAAAATGCTAGCTCTGCACACAGAGCTTGCTGCTGATGGGTGTAATAGCTTTTCAGATAGCTTTTTGTACTCATGTAGCACAGTGTGCTACAGTTTTTTCCTGAATTGTCAATTTGATAAGAAGTACTCTGGAGACAACTGTCTGCATTTGCAGTTTTGGCTTTAATTTCACCTCCATTCACGATTGAATTTCTGAGCTTCTTGCTTTTCTACCACTTGGGAGGTTCTATTAAGTGGTTGCAGAGCCCAATTTGAGTATCTGCTTTTCCTTTAACCTCTCCTTGTGAACTCAGCTTCAGAGGCAAAGGAGCCCATAAATTAATTTCTATAGAAGACACTTTCCAAAAATGTTCATAGGAAGTGGAAGAAAAACTCTAATACTGAACTTGAAGACCTCAGAGAGAGAAACAGAAAGAACCTCTCTCAAGACTTTTCTTCTGAGACACTTTGAAGCAGCTGATGGATTAACTTGGATCCTAGTACCCTTAAGTAGTCTCTAAAACTTTTATGAAACCATTGAAGGAGGTGGAGGAGTGATTTGGACTATTGTAGTGTCATTATGCAGACCCAGTAATTTTACATGGGAGGAGCTGCTGCTCTAGGGGGATGAAGTTTGTTACTGAAATGTGTTCCCAGTGCCTGGTATTGCTAAACTTCCTGGTATTGTCAGAAAGCATTTTGAGAGATGTTAACCTCTTGGCAACTTGCTAACAAGTTGTCGATTTTATTTAATTTTCTTTTTAAGCTGTTTGCTTCTGTGCCATCCTGTTTCCTTCCTGAAAGCCAACACACATCTAGACTGAGAGTTCTCAGAAGGGCTTTTCCCCTCACACTTACTTCACCAGACTGTAGCTTTAGCAGTGTTAGATCAGCCTGTCTCTGGTTTCGTGGGTCGAGGAGATTAGGACTGAGGTCAGCCTCTCTTGCAGAATTTATGGCTTCAAGGACTTCTTGTAGCAGTCATGCCAGACCTTGGGCTTTTTCTTCCTTGGGGGGGAATAGCACATAAGTTGCCTTGGATATTCCAGTTCCACAGAGGAGAGCAGCACTGAATTCCAGCTGAAAATAAAACTTTGTCCCACTTGAATGTCTTTAATAACTCAGTGGCTATTTAAGACCAAAATCGTTGTTTTCACCAGTCCTATTCCTGCATGTTCTGCCCATGCTGGAAGATACTCTTGAGGGTAAATGCAGTTTCCAGGTGGAGATGTGGTTGTACCCCTTGGCTGTGTTCCAGTGCCATCCCATACTGGCTGCAGCTCTTTGGGATGGCCTTTTTGATGGGAAAGTGCTCATCTGAAGGTGCAGGCAGTGCTCTGAGCCTGGCTGCAGTGCCAGCCCTGTTCTGTGGTGAAATCAGTGGTGCTGAGACAGTTGTGAGAAGTGATGGTGTCAGCAGAAAGCAGTAAACAGGAGGAACAAACTCTTGCTGGTAAACATGCTGGAACTGAGAATGTGTGCAATGACATTATGAAAGCTCTCTTGAAACCCCAAGGATTCCCATGGTACTTGAACTGTTGCAACATGATAAATTAATGTCTGGGGACATGGAATACTTGTGGTTCTTTTTTCCCTCAGCCTCGCAGTGCTGCAAACTGGGAACTGCTGCTCCATCCATCTGGGAGCATTTGTAAACTGCTAGTAGTGTTACTAACCCCTGCCTGTCAGCTTTGCAGAATGTTATCATTATATGTTGCATTCCCCTGTTCTCCTCTCAGTTAATTCAGTCTCCTGTGACCACTCCTCTGGGACTGATCATGCTGAAAACAACTTCAGAGGAACTGGCGTGTCCCCGGGAGGACCTGAGCGTGGCAAGGAAGGAAGAGCTCCGCAAGCTGCTCCTGGACCAGGTGCAAACTGTGCTTGGGCTCCTCACAGGTAGGAGTTAGGATTGAATCAGGTGTCCCCTTACACCCCCTCTGAGCTGCTAGTGAGCTCCCAACACTGAACACTCAACTCTCCCCTTGAGTACGATGGGTCATAGAAGCTTGTGTAGCTGCATGTCCCCCTCTGTATGAAGAAGAGGTGTGACATCATGTGTAAAAGCAGCTGATCATTTCCTTGGGCTTGCTGAGAGAAAGCAAAGTTTCTTGTCAAAGCACTCAAGATGTGTTCTACTGAAGTTCTCTTGCAGTATCCAGTATGTTTGTTAGATCAGCCTGTCTCCTAGCAGGCTGTTCTGAAAAATGTCTCTTTGGGCAGGCATTCTGGAGAGCATCTGGGACAAGCACAGTGTTACTGCTGCCACTCCACCACCATCCCCGACTTCAGGAGAAAGTGGTAAGGATTGCTCAAGCTACAAGATGACATTTCCATGTACTTAAATTTGCAATGTCAGCTGCAGATTCCTTCCTTTCCATCTCACCTCTAGTAAGAACCCTTTCCTAGAGCTTTTTGTAGGCAGACAGGTATTTGGTGGAAAGAAACCTTAGATGAAGAAGCAATCTCCACTGCTGGGATGCCCCACTGAAAATGCCACCTCATGGACAGGTGAAAGTATGTCTGCTGCTTGTCCTCGGATGGCAAAAGGCTTTCTGAAGTGTCAGTGCTCTAAGGTCACCAGGTTGGCACTGGTCTCTATGAATTTCAGCTGTAAGCACATCAAAAGCCAGAGCAGAGCAAAACTGAAGCCCTAAGTACAAAAAAAAAAAAAAGTAGCTAGAACTTTGTGTGTGTATATATATATATATAGTGAGAGTTTGTTTTCTGCCTATTCCTGTTAGTCTTGTGGGGGTGCTTGTCTGATCTGCACTCATTTACATGCATATTTCTTAGTTACCTTTGAAATAGAGAAGGAAAAGATTTCCATATCCTTGTACTCTGTGCACATTTCACTTACCCTGTGACAGCTAAATAGGGGATGGGTGGATGGGTGGGTGGATGGATGGATGGGGTCACCCCAGGTATAACACTGATCTTGATGCCTGCCAGTTTCTCTTGGGCCTTGGTGTAACCCAGGCTGCTGTTAGCATTGCTCTCACCCAAGCATTGTCTGGCAGATCCTGGTGTCTTTGTTCTGCTTCTTGGAAAACAAAGCAAGAAGAAATGCCATGATGCAAGGAAATCAGTATCTTATCTGATCTTGGCTCTGTCTGCTTTTAACAGGGAAGAAGAAGGGCTTAGGGCCTGCAATACCTGGTTGTGATTAGGGAGAAGATGAAACATTTCTGGGTCAAATACTTCTTTCTGTAGGGTCATACTGATGGTGATAGTGTGTAATTGTGAATGTTACCACAGGGGCTGCTTCAGTGTTAAGACTAAGGGCAGGATTATCAAATTCAGCTGCAGTAGCACAAGACCTTAAACTCATGGAGTGGAGGAGAAAGAATGATAAGGTATGCTAGGAAGTTATGAATTAAGTGATGTAGGACATCAGTCCTGATGAAAAATGGAGACTGAAGAGGAATCTGTTCATCATGCATGCTTTGGAGTACTTTGGACATACCTCAGTAAATCATATCTGCTGTTTTCGTATTCCTCATGTGTTGGGTCATTTCACTTTCAAAACAAATTACTGAGATTTTCTGGGAAGAACTTTAAGTTCTGTAACATGGCAAGTGCCTGTGTCTTTCTGAAGGTGAAGAGAATATTTTTACTGGAGGAAGAGAAGGTGCATTGAGTAACCTGGGGATGGTGTGAGTAGGTTCTGCAGCTTGTGGTCTGTGAAAGCCTGCAGCTAGTGGGGAAGGACAGCCTCACTGGTAGTGTCTGCTTGGATTTCCATAAAGCTTTCAAGAAGTCTTCTTGCTAAAAGGCTTTTGAGAAAGCAGAGGCCACCAGGGGTGAGGTGAGTCTCTGCATTGTTGGAAAATGTTGAAAAATGAAGTTTATATGGCTTTAGTTGAAGACTGGGTGAATTCATGGCAGATAAATCCTGAGGGTGTGCAGAATTCCTTGGTAATGCCAGCAGCTGGAGATGGGGAATGTGACTGGTGCCTGCCTTGGGCTTTGGGTCACTAAGGAAAGGAACTGTTCTGAGTCAGGTTCTGGTCTGAGTTGGTACCTCTGCACTTCCATCATCCCCAGGCTGTCACACAGAAGCAGCTCTGTTGGGGTTCAATGTGACATGGGTCACACTGCTTACAACAAGGATGCTCGACCTTTTGAGGGCTGTGACTTTTACAATGAATTCCTCAAACCCACCCCGTGGCATTGCTGTTACCATCTGAACAAAAGCTAGGAAAACTCCGGAATATAAAAACTGTTTGTTCCCATCAAACCCTTGCGGGGAAGCCCCCTGAGTGCTGGAGGCTGTGGTTCTGCTGCAGGGCAGGGGCTTTGGGGTCTGTCCTGGCTGTGATGCAGGGCTGTGCTTTGTCCCCAGGTGACCTGTTGAGCAGCCTGCTGCAGAGTCCCAGTGCGGCCAAATTACTGAACCAGCCAATCCCCGTCCTCGATACTGACAGCGAGTACGTCTGTTCCCTGGCTCTGGAGTGCCTGGCACACCTCTTCAGCTGGATCCCTTTGTCCACCAGCATCACCCCCTCCCTCCTCACCACCATTTTCCACTTCGCTCGCTTCGGCTGCGACCCCCGGCTGCGCAAGGTGCCTGCGGTCAACGGGAGCAGCCAGAGCCTGGGCCAGGAGCGGGGCCGCCTGGGGGTCTTGGCTATGGCTTGCATCAACGAACTGATGTCCAAGAACTGTGTGCCCATGGAGTTTGAGGAGTATTTGCTCCGGATGTTCCAGCAGACTTTCTACCTCCTGCAGAAGATTACCAAGGAGAACAACGCGCACTCGGTGAAGAGCCGGCTCGAGGAGCTGGATGAGAGGTGAGAGGAGCTGAAGGAGCTGTGCTAGGGCCCCTTGCTTTCTGAGGGACCATCTTTATTATGTTGTGGTCATGCATGGTGTGTCTAATGGCCTTTTTTTCAGAGTACTGTGCTGGGGGAGGCAGTCAGGAAGGTAGGTGTCCACAGGTAAGGTTGTGGTAAGGGGCTGAGTTTGCTAAGGGACCGTGGTGGCACAGGTTTGTGTTCTTTCCTCTCCTCTTCCTCCCCTTTCCCCCCGTTCGTTGCTGTTTGACTGCAGGTCTGAGGTGGCACAAGAGCTGAACCTGCCCTTCATTCAGTTGTAAGAGAAAACAGAAGAGGCTCAGTGAGGTAAAGGCATTGCAGTATTCCCTCTCCTGCTCCGTATCTGCCTTCTCTGCTTAAACTCAAACAGGCAAAGAGTGGGCAGATGCTCTGCAAGTCATGACTTGAAAGAAAGTAGAAGTAGTTTCCTACCCTTCATTGAGATGTGATGGATTCTGATTTTCTTTTTTTAATTACTTTTATGGGGTCTGTATTTTTAAACACCACCAAAAGACAGCTTGGGGAATTCCATTCACAGCAGCAGTGAGTGGCCCTGCTGCAGAAGCTGCTTGGCATGCTTGACTGGAGGCAGCAGGGAAGTGCCAGCATCCTGGAGGGATGGTATTGCCATTTTCTAGGCAGTTACTACCATCCTTGTTGCTTAAAACAGCTCAGCTCTTTTGTATGGGATATTCCTCCTTGCAGGAGGAAAGGCAGACTTGGTGTGTTGAGTGGTTGAACCCAGGTGGTGGCAGAGGTGGTGGCTTGATGCTGCCTCTCCTTGCAGGGCTGGGGCCATGGGAAGGTGAGCAGACTGCTGCAAATAAGTTGGAGATGTGCTCAGTATCTTGCTATAGGCATATGGTGGTGAAAATCCATTTCTGGGGCTGTTGTATAAAATTTCTGTTCCCTAGATGCAGCAGCAAGGCTTTGTTGTTTGGTTTTTTTGGTGGTGTGTTGTTTTTTTATATATATATTTACTGAAGAGAACTTGCATGTCTGTAAAATTCCCTTTTTCCATGTCTAGTTACACACAGAACTTCTGGATGGTAACTCTGGATTAATCATGACTCCTGTTTAACAGCGAATCCTACATACTCATTTTTTTCCCCACTAACTTGCTCTGACTTCAGTATCAGTCCTTAGAAATGAGACATGCAGAAATCTGCCACCTTTGCATTCCAGACACATGCACAGAGAGCCAGGAGTTACACTCTGGGTGTCAGAAATGGAAACTCACCATCCCTGCTTTGACTTTGTCCTTTCTTTTAAGGAAAGCACCATCAGGGCAGCCTGGCCAGGCTGTGGGAGGTCTGTGGCTGTGCTGGCCTTCACAGGGATGGTGTTGCCATGTTCTAGTTCTTAGGTCCATTACCCAGGGAGGTTGTTGGTGTCTGTAATGGTGAGACCCCTCTTTGTTCGTTGCTCAGGACTGAAATAGGGATGTAACAAAGATATTCTGGAAGCTGGAGGAGTCTAGCTGGCTTCTGGAGGAGTGGAGGTTTCTCTGAGCTGACTCTGTCCTCTCCATGGAAAAGGATGTGAGGATTTTCCTTTTGTCACTCAAGGGCACAGCTATACTTTTATGTTCAAAACTAACTGCATGAAAGTGTCATCCTGGCTTGGACTAGCAAAATCCTGAAGGCAATTGACACTGAAGAAGATGCACCCAGTAGAATGTTGTCTTCAGAACATGCTTGCCCTGGGTCTGTTCCTTCTCTCTGGGCTGCTGGTTAGTTTTGGTCTGTTACAAAATGAACAGCTGGAACTGCCAAACTAGTCCAGAAAGAGAGTAAGCAAACTGTCTTCTGCTTTATTTGTGTTTGGCTTGTAACATGAGGATTCCAAAACACTGGAAATCTCTAGCAAGAATCCAGGCAATGGTGTGGTGATTGCAGAAGGGACTTTGGAGCTGGCAGAGCTCAGGGCTAAGTAAGAGTTTCACCAGTCTCAGATCAGAGCTTCTTTGAAAAATAAAAATTAAAGGAATGAAAGAGGTGTTTGGGTCTGGACTCTATTTTTCTTTTTTGCTGGCTTTATTTTTGAAGTGTTTGATCTGTGTTCAGGTATGTTTAGTGATCTCTTGTCAAGTAGGCAGTATCAAATAAAAAGGAAATTGAATCTTTTTTGCATATTCAAACTATGCTGTGGTTTTGTAGGCTTGTAATAACCCACAGGGCTGCAGCTCTTTTTTGACTGGCAATGCTTTTGGGCTTGAGTGGAGTCCTCCCTCCAAGAATAAAAAGTTTTGCAGAAGAGAAGAGCAGGGCTGTACAATAAAACCAGACAGACTGTTCCTGCCTCTCTGAAACTTGGCTAAGCCTAACTTTGGATTTAAAAGAAAACCTTGACGTTTTCTTACCATATGGGAAGGGTGGGCTTGCTGTGGGGTTGCTGGAGCTTTTGCTGTCTGTGTGATGCTGCAATGCATCAGTCCTAGGTACTGATGGAGGAGCTCACTCTCTCCTGTCTTAATATGAAGGTGATTTCTAGCATCTAATTCAGTCACAAAAGCCTGGGCTCAGTTCAGAAGTGTTTGGATAGCTGACTTACACTGCAGAAGAAACAGTCCTTTCCACCTCTCAGCTCTGTGCCTCTCCCACTGCCCCTTGTAGATGTAACCCATCTCTTGCTTATTGCTGCATTAACTTCTTGCTTCCAGCTGAACTCCTCAGTGGTAGAGGTTTTCACTAATCCTTTCTACATCACTGAGACATTTTTAATAAATCATTTCTCTGGGGTAGGGGGGATGTGGAGTGCACTTATTTTCAGATTGAACTCAATTACATTTATCCAAATATTAAAGTTGCTTTTGACTAGACTCTTTTCTGCTGTTGCAGGTATTAATGGAATGAAGGGTTGCCCATCCTGTAGGTAATTGTTGCAGGGCTTTGTATTTTAATTATTCTACTGGCTGTTAATTGTAACTTTCTTATGAATGAAAGGGTTTTGAGTCCATTTTATCACTGCTTCAATGAGATTGCTTTCCCTTGTGGTGTCCTTTGTGTTTTCTCAGCTGTATTTTTCCCCTTACAGCTACATTGAGAAGTTCACAGACTTTCTCCGTCTCTTTGTGAGTGTCCACCTACGAAGAATTGAATCCTACTCCCAGTTCCCTGTGGTGGAATTTCTGGCACTGTTGTTCAAATACACTTTCCATCAGGTACAGGCCTGCAATATCATTTTTCCTCTGGCTGTTCTCTGTTCTCTTGTCTCTTAGTTTTCCCTAGTGAAAGCCTAAAGTTAACCCAGAGAAAATCAATTCACTTTTCTCACTGGCACCTCCCCAGTAACCCTGGGGAGTTGGAGATGGCTTCATGTGCTCTTGGATTTATTTGGAGACAGAGGTCACATGTAGTTACCTTGCAAGAATAACTTGTCTGGTGTTTAACTTGGCTTCTGCTTTTATTTTTTAGCTAGTACTTGGAATGGATAATGGGATCAGGAAAAATATCTCTAGCTTGCTGTTATGTGTCTGGGGTGGTTTTCTTCTGAATATGCTGCTTGTAGTGTATCTGAGGATGGTTTTTAGTGCCTGTTACCTTGCTGTGAAAGTTGTCACGATGCAGCTCAGCCCTATTTACCCCACATGTGAATAGTGACAAGGGAGCAGGTTTATCAAATGCAGCAAGCCGTGGGGTGGGCTAATGCTGAGACCAGCCTTCTGATTCCTGGATTTCCACCCTTGTGCTAAAGCTGTTGTTCATTTTTTAACAGCTTTAAACCTCTCCAGGGGCCTTGTAGAAATTTTAAGATAAAGCAAGAAGTTCATCTCATGGATTAAAGCATGTGCTGACCTGTATTTTCGTTGTGTGGAATCAGATCTTGCCGTAGCTCCTGATACTCATTCTGAATTTTGGTGTATTTCAGCCTACCCATGAAGGGTATTTTTCTTGCTTGGACATCTGGACACTCTTCTTGGACTACCTGACTAGCAAAATTAAAAGTCGCCTGGCAGACAAAGAAGTAGTACTCAACAGGTGAGCAGTCAGGGGGTGAGAGCTGTGAGCAGACTTCATGGTCACTGGGAACAAAAAGCTCTCACTCCAGCTACACATGTGCCTGAGTCCTTTCTTTTTCCAAAATCATGAAGTGTAAGAAGTGCAAACTTCAGTGTTTCACACTGATTCAAACGAATTCAAACTGAGCAAGGTAGTGCAGGAAACCTGTCACACGTGTTGTGTGTGCGCCCAGCAGCCTTGTAGCCTGAAGCAGAACTGTGATGCACTTCAGCAGATTTCAGAGCACATTTTAGCAGGTGTCAGAGGAGGAGACTGCAGAGTGAGTGGCCTAGTAAGTGTTCATGCAGCTCATACAGCTAGTTAACGAGTTAGAGTTTTTTAAAATTTAATTAGGAATTAAAAATTCCTGTTTAAATGGAGGATGTGTTTCTGAGAAATACTTGGTGAGGCTGTGTTTGGAATTTTAGAGTTCCACTTGATTGCCTCTGTTGCTCTCTGTGTATGAACTGCAGCAGTGGTTGGCAGCTCTTCCTTTGCAGATGCAGTCACCTGAAATAGGTGGCTCTCTTTTGAGAAAAGTCCCTTTGCTGCCATTTAACTTGACCATGATCTTGATCAAGTTTTGGAGGCTTAAACCATGCTTTGTGCCATACTACCTGCCACTAAGTGCAGAAAGTAACTTCTTTCTCTGGAGCACACTTAAGTGGTTGGTTTTGGAAAGACAGCCTGGCATCACAACCAGAAAGGGCCAGTGTGGAACTGGCTTACAGCAGGCAGCTCTCTTCCTGTCAGCATGGGAACTGCACTTACTACGTTTCTCAAGTAACAGGTATTTGCACTTGCACTTTGGTATCATTTGTCCCTAATTAGCTGTTCCCTGCCTAACAGTTCTGAGCTCTGCCTCGGTGTCCTGCTCCTCTGCTTCACCTGGCACAGAACATGTGCTCATGGTGTCAAATACTTTGTTTTGGGTAAAACTGAACCAATAGCTGTTGCTCTAGGAGATGTGTCAGCCTGCAAGCTCCAACCACTTCCATTTGTTTACATAGTGTTGTGCCAGAGCTCCCTGCCCTTGGTGACAACTCCTGTAGCTGCAGCTCCCTGCAGCCTCTCAGACGTGTGAGCTCTGCAGTCTGACAGCCTGGGAGTGGTTACACCACAGCAGCACAGATGAAGTTTCCTGTTCTGTGGTTTCTAAGCTTTGCATTTTGTCCAGATGACAACTTTTACTACTGGATAAATTGCCAAATCCAGAGTTAGGTCGTGTGGCAGCAGCAAAGCCACCTTGCACAGAGAGCTTCCAGCTGCACAGCTGACTAGTCTGACACTTGGGTTGCTCTGAGTGTTATCCTAATGCCTGGTTTTCCAACCTGATCTCACCTAGGGAAGAGCATGACGTCTTGCATTTGGCCCCAGCTGTTTTGAGAAAGGAGATTTTTAAAACAATCAAACCCCCTTAAAGTCCCCAAACTTTGGCATTGCCACTGTCATGCTCAGGTGGCTCTGTGCTGATTTTGCAGCTTGGCATTTTTCTTAGGTGATCTGTGAGAAGGAGGATACTCCATGCTCCATACAGGCTGCATAGCTCCTGAGAGGTGCAAAGATACCTTTCAGTGACATGCCTTTAGTGTCACAGTGCAGGTAGGAAAGGTGATGGCTTTGCTTCAGAGAAGAAGGGCTTGAATTCACTGACCAGCAGTGTAGAGAAAAAGGACAGCAGAACAAGTAGCCTCAGAGGAGGTCCCCTTTTGAGGAAGGCAGCAATAACTCCACCCTATTTCATCTGTTCCTCATTTGCTGCCCAAAAAGCAGAGCATCAAGCAGGCTGCTGAGGAGCAGTTTAGCAACAAGAAGCTGTCAGTGCCTCCTGTTTGTGTACATCTGTGGTTATTCCATGCAAGCCACTCCTACCTTTCTTGTTTCGAACTCTTGGGCTGTTTCTATTCCCAAAGTTCCCCCTTTCCCTCTCAGAGTTAGTGGGATATGAGGGAGAACCACAGCTCTTCCCTTACAGGTTAAGCTTGTGGCCTGAAATGACCTGATAGTCTTAATCCCAGGATCTGCTTGGTGTGTCCTCACCAAACCTCCACATCTGTGCCACAGGCTCTTTGCTGTCACCTGTGTTACATGTTCCCTTCCCTGGAGGGGTTGGGGATGCAGCAATCTCTGCAGAATTGTTTGCTCAAACTCCTGCTCTGTTTTCTCCCTGCTCCCAGGTACGAAGATGCTTTGGTTCTGTTGCTGACAGAGGTGTTGAATCGAATCCAGTTCAGGTATAACCAGGCACAGCTGGAGGAGCTGGATGACGAGACACTGGATGATGATGTAAGGAGCAGAGTTAACCAAGGACAGGTCCAGATGTTAACTCTTGCACTGGTAGCATTTAGAATGTCTTTGCTCTGGAGTACAAGCTAGGCAGCTGCTTCTTCACTCCCACTGTGTGTGGGCTTTGAGGTTTAAGTCAGCATGAAAGGCATTTAACAAGAGTGTTCTTAGTTGCACTGAAAGGAATACAGCCTCTGTTTTTAAACTGGTTCTTGTGGAGAAGAAAATACTCAGGTTCAGATGATCAGAGGCAGTAGGTGTCCATGTCTGGTTCCTTTGGAATTTGAATGCTGAAGTAGCTCTGAGAGAAAAGCTTTAAGCTGTACATATGGTTGGTGCTTTTGTTTCAAGCTTGTTTCTCCCAAGTCAGTCCTGGCAAACATCATCTCAGCACTGATAAACATAAAAGAGGAGTAGGTGGCTGAGATGGATGGAGGCCAGAGCCCTTGGAAGGGCAGGTTGGTCTGCATGAGGAGTGCTGGTCATCTGAGCAGCATCAGGAGTGAACCCTTGAGGCTCATCCCTCCAGGGAACCTGGTGCAGACCCAGAGCTGGGGTGGGCAGGGTCATTCTCACCAGGTGCTGGCAGCATACGGTAGTCATCATGACAGTATCTCTTCAGTATCTGTGTGCCTGCAAAAGTCAAGCTCTGGAAGGGAGCTAGCTAGTCCCAAGCATCAATTAAAACCTACTAATCCACCAAAAACCCCATCTGTTTCCCTCTGAAGTGCTGTGCTTACCTTGAGGTCTCTCCCCGCAGCAGCAGACGGAGTGGCAGCGGTACTTGCGCCAGAGCCTGGAAGTGGTTGCAAAAGTCATGGAGCTCCTGCCAACTCATGCCTTTTCCACACTAGTGAGTAGCTACCCAGACCAGAAGCAGAATGTGAAATGAGCACCAACTGCTGGAGTTTGTTACAAGCTGTTTGATAGGGACCCCAGTGCCAGACAAGTGGGGAGATTTGTTTTTTTGGATGCAAAAGCTTGGCAAGGATGAGACAGTTCTTGGTGTGTTTTAACGAGGGTACTTCAGTCAGCATCTGAGTCCTACTTGCTGTACACTGAACTCTTTGGAAGTTGACAACTTTCAAAGTGTAAATGTTTTACAGTCACCCTTCCCTGCTGTTTATCTTGGCCTTTTTTGTTAGGAGGCAGGGCTGTGAATTGGACAGATGAGAGTGTCATTAGGGCTTTAAGGAGAGTGAAATCTTTGTTTAACTGAAAGGCTAGATACAGATGCTGAAAAGAATGCTTCAGACAATCAGGAATTACATTTGATAAACACAGATAAGTGCTTCTCTCCAGCAAGTGCCACTGCTGTTGCTTGAATGGGTGGTATAAGAGTCTTCAGGGTTTGTAGCATTGTCGTGGTTTCTGAGGAGGAGATCTTGAGGCTGTAAGCCAGTTGAACCCAAAATTCAGACTAGTTGATGCCTTTTCTCTGGGTGAGAAGGGCAAGTGCAGCAAGTCTCTGAATTCTGCTGGAGGTATTGCATGCCTCTGAACCATCCTCCCGAGGAACAGAGAAAATTGAGCTGCTGCAGAGGCAGAAGGTGCCTGACCTGAACTTTTTAAATTGTTGTTTTTGTTTAAGAAACATTCTGGCTAAGATAAGCACTAGGAGCCCATTACTAGAAACTTCTAAGTAGAGAACAAAATAGTCTGTGTGGGACAGTAGAGGTTCCTTGCAGTGTGGTGGCCAGTGAGGGGCAGCAAGAGGCCAGCAAATGGAGCTGCTGTTTCAGCAAGAGGCATCACAGGGTGAAGAGCATGTGGCCTCCTTGAAGTAACACATTAACAGGAGGAACACTGTCTGGTTTTTAAAAATAGTTCTCCCCCTGCAGTTGTACAAAGATGCCCAGCTGTTAATTAGAACCTTGATAGTGGGTTCTTGCTTTGAGCCCTGAACTGGTTCAGTTTTGACCTCTGGATAACCTAGGGGATGCCCAGGCAGTTTCAGGTGCTTTTCCCATCAGTGCTGTTGAATGCAGAGGCTTGTCTGTAAACATTTTGATAGCTGGATTTTTGAGATGCTTATGGGTGAGGTGAATAAAGCCCAAGCCTCCTGAGCTCCAGGAGTTACACCAGTTACACATCCATCTTCATCTGCTACTGGTGACATGCTGAGCTATCGCTTGTCAGGCCACTGTCTTGTTAGGCTGATTGCTGGTATCTGGGGGAAAAGGAAAGCTACCACAGAGAAGTGCCCTCAGAGTGGTGATTTTTTTTGTTTTCATGACAGCTGTCAAGCCCTGAGAAGCTGTGGCGTGTAGGATCAGCCCAGGACCTAGCAGCTCTCCTGCTCTCTGGATGTCTTTTTGGAGGCACTAGGGAGAAATAAGAAAATTGCTCTGAGTAATTAGTAGTTAGCTGTTAACTGTTTGCAAAGCCCCAAAATAATGCTCATTTCTTGTCTCTTCTAGTTTCCAGTTCTGCAGGATAACTTGGAAGTGTATCTGGGACTCCAGCAGTTTGTGGTCACTTCAGGGACAGGTAATAACCAGCATCCAGCACTCCCATCCTCACTGCTGGAGGAGCTGATTGCAGGAACACTCCAAACCCACTTTGTGTTGCTTTTTCCTCTCATCAGTTGAGGATCTGAACACTTGTATGGTGTCTAATGGCTCAGCAGTCAAAACTCCAACAACAGACAAAAGCCTAATAATGCAATTTATTTTCTCTCTTGGTATGGTTCTTCCCTTACTCTGGTACTAGAAATCATGATGCCACCTGTGTTAAGAACAGGTATGCAGCACCAAACAGCAGAGTAACGTGGAGGGCTAATGGTTACTTCTTTCCTGCCACTGAAACCTGTTTCAGGGAAGGTTGTGCTCCTGTTTGCTTTGGCCTCAGACCCAGTGTGAAATTGTCACATGAGCATTTTTATTTAAGCTTGAATTAAACCCACTGTGAGTCAATGGGGAGAATTAAGTATTTAGAGTGTAGTAGGAGGTTCTGAAGACTTCCCTAGGTTAGTACTTCAGGAGCCTTCTTGTATGAATTAGTGCACAAAGATACCAATGCTCTCAACTGAATAAAAATCCCAAGTATTGCTGCTCCTTCCTGGGAAATAAGGAAAGGAGCAGTAAGGAGATGTGTGTGAGGAAAGCTAAGGTGATATTTAAGTTTTCTGGTTCAACCAGGAGAGGAATCTTCAATACCTCTATTCATGGCAGAATGGTGATTGCTGTATGGGCAGTGCAGGACAAAATGTTTCTGATTTTAGGCTCATTTCAGACCTAGGAGAAGCAACTTTTAGGTTTTTTTAATGCTGCAGCACCAGTCTGTATTAGAAGCTGTGACATGGACTGGCTGTACAGGTGATGGATCAGAAGCAGCAGCTCAGATGCAGCTGGGGATTCAGGAGGGGGTGGGAGTGCTCTGATGCCAGAGGTATGAAATGGCAAACTTGTTGCTGAAAACTTAATCCAAAATGCAATAGGGGCAGTGGAAAGAAAAGCAGCTTTTCTTTGAAACATGGGGTTGCAGAACAGGTTTGCCTTTTTTTTAAAAGGTCTGGAATGTTTGGAGACCAGGTATGCCCAGTCCAGTGTAGGACAATTGTGGAGGTGATAAGACCTCCACAAATCTAGTGGCAAATCTAGTAATCAGTGTCTGAGAAATGTGAAAGTAAATAACCACACTTGGACATGAGGAGCAAATGACTCTTGTTGAAACAAGCTTCTGGAACAGTGAGTGCCCTGCAGCCAGCAGAGGGAGTGTGAGTAATGAGCTTCTCCCCTGAGCTGGGGTGGCTTCTCCTGGACTGCAGAGAGCCAGAAAGGCTCCTGTGTGTGCAGGTGTCAGTACCAGGCAGAAGAAAGAAAATGTGCAAAAGGCTGAAGTAGTTGGTAACATCCTTTGCAGCCTCTAAAGAGGAATTTGAAGTGTGGCAAGTGGAACAGATGAACTTGTCCTACTCAGAGTGTTTTAGTCACTTGGGCAGTGCTTTGGTTTGACCTGTGACCCACTGCTGAGCTAATTTAAGAAGAATGTTTGTAATGTAATTAGAATAAACTTTGCATTTCCTGTAGCTTTGCAGTGACGTTTCCCATCCCAGAGAGCTGTGTTTATAAGTCAAAAGCTTCTGTGGTTTTGTTTTCTTCTTGTACAAGGTTTTTACAGGATGAGTTTTCAGTTTCAGGGTTCTTAGTCAGTGGCTATTAGCACAAGTGGTTAATTACACCTCAGGCCTTGTTAGCTTCCTTGGTGGTGATCCCTCCTGTCATTGCAGGTCACAGGCTGAACATCACTGCAGAGAACGACTGCCGCCGTCTGCACTGCTCCCTCAGGGACCTCAGCTCCCTGCTGCAGGCTGTGGGGAGGCTGGCAGAATACTTCACTGGGGATGTCTTTGCTGCCAGGTTCAATGATGCCCTTACAGTGGTGGAGAGGTAGGTGTGGGAGGGGGGAATTTGCTGCCCCTTCACCAGGACAAGCAGCACAGCTCAGGTGAAATCCCCAGGTTTCTCCCTGCCTCCCCGTGCTCTGATTAAACTGAGACACAAACAACTGGATGGCCAGAACCATTCATCAGTGTTGAGTTTCCCAGATGGCTCTCTAAATCCTTCACCAAAGACGTAACTAATAGGAGGGATTAAATAAAATTAGTCACTTGGAAAAGGGACTTGTTTTCCAGCATCTGCACTGGTGATGCAGTGAAATGCGATGTAGGGTTTAATTACTTCAGAGTTGTGTCTCTCAAAGCTAAATCACCAAAGTCTCTTTTCTTAAATGAAAAGACCTGTGAAAACTGAAAAGCAGGCATCATTCAGTTCTTCCCCTCCAAGAAACAGTTAGCTCATGGTTGCAAATTACAGAATTTCAGGGCCCCAGACAGCTGCCTTGGATATGTTGGGTTTTTTCATGTCCATGCAGGAACATCTTACTTGTTCCATCTCAGCACAGGCTGTACATGATTTTCAGCTGAATGGCCTAAATGTCATGTCTGTTTATTGGCTCAGTCTGGCAGAGAGCTGCATTCAGCTAAGATGCTCTTGTGGATTTGTAGGTGTGCATATCCACCTGACAGTCCCTTTTTACCACCAGAGATGTGTTTGCTTCCAGGTTGGTAAAAGTCACACTGTATGGATCCCAGATAAAGCTGTACAACATTGAGACTGCAGTACCATCAGTCCTGAAACCTGACCTCATTGATGTGTGAGTATGAGCTGTACCCTCCCAGTGATTGTGCCCAAATTTGGTACCCACAGGGGACAGAGGCAGTCTGACATCTCCTCAGTTTGATGCTCCAACCACTCTCTCGGTCAATGTTCTGCAAAGTGCAAGCTCAGCAGTGATTGTGAGCTAACCAGGAGGGCACCTTCATTTAATGGTTGAAGGTCAGGGCTGTTGGTGGGATTTTTGGACCCCCGTTTTCTCAAGTTGATGGACTGAGGTTATTTAGAGAAAAATAGTGATTAGAAGTCAAAATGCCCTATTACACTGGCTGTGAAAGCAACCTATTATTCTGCCCTTTATTAGTGGCTGTAAAAGTTTCACTCTTCCACAGAGTAATTAAATGGTAAAATAAGTGTTACAATAGTGGTATCCTGAGAACCAGATCCACTGTCAGTTTGTTGTTCCAGCTGATGGATTTTTTTGCTGCCAGAGTCAGATCTATGGCTCAGTTAAAAGGTGTCTTTCTTTTAGCCAAGGAACCAAACCATATCCTTTCAAGACAAACAAATGCCCTCCAGCTATGCCAGCCAACAGACAAATACCTTTAATCCAGAAGCTGACATTAGGTGTGAAATCTTGATGCTGCTGGTAATAGAAAACCCTCTGACAGCCTGTTAGAGGCCTTCCATTCCTAATGTTGTGTAGCACAAACCTGCTGCCTGACAGTGTCTTGTGAGCAGAATTTAAGGCTGTCCTTTTGAACACAGCAAGAGCTTGTTCTAGTTTGTGATTTCATATAAGGCTGGAAAACTTACACTAGATTTCATCATATAGGTCCCTGGATTTCTGCCTCTCACCCCAAATTTGTGCTGTTTATCTTCCTTTAGCAGTCTCTTTCCTTTCCTGGTTTAAAATAATTTGTAAGATTATTTTTTTTCTCTTAGCAAAGGGATTTTCATCCTTTCCTTTGTCCAATATCCCTGAAGAAGTTTGTGATCTTTTTTCTAAAGCTAGCCTGGCAAAGGTACACTGTCAGATGTCTGAGGGACACTGCCTGTGTGGTTCCAAAGAAATGTTCTGACTCAAAAAAACTCTTGAAAAGGCACTATGCCCAAAGTATAACTATGAGATATGATTAGAGTTTGACCTTAGCTTATTCTTATTCTTTGGCTTAATACTATTGCTGAGTGGGTGAGTTTGGATACAGCACAGCTTGAAATGTGCCCTAAATGTACAGGGTGCAGGGAAAAACAAAAAACCTGCAGCTGTCCCTCGTGGCTTTTGTCCCCCGTGGGTCCTGACCCCTGGTGTGTCCCCTGCAGCCACGCACAGTCCCTGGCAGCTCTGCAGGCCTATGCTCACTGGCTGGCACAGTTCTACAGTGAAGTTCACCGGCAGAACCCGGAGCAGTTCATCTCCCTCGTCTCCACCTCCCTGGAGGCCATCACACCCCTGATCAGCTCCAAGGTACCTGTGCAGTGCTGGGCTGGAGTGCTGGGGATGGGGTTAACCCTCTGTTGGGCAGGGGGGAATCAGTCGGGGAGAGCTGGGGTCTGGCACAGAGCCACAGCAGATGGTCCATGGATGGTTGGACCAAGAACGATGCTGGAGAGCACAGTACAAGAGTAAGCAGCTCACAGGGCTATAAATTCAGCCTAGTGGCTTTAAAACAGAGAAATTTCTCTCTTCCGTGCTATTAAGGGATCAGACCTGTGCTCTGATTGGCAAATCACAAACTGGCACACAAGAGATTTAAGTTAAATATGAGCAAAACCTTTTTTACTCTGAAGGTAACACAGCACTGGATTGGATTGCCCAGGGAGCTTGTGGAGTCCCCATCCCTGGAGACATCCAGGACCCTCCTGGATGTATTCCTTTCAAACCAGCTCTAGGAGATCCTGCTCTAGCAGGGGGCTTGCACTAGGTGATCCCCAGAGGTCACTTCCAGCCCCCTCACCATTCTGTGATTCTGTGAAATGAATACTGGGAAGTGTCTTGTGTGCAGGAAGCTGGTCATGACATCTGGCTGGGCTGCAGCTCATGGCTGTGTATTCACACCCCAGGCAGATGTGGCACATCAGGAGATGGTTTAGTGGTCAGGGTGGTGCAGGACTGAGAGCTGGACTCGATGACCCTGAAGGTCCTTTCCAGCCATGATGACTCTGGGTGTGCAGGGCCGTGTGTCTGGGCAGCCTGACCACCCTCTCTCTTCCAGGTGCAGGAGAAGCTGCTGCTGTCTGCCTGCCACCTCCTGGTCTCCCTGGCCACCACCGTGCGTCCCGTGTTCCTGATCAGCATCCCAGCAGTGCAGAAAGTGTTCAACAGGATCACAGACACCTCTGCTCAGCGCCTGCCCGATAAGGTGATGGGTCCTAAACATCAAGGGAGTGGGATAGATGTCTGTGGGAAACTGGGCCTCAGTTCTTACTGTCGTGAGGTATAGCCTCAAAAATGAACATTGAAAAAAAAAAAGGGGGGGCGAGGGGCAGCAGTTCTCTCTGCTGAGGGTATCTGGGAATGCCAGTGGTACAGCTTGTCAGTAATGATGTATTTCAGGCAGCAGCATAAGGAAAAACCACAACTGCATTCCTTAGCAAGTGAGAAAGGAAAAAGGCCTGACACAGTCCCTGGTTCTGCATCATCTTCACAGCACAGGGACACTGATGTTGACATGCAGGAGGAGTTTCCTGTGAAACAGAATTCTGTGATATTCCACACACCCAAGTCAGCATTTCTGTTACAGAAATGGTTGTGTTGTGTGCTGGTGCTATTGTACAAACATGGAACCTTAGCATGTCAGCCAGGCAAGGAGCCATGCAAGTGGCATCATCTTCATTTTATGAACATGAAGAACAGAGACTTAGCATTGCAGGGAGAGCTGGGAGCCGGCTCCAGCTCTTAGGTGATGGAGTTTTGTTCCTCTCTCACCTTTGAGCCCTTGAGCCCTTTCCTCCGTCAGCACTGCTGAATTTTTTCCCTTCACTCCAGAGTTGTGCTTTAGCAAAAACTAAACTACAGTCACTATCAAATTTTGTCTGAACACCTCCTTGTTTTCCAGGCCCAGGTGCTGGTGTGCAGAGCCTTGTCAAACGTCTTGCTGCTGCCCTGGCCAAACCTCCCCGAGAGCGAGCAGCAGTGGGCGGTTCGTTCCACCAACCATGCCAGCCTCATTTCTGCCCTAACGAGGGAATATCGCCAATTAAAATCCAATGCCATCTTGCCACAGAGGAAAGTGCAGCTGGAGGACAGTAAGTACCAAGTTTGTTGGGGTGTGCTGCTTCCTGACAGCTGCACTGCAAGCATCAAGCTGCCCGTCTAATAACTGAGCTGGGAAACCGGAGTTAGTGTGGATAGGGAGGGCAGGACAGGAGCAATTTGTGTTTTCTTTCTTTTTTTTTTTTTTTCCTTTTAGAGACCTTTCTTCTGGGGGTGTGTACAGAGCTATTTCACCCCAGGTTGTCTGTAAATTCTTCTATCAAAGTCCTGTCTTCCTCAGTCATGCAGGGAAGTTGGCACCAAGTTTGGGATGAAACCTGGAACAGCACTCACTGCATCAGGGCTACTAAACAGCCTCTTGCTGGGAGTACCACATGGTGGTGTTAAACACTGGAGGCAGCAATGATGAAATTTATGCTTATAAAAACTTAGGGGGGGGAAAAATACTTTTTTCTGAACTTTGGAGGTACTGTTGAGGGTGTAGAGGTGGAGGAGGGGGGGCCTGAACGGATGGGGCTTAGGGGCCTTTGGAAGTTTCTGTGGATGTTTTGGGATTGCTTTTGGGTCTGGTTTGTTTGTTGATATTTTTGTTTGTTTGTTTGTTTTGGGTTTTTTTTTGTTTTTTTGTTTTTGTTTTTGGGGTTTTTTTTGAGAATCACTTTAAAAAATGTCAGAAGATTATCAGCAGACTGTCCACGTGTGTTGAGCTGAGCCAGGGAAGTTCTCCCAGCTTTTGGATTAGCTTATACAGTGATGGTTTGGCACTCCAGTCTTTGCATTAAAGATTTGTGTTTCATTGCATTAAAGATTTCTATTTTGCTGTCACATTTTGCTGGGTTTTTTTCTCTGCTAGTGCACTAGCATCTTGTGAATAACATCATTTAGAGCTCCCCTCAGCACCCAAGTAGCAGAGCAGTGGGTGCATCCTTAGGGCAGTAAACCTGTATCAATTCAGAAAGCAAGTACCCACAGTGACCTAATTGAATCTGTTTAAATGTTTAAAATGTGAACACAAATGTGAAGAAAACCTTGAGTTTTTTACTCCAGCCTGGGTTTGCTGTATATCCACAGTGGGGGATGTTTTAGTGTGTGTGTGTGAATTTAACTTAATTTCTTGCCTCTGAGGAGTCTCTTGAATGCATGCAGGTGTCACCTCTCTTTATTTTGCAGCCAAAGTGATCATCCATCAGACACTCAGCGTTTTAGAAGATATTGTGGAAAGTATCTCTGGAGAATCCACCAAGTCTCGCCAGATCTGTTATCAGTCTCTGCAAGAATCCGTGCAGGTCTCACTAGCCCTCTTCCCAGCTTTCATTCATCAGTCAGGTATAACCACAGGACAGGCTTTGGTGCTGTGAGTAGATTTATGACCATCCAGAGTCCATCAGCATAGAATTGTGGGGGTGTTCATGGGAAGTGTGTGGCTTTCTGAGTCTCTGCTTCTGGCTGGGAAAAGGTCATCTCCCCCATCCAGGATCCAGGCACTGAAGGTTTGTCCCACTTCCAGAAGATGGAGATGCCTTATGTTGTGTTCAGCAGTGAAACCAAGGATGGAGCTGATCCTGAGAACACAAAAAACTTTAAAATACCCTGTCTGGCTGTGTTTGCCCTTTATGTACTCTCCAGAAGCTTGAAGACAAAAATGTCATCAGATTAGGTCAAACAATGTGGAGTTTTTCCCCCTTTGTAAAAGAAAGGCTCCCAAAATGTAACCAGGACTGTTGCTTGGCAATCTTGTGGCCAGCAGCTTATATTCTGTCACATCAGGGTAGCTGGAATGCCCAGGAGCACCTCTCATGAAGAGCAAGGTGTCCCAGGAGACATTCTGGAGCTAGGTGGGATTTTTTTCAGGGAAGCAGGGAAACAAAACAAAGCTGAGATGCAGAGAGGATCCAAGATAGCAAGCTGATGCTGTGACTCCAGGGACGTGTTGCCTTCAGGCTGGCAGCCTCCTGCTGTTGCTTTTTCTTGGCTGTGGAAGGCTGTATGAAGCTGCACAGCCTCTCATCTTAACCTTGTTTGTTGTGTTTGGACTGATGAGGAATTTGCTGTGGTGATGACTGCGTAACCACGCGCTGAAGATGACTTCTGAAGCTAGCAGGGTATTTTCAGTTCCTGCCAAAAATAATAATAATAATAAAAAAGAAGCTGGGTTCTGTCTCCTGGCCATTCCAAGCTGTTTTGGATTTCCTTGTTTCCTGTTAACCCTGTAGGAGCAACTGGAGATGAGCCCAGACTGTGGCCAGAGCTTTCTCCAGGCAGACCAGACTGAGGGCCTGGCTGATTGTGTCCTGTTTGTTCCAAGATGTTTGGTGCTGGTTGTGCTTCTCATCTCTGGTGTTTTCAGAACTGGATGAGCAATCTTTGAGCCCTGTAGCACTGGCTGTTGCATCCAGTTTTTAATGCCAGTCTGCTGCTAAATTTCCATGAGTAAATGGGGTGCCCTGTACAAGAGGAGCAAGTATCACATAAAAGACAGTGATGAATTTGAAATTAACCTTAACACTTTCTTTTTGCTTTCCTGTTCTGATTTTAGATGTGACAGATGAGATGCTGAGCTTCTTCCTCACTCTGTTTCAAGGACTAAGGGTGCAGATGGGAGTGCTTTTCACTGAGCAGATCATACAGACCTTCCTAAACATGTTCACCAGGTATTGCCCCATGTTGGTCACTTCTTTCTTATCCCTCAGGATGTGTTGTTATCTCTGTAAACTGCTGACACAACAGATCTCTGCTCCTAAAGAGTGTAATGTTTCCAAGCTCTTTGTGTCCAGAGATTTTTCATGTCCCTGGGCTAAATCTAAGGAAAAATGCTTCTAGGTCTGAAGTCGTGCAGGCCAAGCACATCAGTCCCACAGGCTGTGTTGCAGTTTCAGCTCTCCCAATGGCTTTTTGGGAATGTGCAGGACTGAACTGGAGTCTCACGTTGCCTGTCAGCTCCTACCCAAGATCTGAGGACACCCCACCAACCTGTCAGGCTTTTATTGGGAAAGGGAGTCTATCAAACCTTAACTCTCATCTGTGGCTTAATGTACTTGGTCTGTTTTAGCTGGGCAAGTCCAGAGGCACTGCCTGCTTTCCTTTAGATGCAGATCTCTGTGGAGGTTGCTCTGCAATGACTTGGGTTTTGTCCTAGGGAGCAGTTGGCAGAGAGCATTCTCCACGAGGGCAGCACTGGCTGTCGGGTGGTGGAAAAATTCCTGAAAATCCTTCAAGTGGTGGTACAAGAGCCAGGCCAAGTATTCAAGCCTTTTCTGCCCAGTGTCATCTCCCTGTGCATGGAGCAGGTCTACCCCATCATTGCTGAGGTAGGGCTGCTCTGACACGGGGTGCAGGGAGGAGGGGGGGACAGGAAGGGGAAGGCATCACTGGGTGGGGGAAGAGCTGGAAACCTCACTCCCTGCCCAGGGAAAACTGGTGAGTGGGCAGTGGGCAATGTAAGCAGTGGGATTTGGGGGGAATTGTGAGAGGGTGGAGCTACAGACGTGCTCAAAGGAGGAGGTGAAGCTCCAAACTTGTTGGCGTGTTCATAGCACAATCCAGCAGGTGCTGGGTTTGATGCCTTCCTCGGGAAGAAACACTTGGATGCTTTGGGATTTGGGCTACAAAGCTCAGCCCTGGGCAGGGTGCTGCTATGTAGGGGATGGGGGGATCCCAGCACAGGAGCCTGCTTTGAGTTGTGTGTTCTCCTTCCCTGCCAGCGCTCCTCTCCTGATGTGAAAGCAGAGCTGTTTGAGCTGCTTTTCCGGGTCCTCCACCACAACTGGCGGTACTTCTTCAAATCCAGTGTGCTGGCAAGTGTCCAGAGAGGAGCAGCAGAGGAGCAGATGGAGAACGAGGCACAGTTCAGTGCCATTATGCAGGTACCACAGCTGCCCAGCACTTCCTGTGATGGAGTGCAGGCTCCTTGTGTGAAAAATGTTTCCACTAAAATATCTTCATTCCCTTGGCCTGGCAGCAGCACGGTTGACTTCACTGCTTCCCTTATTAGTTTGTGCTGAGAAGCAGCAGAAGCTCCCAGGGGTTTGTTCTGTGTTCGGGTGAAAATGTTCTGCCTGGCAGCTCTGCTGCTCCCTGTGATGTGATATCCATTCTTTGTTTGTAGGCATTTGGCCAATCCTTCCTGCAGCCTGACATTCATCTGTTCAAGCAGAATCTCTTCTACTTGGAGACACTGAACACCAAGCAGAAGCTGTACCATAAGGTAGGTCCTGGCTGACCAGTGTCACTGGTCACTCTGTGCCTGGGAAGGGGTGGGTGCCCTTCTGAGGCTTGGTTCAGACAGCTCAGGTCAGGATTTGGAGGCTTTTATGCCACAGCCTTTGGTTGCTGTGATCCTGATGGTCAGAGGGACATTGCCACCTCTCTGGTACTGCTGCAGGAGTGACCCCAGCTCCAGTCAGTCAAAGCCTTGAGGTGTCCCCTCCTGTGACAAGGAGGGAAAGCAGAGAACATGCACAGTGACAGCACAGTCTGTCTGAGGAAGCAAAAATGGGGATCATCAGTCTGTTCTCATCTGGTCAGCCACAGGGTGTACTACTTAGCTGGTCCCTGCCAGGTGGTTGTCCATCACTGTTGTGTAGGACCCATCCTCCAGACCCGCTAATTTAGACTCGTTAACTGCTGTCATGAAGGATTAGAGCTGGAATCTGGGGTCTTGGCCTTCTGGTTAGCCTGTGAAAGCAGAGCTTCCAGGTTCCCATCTGTGGTGGCAGCTGCAAGCCAACCCATCACATTACCAGCTGCCTGCTGCAGACTCCCTGGTTTTCAGGAGCTTTATGCAGGGCTGAAACTGGCTGGAGGTGGAATGGGACTTGATGCTCTTCACTTAAATGCTTAAAAGTTGGGTCAGGTCTTTGAGGTAAGTGTAGCCAGGCTCACCCTTATCTTTCCAGCTGATATTAATCTAGTTGGTTGTAGCCATTTGTAGATCAGGAAGTGATTTCTGTCCTTCCAAGAGCCTGCAGATAGCTCAGAAGGTTGTGGTGTTGCAGTGGCCCTGTGCAGCCATCCTCACTCCCTCCAGGACTGTGTCCTCCTCCAGTGCTGAGCTCTGGAGCTCCCTGACCCTCTGCTTCTCTCATTGTGCAGAAGATCTTCAGGACCACCATGCTGTTCCAGTTTGTCAATGTCCTACTTCAGGTGCTTGTCCACAAGTCACACGACCTGCTGCAGGAGGAGATTGGCATTGCCACCTACAATATGGCCTCAGTGGACTTTGATGGCTTTTACTCAGCCTTTCTCCCCGAGTTCCTGGCCAGCTGTGATGGTGTGGACTCCAACCAGAAAAATGTGCTGGGAAGGAACTTCAAAATGGACCGGGTAAGAACTGCAGCAGCAGGGAGGGATGGAGGGATGGTGCTCCCAGGCTGTGCTGCAGGGGGATGAGCTGCTCAGGGAGGTGGTTTGAGGCAAAACCCTTTCTGTTCCAAAACCCAAGGGTTTGTCCCCTTTGGTGGCAGAACTGCTATCTCATTTCTCAGACTGCTGAATGCTGTGGGAATTAGGGAGTAATGTTTCCTGGAGGAAGTTTTCATAGGGGTAGACTGACATTTTCTAAAGGGGGACACTCAGATACTTGCCAAAATCCTGCTCCAGCTGCTGTCCAGATGTGTGAGGGTTACCATGGAGACAGCAGAGCAGCTGCCCTGGCTCACAGCTCTCTCAAACCCCTCGTGAACCTCCCCCTGCACCATCACAACAGTGCAGCAGCTCCTGCTTTCCATCTGCTGAGGCTTCCTGGGCCCTTCAGTCCTTCCTTTCCCTTGGAGGTGGAGGGGAGAGAGCCTTGGGGGGATGATAGGAACATCCCCGTGTGATGGGGAAGGTGGCACCCAGCAGCCTGGCAGCATGCAGTGAGCAGTTGGTGCTGCAGGTGGCTGAGTGTGACCATTGGTGTTGCAGCTACCTGTGAGTCCAGGAGGTGGTGCTGTGAACCTGGCCCGGTTCTCCCCAAGGGAGGGAATTGGGATTGTTCAGTTTGGGGAAGAGGAGGCTGAGGGAAGACCTCATTGACTTCTACAGCTCCCTGGAAGGAGGCTGTAGGGAGGTGGGGGTTGGCCTCTTCTCCCCAGTGAATAATGACCAGAGGAAATGAGCTGAAATTGTACCAGAGGAGGTTCAGGTTAGATCTGAGGAAGAATTTCTCTAGTGAATGAGTGGACAGAGGCTGCCCAGGGAGGTGGTGGTGTCACTATCCCTGGAGGGATTTAAAACATGTAGATGTGGCACTTCAGGGCATGCTCTGGTGGGCATAGTGACTTTTTAAATTTGTATTTATTTTGTGAGGACTTGGTGGTTGGATGCAGTGATTTTTAGAGGTCTTTAGTGTGGCTCTGTCATCAGTTCTGGAGCCACCTCTGCTGCTGGGACTTGGGCAGCAGAAACTCTGATGTCCTGGGCTCAGACAGGATCTGTGTCAAAACTGACTTGGGTGTTGGGCTCTCTTGGTTCCTTCCCACCCCCAGCCCCCACCTGTGGGATTCCTCTGTTTGCAGTACAACGTGTGGTGTTTGATCTTTTGCAGGACCTGCCATCGTTTACCCAGAATGTGCACAGGCTGGTGAATGACCTGCGTTACTACAGACTCTGCAATGACAGTTTGCCCCCTGGAACTGTGAAACTATAGTTACTGCACTGGACTCCTCTTTTGATCACTGTAGGGAACGGATCCATGTCTCCTTTTGCCACCACCTTCTCTCCTCCCTGGTTGTGCAGGACCCTGTGTCTTGCTGACGGGGACACCTTGGACTCACGCACCAACACGCTTCCTTTTTGGTTGGATTTTTTTATTCCCCTCCTCCCCTCCTCTCCTCTCCCAGCCCAAAGCTCCCCAGCTGGAGTCAGCACTGTCTGCAGGATGTGTCTTAACACCCACCCCCCCGGGCATATCAGCTCCAAGGGAAGTCCTGGCTGCTGGGGTTTTGTTCCACCACCACAGCACTTTCTGTGTCCAGAGGATTTCTGTGGAGTTGCTGAGGGCCATGGACATCCCCACACGTCAGAAGCGCCAAAGACCTACTTCAGACATTCAACCTTCGTGTCATTCCACCTTCCTGCCCCTGCCCAGCTCTCAGAGGAGGAGTCTCCTGATGTTGGGACTCTTTTGGCACTTCTGTCACTCCCTTTGGTTTTAAATTGCCTTGAAAAAAAAAACCTCCCTGCTCTTGGTGGGGTTTAGAGACTTTTTTGGGTTTTTTTTTTTTTAAACGTTTTCTCATCATTCCATTGTGATACTAAAACAACATGCTTAATGGAAATAAAGTGCTTACTTTGTTGTTTTAAATAACGAGTTGGTAATTTGGTGTAGTTTCTTGGCAGGCCTGTCTGTCACTCAGCCACTTGACTCGATGAAAATGATTTTGTGATGCAGGCAGCCATCTGCAGCCTGCCCAGGAGCCTGCACTGCACCCAGGGGCAACAGGAGGGCCAGGGGCCAGCAGTGTGTCCTTGTGGTCAAGAAAACCAATGGCATCTTGGGGTGCATCAAGAAGAGTGTGGGCAGCAGGTAAGTGGAGGGAGGTTCTGGAGAACTGTGTCCAGCACTGGGCTCCCTAGTGCAAGAGGGACAGGGAAGTGCTGGAGAGGGGACAGCAAAGGGCTTACAAAGGTGATCAGGGGACTAGGAGGAGATTAGGGAATTTATCAGGAGAGAGAGGCTGAGGGGCTTGAGTCCTTTTAGTCTGGAGAAGACTGAGGTGGGGTCTTACCAAGGCTTATAAAAAGGGGTGGGTGTCACAGGATAGGGTCAGGTTTTTTCAGTGGTGCCCAGGGGACAGGACAAGAGGTAATGGGCACTTGAACATAGCAGGTTCCACCTAAACATGAAGAGGATGCAGATCCATGCTGGCTGCTTTATCCCTTGGGTCCTCCCTGGGGCTTTGCTACCCCTGGTGCTGATCAGGTCATTCCCACCAGCAGAGTGTTCTCCAAAGTGATCCAGAGGCAGGAAGAACATCTGATGTTCACAGGGCTGTACCACAGGAGAGCTAAGCTGAAGGCCAGAAAAACCTGACAGTGACAGAAGGTTAAAATCCCAGTCCCTGGTCAGACAGGATGAGGTTTTCTGGAGCTTGTGAGTCTCTGGTCATGGATTTTTTTTCTCTTTCCCCTGAAGTCTCTAAATCAGGTACCTGGTGTAGAGCATGAAATCACTCCTAATTCTCTGTGGTTACAAAGGCAGCTGCAGTAAGGGCTGTGTGGTGGGAACAGGACCAGTCACTCATTGCAAAGGCTGGAGGAGATGTTCTCCCATCAGTGTTTGTGGGCATGGAACTGAGTGGGATGTCTGAGCATGGGCAGCTGGGAGGCACCAGGGGTGCAGGAGCATTTGCTCCATGGCTCCTTTGGTTGCAGTTTTGTGCAAAACACCCTGTGATGCACGTGTTTGCTGTTTGGAGATTTCATCTGCTGTTTGGATAACCTGTGTGCTGACAGAGACTGGCATCCAGCTTGGACTGGGCCCAGTTTGATGTTTGGAGCTGTTTGGACCCTGCAATAAGCCACTTGAGGTGAACCAGAGCCCAGCCTGTCAAGGAGATGCCTCCCCAGGTACCAAGGGCAGTGACTCATGGATGTGTGCAGAGCAGGGGGAAGGGGGTGATGATCTGAGACCAACCTGCAGAGCTCTGACCCCCCTAAGGGCTCCTGACAGCCAGACCCTGCACCAGGAGCTCGGGGGTCACAGCTGCACCTTGGTGGGTGCAGGGTCCAAACCTGTCCACAGAGCTTCTCTGTCCTCCTGAGCTCCAAGCCACAGCTGGGGGGCTTGGGATGCTCCCCAGAGCACCCTGGCTGTGGCTCCCTTCAGTGCAGTCACCAGCTGTGGTCCCAGCACCCTCCTGCCTCTGGGTCTTGCAAAACATTTGGTTTGGTTTGGTTGACAGAGGAGGGGACAGGGCATGTTGTTCCCTTGGTCAAGGGCAGCAGCTGGCAGGTGGCCAGAGCCCAGCTTGGGACCTGCCACCCCTCCTCCTACAAAGCCTTTTGTCCTTTGTCACCCGAAGCCTGGAGCCACCCCTGGAGGGTGAGCAGACAATAACCCCAGGGTGCTTGGGGGCCTGGGTCTGCCTGGGTGAATCTTCCCCAAAGAAACCCCGTCCTCTGAACCATCCTCTCCCTGTGCAGCAGCAGAGGGACCTCTCTCCCCCTCCCAGCCCCTCTTTGGGTGGGTGACACCAGTTTCTGGGCAGGGAAGTGTTGGTGGGACAGAGCTGGTGCTCTCCCTACCCATGGAGAGGCCACACAGAGGGGGTTCCTGCAGCCAGGAGCCCCCAGGGACCCCTCCCAGGCTGTGCCCCCCACCACTCCCTGCACCTTCAGGAGCCAGGAAAGAAAGAAGAAAGGAGCCAAATGCACCTTGGAGACAGGTTCAAGTCTGTCCTGACAGCCCCCATATTGCCACCTGCAGATGGGGACCCCCCTCACCCCCTTCCAATTCTCACAGGTTCAGAGAACAAGCCCCAGGTGACCAGGACTTCCCATGAACTTGTAAATATTTTAATAGCAACGTTTGTGTCAAGCTGCTGTCCCATGAGGTGTCCTGGGAGTTTGGGATGCGAGGGAAGCTCCAGGATGAGGGATTTCTCACCACAGGGGCTGGGATGGGGGATCCTGAGGCCTCATACACCTGCCTGGGGAGGGAGCAGGCAAAGCTCCCACCCCCTACTTTAATTCAACCTTAAGGAAATCTTGAGCTGGAGCCAGGCTGTGCAGAGCAGCATCCTGCCCTCCTGGCGGGGGCTCAGCTGCTGTTCTCACCTTGCCTGGACCATCAGGGACAAAGCATGATGCTGGTCTGGGGGTTCTGACAGGGCCCGGGCCCCTCGTTCTTCCTGGGTCAGGCAGGGGTCTGGGTGCAGGCTCTGACCCTCCGGGAAGAGCTCACTCTGTACAAGGAGATGTGTCCCAGGGTGAGATGCTCCATGCTTGGGCTGTTCTGGGTTGATGTGTCCCCATGGTCAGATAGGCTGGACTGGGAGGGTGCTCCATACCTGGGATGCTCCAAGTCGGGAGGATTCTTCTGCCCGGGATGCTCATGTCCCTGCTGCCCCATCCCGGGATGCTCCGTGCGGGCTCCTCGGCCTCCCGGTCGGTCCCAGCGGCTGCTTTAAGGGGAGGGACGGAAATCTGACCCGTCCCCGGGCTCGGCCGGGCCCCTTAAAGCCTCTGCGGGGCGGTGGATCCCCGCTGCGGCCAGGTCGGACCCGCCGGTCCCGCCATGGGCTCCCTGGGGCGCTGCCTGGCCCGGAGCCTGCTGAGGGGGCAGCCGGGGCTGAGCTGCCCCCCCGGGCCCCGCTGCTACGGCTCCGGTGAGACACGGCCCCTGCCCTAGGACCCTGTCCCCATCCCTGTCCTGCCCCGGGGGACCCTGTCCCCATCCCTGTCCCGCTATCAGCCCCTTCCCTATTCTGCCTCTAGGGACCCTGTCCCCGTCCTCATCCTACCCTGGGGACCCTGTCCCCATCCCTGCCCTGCCCCAGGGGACCTTCTCTCCACTCTTGTCCTGCCCCGGGGGACCCTGTCCCCATCCCTGTCCTCCCCTCAGCTCCTTCCCTATCTGTGCTGCCCTGGGGACCCTGTCCCTGTCCTCCTCCTGCCCTGGAGACTTCATGTTTTCCTCAACCCCTTCCCTACCCTGTTCCTGAGCACCTACTCCCAAACTTTGTCCTGCTCCTGGTCCCCCTGTCCTTATCCTCGTCCTGCCCCTGGAGACCAAGTCCCCATCCTGTCCTCAGTGCCTATCCCTGTCCTGCCCTCAGCCCCTTCCCTATTCTGTCCCTGGGGACCCTGTCCCCATCCTGCCTGGGGACCTGGTCCCTGTCCTGTCCCAGAGGACCCTGTCCCCATTCTCATTCTTCCCATGGGGGCCAAGTCCTCATCCCCATCCTGTCCTCAGTCCCCTGCTTGTCCTGCTGCTCGGGGCTCCTGTCCCCATCCCACTGTCATTGTTCCCTCCCCTCCCGGTGCCCAGGTCCCCCGGGGGACCCCTGTGCTGTCCTGGGGAGCACAGGGTGGGAGTCTGGTGGAGCACCAGGGTGTCTATCAATGCCCAGATAAGAGGGTGAAATAGTGGGGTCACTTCTCCTGCTCTGTCCCCTCTGGCAGCCCCAGACAGGGCCACGAAGCCCGGGACTGGTGGCCAAACGCCTCGGTTAGGTGCCCTCTCCCCATCTCTTTCCTGTCCCCTCTGTCCCTCCAGTGGATGGGATCTACTTGTCCCTTGGGGTGCTTGTGTGCCCTCACAGCAATGCCACCCCATGGTTCTTGATCTTACTCTTCACCAAAGCAGGACTGTAACCAGGGACCCCCGTTGTGCCAGAGTTGGTGTCCAGGGGAGTCCTCGAGGCCAGGCAGGGGTGGTGGCACCCGTGGTGGCACCTGCAGACCTTTGGCGGGCCAGGGTAGGGCCGTGCCTGTGGCTGAAACCAGCTCCAGCCTGTCCCGTGTTGGGTTTCCCTGGCCATGGACACGTCCCCAGACCCCAGCAGGGCTGTGCAGTGTCCCCGGGTCCCTCCTGGGACCTTTCCAGTCTGCGAGGCACAGCTCAGTCAGAGGGACGCAGCCCCAGCACGGGACAGGGATGGGGATGGGGTCAGCAACCTCTGGTGCCCCAGGAGAGCAGCTTGGGGGTCCTGCCACCCCTGCCTGTGGTTGGTGGTCACCCGTGTCCCCTACCTGGTGGTGACCCCATCCCCTGGGTCCCCACGCAGCCCCCCCGGAGCTGCAGGAGCAGACCCTGGTGCTGGTGAAGCCGGACGCGGTGCAGCGGCGCTTGGTGGGAAGCGTCATCCAACGCTTCGAGCGCCGCGGCTTCAAGCTGGTGGCCATGAAACTGCTCCAGGTACCCACCCCAGGGACCCCCGGCACACAGGGGAGGGGAGGGGTCACCATCTGGGTGTCCCCACCGTCACCACACGTTGCTCTCAGGCAGACCAAGGGCTCCTGGACAAGCACTACCAGCACCTGCGGCAGAAACCCTTCTACCCCGTCCTCCTGCAGTACATGAGCTCGGGGCCTGTGGTGGCAATGGTGAGGGGATGGGGGGGATGGGATGGGATGGATGGGATGGGATGAGATGGGATGGGATGAGATGGGATGGGATGGGATGGATGGGATGGGATGGGATGGGATGGGATGGGATGGGATGGGATGGGATGGGATGGAGGGGGTGGGATGGGATGGGGTGGGGTGGGATAGAGGGGTTGGGATGGGGGGGATGGGATGGGGTAGGATAGAGGAGAGGGGATGGGGGCGTTGGGGTTTGGGTGAGTTTGGGAGGGGTGGGAGGCTGCTCAGGTGTCCCCTTGTCCCCCAGGTGTGGGAGGGCTACAACGTGGTGAGGTCCACGCGGGCCATGGTGGGGGACACAGACTCGGCCAAGGCGTCCGCGGGCACCATCCGGGGGGACTTCAGCATGCACGTCAGCAGGTGAGGAGGGTGGGGGGCAGCAGTGGGACCCCCGAGGCCATTGTCACCCTCACTGTCACCGTCCCCTCCCAGGAATGTGGTCCACGCCAGCGACTCGGTGGAGACGGCCCAGAGGGAGATCGGGTTCTGGTTCCAGAGGAACGAGCTGGTGGCCTGGCAGAGCGGAGATCGGGATTTCACCTATGGACCCTGAAGAGACCCCCGGCCTGAGGGACCCCCAGACCCACAATAAACCCCAAGGCCTCCCCCTCGGGCCACTCACTGCCCTCGGGTGCCACCCGCAAGCTCCATGGGGCTGTGGGAGGGCACTGGGATGTCCCCCTGGGGCACTGGGAGGGCACTGGGATGTCCATGGGGAGCACTGGGAAACACTGGAATGTTCCTGGTGATCACAATGTGGTACTGGGAATCTCTGGGATTGTCCCCATGGTGCATGGGGGCTGTACTGGGAAGCACTGGGCTTGCACTGGGGCAATACTGGTCAGCTATAAGAGGCACTGGGATGTCCGTGGGGGGGACAATCAAGCAGTACTGGAAGCCCTGGGAGACACTGGGGTTGTTCCTGGGGGCCACTAGAGCACTACTGAGAAGCTCTGGAAGATACTGGGCTGTCCACAGGGGTCACTGGGGTGGAACTGGGAAGTTCTAGGAAGCACTGGAATATCCCCAGTGGGCACTGGGGTGATACTGATAAGCTCTAGGGAGGGACTGGGCTCTCCCTGGGGAGCGCTGGGGTGGTACTGGGAAGCCCTGGGATTCACTGGGCTGTCCATGGAGGGTGCACTGGGCAGCTCTGTGGGGTACTGGGAAGCTCTGGGAGACAGTGGGCTGTTCCCAGTGTACACTGATGCTGTACTGGGAAGCACTGGGCTGTCCGAGGGGCTGTACTGGAAAGGTCCGCGTGCCACTGAGCTGTCCCTGCTGGGGGCACTGGGCAATACTGGGAAACTCTGTGCGGAACTGGGCTGTGTCTTGGGGGAACTGGAATTGCACCGGGAAGCTCTGGGAAGTACCGGGTTGTCCCTGGGAGGCACTGGGCGGTACTGGGAGTCCGGAGGCTCTGGCCGGGGCTCTGTCGCTGTCCCCACACTACGGCACTGGGGGCACTGGGCAGTACTGGGAGTCCGGAGGCTCTGGCCGGGGCTCTGTCGCTGTCCCCGCACTACGGCACTGGGAACACTGGGCGGTACTGGGAGCCAGGAGGCTCTGCCCAGGGCTCTGTCGCTGTCCCCGCACTACAGCACTGGGGACACTGGGCGGTACTGGGAGCCAGGAGGCTCTGCCCAGGGCTCTGTCGCTGTCCCCGCACTACGGCACTGGGAACACTGGGCGGCGCTGTGGGACCCCGAGCCGGGATCCGCTGTTGCCAGGCAACGGCTGCCGACGCTGCGCATGCGCTGCTGGTGGAGCGCACCCCAGCCAGAACTACAGCTCCCGGCATGCTTAGCGGCGGCGGGGGCGGCCGGGACTACAGTTCCCATCAGGCTTTGCGGCACGGCCCTCCCGTTGCCGCCATGGCGGAGCCCGCAGCCCCCCGGGCGCCGCCGGACCTGGACACGGACGATTGCCTCGGGGAGTACCGGCACCTCTTCAGCCCCGACATCCTGGCGTGAGTGCCGGGAGCCCCCGCTCTGCAGGGCCGCGGCCTGGGGCTGGCAGGGTGGCACGGCCGAAGAGCTGAGCGGGGCCACCGGTCCGTGCCTGGCGCTCGGCACTGAGTGTCCCTTTGTTCCCGCAGGGGCCAGGTGGCCTTCATCACCGGTGGCGGCTCCGGCATCGGCTTCCGCATCGCCGAGATCTTCATGAGGTGGGGGAGCTCTCCTTGGGCGCCAGGGGGGCGGAGGGGATGGAACTTCCCTTCCCTTCCCTTCCCTTCCCTTCCCTTCCCTTCCCTTCCCTTCCCTTCCCTTCCCTTCCCTTCCCTCCCCTTCCCTCCCCTTCCCTTCGCTCCCATTCCCCTCCCTTCCCCTCCCTGCCCTTCCCCACCCTCTCCCCTGGGACAGGTTTCTGCTGTGCTGTGACTCCTGAGTCCTGCAAGCCTGGAGGAGCAGCCAGCAGTTCCTCCCTTCCAAAGCTGTTGTGCCACCTCCCTGCCCACACTCCTGGCTGTCCCCAGAGTCCCGGGGTGGCTGAGGAGCTGGTGCTGGGTGGTTCCCCTCACCACCCCCTCCTTTGCAGGCACGGCTGCCACACGGTCATTGCCAGCAGGAACCTGCAGCGGGTGTCAGAGGTGAGGCCCTGGGCTGCAGTGGGGTGGGCAGGCAGAAGGGGGATCTGGGAACCCCTGGAGAACCTTCTGCCATCTCCTCTGGGTGAAACTGGGAGGAGCCCTGGGAATAGTGCAACAGGAGAAGAGGCTGAGCAGTGCTGCCCTGTCTCCTCCCAGAGGTGATGAGCAGGGTGGATGGTTTAGGGGGGGCTGCACCTCACAGCAGAGCCCAGTTAACTGTGGAACTTGCTGCCTTCCCCCACCAGCCTTGAGGGGCTCTGTTCCAGGGATCAGATCACCCTTCTGTTGATGAGGCAGAAAGAAACAAATTGTGGTGCTGAGGGTTTGTCAGCAGAGCCCAAGGTCAGGCTGGAATCAGCCTCAAGGAGGGCAGAAACCCTTTATCCAAGGATTAGTAGGGTTGAGGGGAACACTGAACCCTAAAATTTAGTTATATCTTGAGATGGAGCAGAGCAAGGTTTGTGGTAGCTGTGTGTGGATGCCACTGAGATGTAATAAACATCAAAGCCTGGGAGGAGGCTGGCATCACCCAGCTGCCTGCTGGAGGGGGTCAGTGCTGTCATTCCACATTCCCTCACACTCCTGTGCCAGAAGAGGAGATGCAGAGCTCAGCAGCTTTTTAGCCCTCAGGGGCTGGGGTCTCCTGAGGACACAGGGACTGCCTGCCCAGGTTCTTGCACTCCGGACATGTGCAGAGCTGAGCTGAAAGCTTCTCCCAGAAGGTCCCAAGGAGCCCAAGCAGGACTGGGGAGCATTGCTGGGGGTTGGGCAGCTGCTGAGCTTGCCCATGCCCTGTGCTTCATTTGTTGAACATTTTGGGGAGGGTTTGTGGGAGATGCTGAGCTGCAGAGCTGGAGTCTGCTCTGCCTCTCAGAGACCCCGGCAGCAGCCAGTTTGCCTTTGCCCTTTTGCCTGCTGGCAGTCATTATTTATTTATTTATTTATTTTTAATCTAAAGGTTAATTATCTCTGGGCTCATGCCACAGATGCCTCGTTGGGGTCCAACCTTTGTACTTGCTCTGCAGAGATGCTGCTTGGTTTGTGCTGTGTGGATGACAGGCCCTGGAGATAACTTGGCCTCAGGAGTTGTGTCCTGAGGGCCAGGCTGGCACTGAGCTGGGACAGGGCCTGCAGGGTTTTCCTCTGGGCAGCCCAGGGCTGCAGGGTGCTGTGGGGCAGGTCTTTACCCTGCCTGCAGTGTTTGCTGTGTGCTCCTGCCTGTCACAAGGTCTGGGTCCAACCCCTGCTGAAACAGTCCCCAAAAGAACCTCACCTCTCTGGTTTTGTTTTGGTTTATGGTTGGTTGCTTGTTTTTTTTTCCAGGCCTCTAAAAAGCTGGTGGCAGCCACGGGCCAGCAGTGCCTCCCTCTCTCCATAGATGTCAGGCAGCCCCAGAGCATCGTGGCAGCAGTGGAGCAGGCACTGAAAGAGTTTGGGAGGATTGACATCCTGGTTAACAGTGAGCTGCAGGGGTGGGCAGGGGGGAGAACTGCCACAGACCTACTGCTGGGTGGCTTTTGACTTGGGGCTTGTGTTTGCCCAGTGTCTGTGTGCCTGGGAGCAGAGGGAATGGAGGAAGCAGAGAGTTGTGCTCACTGCATGGCTCTCCCATCCCTGCTCTGGCTGCCCCAGAACCTCAGCCTGGCCATGCTGCTGGCTGTCCCAAGCCACAGGATGTTTATCCCCTTATCAAGGATGTTTCTACACCCCCTCCAGTTTACCCAAGCAGTTTTGCTCAGCCTCCCACTTGCCCTGAACCTGCCCGATCCCCTCCTGGCCCCATCCTGACTGTATCCCTGTTCTTCAGATGCTGCAGGAAACTTCCTGTGCCCAGCCAGCTCCCTGTCCTTCAACGCCTTCAAGACAGTGATAGATATTGACACCATTGGCACCTTCAACACCTCCAAAGTCCTCTTTGAGAAATATTTCCGGGTAAGTGGAACTGGAGCCAGGGAACTCTGTGTCTGTCCCTCCTAGCCCAGCTCTCCTGACCCCACACACACACCTAATGCCACCTCAATCCTTCCCCAGGACCATGGTGGGGTCATCGTGAACATCACAGCAACCCTGAGCTACCGAGGCCAGGCCCTCCAGGTGCATGCTGGTTCTGCTAAAGCTGCCATAGGTACCTGAATGCTCCATGCTGGGGCTCTGTCAGCTCTGTGGGGTTAGGAAGGAAGCTGAGTCTTCCCAGATACTGGAATGGGAAGATGTCTGTGGGAGAAAGGAGGTTGCATGGAGATGGGGCTTGGCCCCTTCTCCCAAGTGAATAATGACAGGACCAGAGGAAATGGTCTGAAGTTGCAGCATATGATTATGAAGTTGCAGCAGATTAGATACGAGGAAGAATTTCTTTACTGAAAGAGTGGTCAGGCACTGGCACAGGCTGCCCAGGGAGGTGCTGAAGTCACCTTCCCCTGGAGGCATTTAAGAAATGTGTAGATGTGGCACTTCAGGGCACACTCTAGTGGCCAAGATTGTAGGGGTTTTGTTCTGGTGTGGGTTTTTTTGTTTGGTTGGTTTTGGGTTTTTTGTTTGTGTGTATGGGTGATCTCAGAGGTCCTATACAACCATGACTGTGATTCTGTGAGAGGCGACTTTAAATAGGTTTGGTTAGTAGGTGCCTGTGCTTGGGATGAGGCTCTTCTCTCCCCCAGGGCTTGCTTTTCCAGGGCTTTTTGCTTTTGAACAGTCACTTGTGGCTTTCCCCCCCAAGAAAATAAAACCCAAAAGAAAGTAACAGAAGTTATCAGAATGGCTCTGCTCTCCATTTCCTCCTTCCCATTGCAACCCCTCCCCAGATGCCATGACCCGTCACCTCGCTGTGGAGTGGGGACCCAACAAGATCCGGGTGAACAGCTTGGCCCCAGGCCCCATCACAGGCACTGAGGGCTACAGGAGGCTGGGTAAGGTGTCCAGGGGCTCCTGTCCCTGCCCTGGTGGTGGCCAGGGGGTGTCTGGGAGGGGGCTGTGACAGTGCCATGGATGTTGGAGGCTCTGTGATCCAGTTAGTTGCTGCTGGGCATGGCTGGCACATCCCTTTGGGGGGTGCAGCCCTTCCCACATCCCTGTTACCTCCCAGGGGGCTGTTTTTGCTGTTGCGTGGCAGCTTTTTGAGCTCTCTGCCACCTCAATGTGTTCTCCCAGAGCTCAGCCTGGTGCTGTAGGTCTTGCAGTCTGTCAGCAGTGCCTGTTCTGCCCTGGAGGCTGGGGAAGCTCTAAGGGGATCGTGCCAGGATCTCCCCTGGGGTCCAAGCAGTGCTGTGGGTGTCTGGCAGGCAGTGGTGGTTGTGGTCCCATGGTCCCAACTGACCTCTTCTTCTACCCTTTAGGTGGGAAGTTTGCCAAGGAGGCCAACCAGTTTGAGATGATCCCCCTCCAGCGTGCGGGGAACAAGACGGAGGTCGCCCACAGCACACTCTACCTGGCCAGCCCCCTCTCCTCCTACGTGACAGGCACCACCCTGGTGGTGGATGGTGGGAGCTGGCTGACCTCTGCCAACAACTTCCCTGCCATGCTGGGTATTGCTTCATCCTCTGCTAAGCTCTAGGTGACTGTGCCTTTCCCCTCCGCGGGGTTAGGGCAGGGCTCCTGTCACAAGTCCCGTCACCCTCTCACAGGGATGTGGCTGCCAGGGGTGGTGGCATCGCCTTGGTCACCTTGTGCCATGCCCTGTGAGGGAAGAGGGGGCAGACCACGGGTGTTGGGGTCTCAAGATGAGGGCAGCCAGCCCAGGTTTCAACTTGTCAGCACTTTTCCAGAGCCTTCCTCTGGTTTTGGGAAGGTGGTGGAGCAGGGACCATCTCCGAGTCCTCATGGACAGTCCCAGAGATGATTTAGGAAGGGCAGGAGAACTTGCCAAGTTTTTCCTCTGAGCCTGTGGGTGATGGTGTTGTCTTTTGTCATTCTGCCAGAGGATGTTTGTCTAGACACTTCAGTGTCTCCTGAAGCTCCTTTTGTTGTGCCCCACCAGCAGGGTCGGGCACAAAGACTCCTGCCTCTGCTTCCCTTTTTTTTTCTTCCGTGGGTTAGGTGGCCACATTTTGTGCTGAGCTGCACCCAGGACTCTGTACACCTGCAGAAGGTGGTGCCAACAGAGAGGGGGGGGTGGTCTCCTTTCTGCCCCCCTCCTGTGTCCTGCCTGGCAGGCTGTGCCAGCAGGGCAGGGGTGGGCAGGGCTGTGCACCCACCTCCCCACTGTCTGCTTGCAGGTTTCTGGGCTGCAGGAGCAAACACGAATCAGTGATGGACTGGGACCTGACCCTGCTGCTGCTGGACACAGTGGGGTGACACCTGGGCTCAGCCAGTGGTGGTGACACTGCTCATCCTGCCGGGGGGGAGGGAACCCCAGGGTGCTGGGTGGGGAGCTGGCCCACCCCCCTTCTCTGCTGTCACTGTCCTGGGAGCTGCGGTGGCCAAGAGCGCAGGGAGGGTGTGGGGTGTGGGGGCTGTGACTGCCACTGTCCCTTTGCATCTCCCTCTGAGTTGCTCTCCCCACATCTCCGTGATCCCAGGCAGTGATGTCCATGGATTTCTGTCCTCTCCCACCCCCACCACAGCCTGAGAGCTGGACAGGGCCCCCTCCAGCAGCTCCTTTTGGGAGGGGGGAGTGGTTCAGCCAAGCTGGGGTTGCTGGGGGCAGCTCTCAGAGAGGAACAAAGGACCAAACTGTCCCCTGGCAGGGAGGAATGGCCCTGTCCCCTCAGAGGGCTCCTGGGTAGGGCCACTGTCCCCACAGGCTGGTGCAGACACAGCTGGGATGTCCCAGGAGCAGATGTGCTGTGAGGTGGAAGCCCACTGGAGCTGGTTCTGTACCACTGTGCTCTGTAGGGTGTCCAGCTGTCTGTCAGACCCCTGTCTGCTCACTGAAACCCTTCTGGTGGCACCCCGGGGGACGTGGGCCTCGGTGCCACAGCTCAGAGGACACCTCCTGCTTGCCTGCAGCAGCCTCCTGCTGCTGGTGACAATTTTGAAGCTTATCCTGAATCCCACGAAGCTTCTTTTCCTCCTTGATTGTGTTTTCTACTTGATTGTAGACTTGCCAGGTTTTGCTCCTTCCTCCAGGCCAGGAATAAAGAACTTCCACCCTGAGCTGCCACACGTCTGGTCCCTTTCCTGGTGCTGGGGGGAGGTTGATCCTGCAGCCTCTGGACCTGACCACGGGGAGGTTTCCCCAGCTCCTTGTCCCTGAGCTGACCAAGCCCGGCCAGGCTTCGGGCACAGCATCGGGGTTGGTGCTGTTGGGAGCAAAGCCAGCGGTACTGCCCTGCGGTGTGGGCCGGTTCTGGTGCTCCGATTCGGGCCCCTGGGCCCTGCCCAGCGTTGGCCGGGGTGGTCCAGCGCTCCGGACCAGCGCTGCTTCCCTGATGCCAAACTCCCGAAACCGGATCCGGAAGCCTTCAGCAGCCGTGGTGGGTTTGTGCCCGTTACCGGGGCCGTGCTGGGCCCGGCAGCGCCCCGGGGCTGGGGTGAGGGGCGGCTCTTCAGGGCTGGCTGCTCCGGTGCGGTGCATGGGGCTCGGCTCACGGTGCTGCCCCCGGGCGCGACTGCCTCTCAGGGGGTGCAGAGCCCCGGTGCGCGGTTCGGCTCCGTTCCCCGCGGTTCGGCTCCGTTCCCCGCGGTTCGGTTCCGTTTCCCGCAGTTCGGTTCCGTTCCCCGCGGTTCGGTTCCGTTTCCCCCGGTTCGGCTCCGTTTCCCGCGGTTCGGCTCCGTTTCCCGCAGTTCGGTTCCGTTCCCCGCGGTTCGGTTCCGTTCCCGGCGCTGGGCGGGGGGGCGCAGGCGGCACGTGCAGGCGCGCCTCGTGCCCCTTTCCCGCGCCAGCCCCGCGCGGCGCACGAGCTGAGGGCGGGGTCAGTGGGCGGGGCCTCCGCTCGGCCTCGGGGTGCGTGGGGGGGGGGCACAGGCAGCGGGTGACGTCACCGCCCCGGCTACTGCGGCGGTTCCCGGGGTGGATCCGGTGGTTGGCGGGCGGGTTGCCCCGTGAGGGCGGTGCGGGCGGGGGAGTGAGGGGTTGTTTCTCGGCTCCGCCGTCCCCCCTCCCCTTCCCTGCTTCCCCCATCCCCGGCTCCCGGAGCCGCCGCCGGTCCCGGCCCGGCGGGGCGGGTCGTCGGAGCCGCCCCCGGTGGCGGTGCAGCGGGCGGAGCCGGCGCCGCCTCGCACAAAGCCGTGTGTGCCCGGGCGGAGCTAATCGCTGGGACCGCACCGGCATCGCTGCACCGGGACCGGCACCGCCCCGCCGGGCGGCCGTGATGTGAGGGGGGGGGATGGCCGCGGGGCATGGCCGCCGGGCAGCGGCGGGGCGGGCGGCGGCGGGCGCTCAGCGCCGCCGGTGAAAATGGAGCCGCATCCGCCGGCGGCCGTGCCCGAGCCCCCGCTGCCCCGGGGACTGCGGCGGGACGGGCCGGAGCCGGAACTATGGGCACCTGAGGCCGCCGAGCCCGCCCCGGGACCGCCGCCGTGGTGCCCGCCGGAGCATGGGGTCTGCCCGGCCCTGCAGGACCCTGCCGAGCCCCCGGCCCGGCCGGAGGAGGAGGAAGAGCCGCGCCTCCGCCCCGTCTTCGACGCCTTGGACCGGGACGGCGACGGCTTCGTGCGTGTGGAGGAGTTCGTCCAGTTCGCCACGGCCTACGGAGCCGAGCAGGTGAGGCTGGCGGCTGCCCCGACCCATCCGGGACCCCGGCCCGGTCAGGCCTGGGGGTCTCTCCCCTCACGCCCACCCTGGGTGGTGCCTCCTGCCGCGGTTGGGCATCCCCCGGTGCGGAGCCTGGGGCGGTCCCCGCGGGATGGTGCGGGAAGGCGGGCGGTGTGGCCAGCGGCTGCCCTCGGGTGAGCTTTTGCCGTGGCCAAGGACAGCGTCTGCATCGGTGGCATGCGGGCCCTCCGGGTGAAGGGCAGGGGAGGGATGAGCGGCTGCAGGTGTGGAGAGAGCCTGGAGGGGCTGGAGATCTCCTTTTCCAGGTCCCATCCCTCAGGGAGCAAGAGCATCCCGGCGGAGCCCGCATCTCCTCTCTTTGTTCTCCATCGATAATGCATCGAGGTTCGTCCCAGCAGCTCCGGGCAGGGACCAGCAGGGAGATCCCAGCACCTCAGGCCTCTCCTTGTCCCCATCACCTGAGGGTCCCTGCGTGGGCTTTGCTGGCTCTCTGCTCACAGTTTTGACAATCCTCGTTGCACTTTTTTTCCTCCTTTCCTCTGCTTTGTGCCACGCTGAGCTCCTGTTTCCTTGCAGAGGATCAGATGCGATGTAATTTGAAGCTGCCTGGTACGACCTAAAATGGAGAGAGAGCTCTGGCAGCATGCTAGGGGATGGAAACGAATCGGTTGTCCTTTGGTACTTGTGCTGTAAGAAAATAAGTTTATTTTTTTAAGGTGTGCAGGCATTGCTGTGAAGTTTGGATGTGGTTACCCAGGAGATGTGCTTTGATTCTCTGCCTGCAGCTGCTGTGCGTGTGTGGAAGTGGCATGACAAAGCAAATTACCCTGCCTGGAGGAGCGGGTTTGGTGGAGGAGGTGGATTTTTTTGTCTCTGTCCTCACTGTACAAACCCCTCTTCAGGATAAAATAAAGACTCTCATGTAAGAAAACACCTTTATAAAGTGTAGATACCCCACTTCTTTGCCAGGCCCTCCCGTTGTTCGCCTCTCCGGGTGCTCTTGGTGTGGAGCAGTCCAAGGAAGTGGGAAGGAAGTGGGAAGGGAAGGCAAAGAGATGTTTTGTGCCTGGCAGGTGGGTTGGACACGTCTGGGTGCCGGCAGCCTCTGCAGCTCAGCCCCATCTGCCCCCACCATGAGCCTTGGCTCTGAGGTGGGAATTGTGCCAGTGCTTCCACGGTCAGCCTGGGAAGTGCTTGGAGATCTTGGCCTGCAGGGGCGGCTGTTTGATCTTAAAGGTCTCTCCTGAACTCAAGCAGGGCGTGCAGGGAGGTTTTGTGCCACTAAAAGTTGTTGGTTGGGATGGAATCCAGCTGAGGAGGTGTTGTCTGCAGGCTCCTTGCTCTGGGTGTCCCTTTAAAGGTGGTGTTCGTTCCTACTGAGCACAGCTACCAGGAATGCTGGCCATGCTGAAATACATTATGCTTTTTAGATACATTTATCTTCAGCAGGAGACTTGCTCGCTAGCTCTGTGCATGCAGAACAAGTGCCTCTTGCTTGGTGAAGCCAGTGCTGAACACCCTGGTGAGGTTCATGGGACAGAGGCTGAGCCAAAGGGTAAATGCTCACCCAGGGAGGGCAGCCTGGTGCCTTTGGCAGAGGCGTTCCAGGAGAGGAAAAATGATGTTTGTGCATTACCTGAGCTTAGCAAAGCAAGGAGACACACTGACTGGGAAGGAGAACGGGTTGGCAGTGGGATCTGGAAGCTCCCACTGGATGTGCAGAGTTATAGTGGGAGGAGTTCTAGGGAGGTTTTTTGACATATGTTTTAAGCAGGTGTAGATTGGGCCAAAAAGAGAGGGGGTTTTTTTGAGAAATGGAAATCTAGTTCAGGTGAAAGTTAGAGGAGAGGAACATCACCAGGTGGGTAAAATGGCATTAAGATGAAATCTCAAGATGTCAATAAAGGTTGTGCCACAGCTGGCACTGGGAAGCTCCCAAGAGAGGTGCCAGAGTTTGATGGCTCCAGAGGAGCAAATTCCAGTCCTTTTTCTGTCCCTCTTGCCTGGCAAGGGGAGGAGGCATCTGCTTCCCTTTCTTCTCCCCCTCCTTCCTCCTGCCTTCTTCTCCCACAAGTGGATGGGTAGAAGGTATGCACAGGTGGAACAAACTGCTGCATTTCAGCACAGCAAGTCATGGCTGATTGATCCCAGGGTTTGGGGCAGGCTGGGGGGTAAGGGAAGCATGTGTGTGTATAACCACATGGACTGGGGAGCTGGAGAGCAGCAAGTGTTATCTTTAGTGTTCAGTAAAACACCAGAGGCATTTATGGGCTGCTGAGCTCAGTGCTGTCAGATTATTTGGCTGAAGCAATTATCGGCTAAATGTCAAAGGATAGAGACCAACTGGCATTTATTCCTTAAAAATGACATGATTGCAAATTCTTGTTACGATTTTTTTTTCTCTATGTGATGAAAACCATGAGTAGGAAACAGGGGAAAAGGAAAGGTGTTTTTTTTTTCTTAAGTAGCTTGGCTCATTGAAAGCCTGTCCTGAAGAGCTTCATGGTTGTGGTGTTGGCACTGAAGTGTTGGTGTGGACTGAGGGAGATCAAGGCATGAAAATCTAAAGGCAGTTTGTTCTCCTGAGATGGCAAAAGTTTCTGGGTTTGAGGGTGCTGGTTTTGCAGCCAGTGTGCGTGAGGAGGGTGGTGCTGAGTCCCAGCAGCTGGGGATGACAGCCCCAGGTAGGGGTGGCCTTGAGCAGAGGAGATACAGCTGTATGACAGTGGCTGCTTGTCCAAGTGCCCCTTGGAAGGCTTGCTAGGGCCCCGGGCACGCTCTGGGGACCTGTAAACAAGACGTGAGGGCAAAAGGTCTTGCTGGTCACTTGAGCTGATGCAGAAACTTCTGGACCACTCGCTAGCAGCCCATGAGTCTCTTTATAATGCTGCTGTATTTTTATTGTCTCCTTTCCCTCCCCTCTCTCACCACACCAGGGATGTGATGCTCCCTCCGAGCTGCTGTAGCAGCTCAAGAGGTGCCCCTGGGCTGGTACCAGAGACTGGAGTAAGGTTGGTGTAGTTGGTGTAAGGTTGGTGTAGTCAGGAGGTAGAAGCAGAGTTGCCATAGCTGTTACGGCCCCTTGGAAAGCGAGGGAAGTTGTGTCTTGCAGTTGGGTGGGTTGTACAGAATCTGAGGCTGCTGTGCATATCTTTACAACAGCAAAGACATCACTTTGTCTCACTCAGGGTCCAGCTGCTCCCCGTCTGCCCAGTGACAGAGCCTTTTCTCACCAGCTTTGGTACTGTCTGGAAAGGCAGAGTTCCCTTGGGGTGGAGGAGAACCCAGTGTTTGTAAGGCATGAGGAGAAAGTCTCCTGCTGGTGCCTTGGTATTTTTTTTTTTGTGATCCAGAAGGCAGTTGGAGGTGGAAAAGCCTCTTGCACCACAGGAGCTCTCTGCTTCTGCTCAATTAAGAGAAGTCCCAGAGTTTTCAAACGCTCCCAGCTCCATGGCATCTCTGCACCCCATGCTCTGGCAGAGACTTCACTTTTTGTTCTTTTTCTCTTGATGGTCAGTGCAAGCTTCGTTCCTTTAACGTGTGCATCCTCCAAGTGTCTGTCCTTAACTACCAGCCCTTCTCTGCTCCCCCCTCCACTAATCCTCAGCTGAGCTCTCCGTTTCCAGCTCTTAACTTTTCCTTGCCAGTTGGTTTCTGAAGCTTTTGATCAGGTTTGTTGTGCTTTTCTGCCCTCCCACCAGCTTTCCAGCTTCTTATAATGAAGTGCCCAGCCTGAGCTGGGTGCTGCAGAAAAACATCACGTTTTGAGGGTAGCAGGTGGCTGCACTGTAGGGTTGGGCATTTTTGATTTTTGAATAGAACAATTGACAAGATTTGGTAATTATTTTATGGAACCAAGGCTAGTATCAAGCTACAGGTTTTTAGAGGGTTCCCCCTGGTGAATCCAGGCTTGCTTTTCCTGCTCAGCTCCAGTGGCTCCCTTGGGAACTGTGCAGACCCTGGATCAGATGCTTCTTACCTCCAGTGTAGTTCTCTTCTGGAGTTGCTGACATTGCATCTGATCTTGGCTGCCTTCTGTACTCCTCTTGGTCTTCTCCTACTTCCCTGTGAAATCTAATAGTTTGGATCTCTGTCATGAGGAAACCTTGATTGTTTGTTGGGTTTTGTTTTGGTTTGGTTTTTTGGGTTTTTTTATTATTGTACCCTTTGAGCAAAGGAAATTCTGGCTTTGCCTGTGAAGAGATTTTCTAAAATTACCTTGCATGGATTTACAGGCCATTGGGTTGGGAAGGGACCTTGAAGACCATCCCATCCCCACCTCCTGCCATTTGTTTGGCAGCTTCAGTTGCCTCCAACTCTGCTGCACCCTTTGGAGGTTTTTAATTGCATTTTAAGGTTGGTGTCTGCTGTTGGGAGTGGAGCTGGGAGTGCAGGGAGGGCGATGCTGTGGGTGTGGAGTGGGTCTGAGCACGCCTGCGGACACGCTCGGGCCTCTGCGTGGTTTGGAAGAGGAAGGGATCTGAAATATTTCCCTTGCTTTGACCCAGGGCCCAGTTTTTCACCACAGAAATTCATGGCAAAGCTCCTGTTGGTGTTGCTGGTTGAGACGTGAGCCCTTCCTCACCTCAGATCCGGGGCTGGCTTGGCTGGGAGCGGCCGATCTGCCTCTTCAAAGGGTGTTTTATCCCCATTAACAGCACATCTGTCTGCTGCAGGAGATGGGAGATTGGAGGCTTGGAGTTTTTCTTTCTCCCCCCAAGAGGCAAACACTTCCAAGCCAACATATTTCATGTCATGTATTTTGGGCAAGGTGGTTGTTGGTTAGCTGGAAATGGAATTTGCAGAGAAGTTTATTCATTTGTAAATGTCCCAAAGACTCTAATAAAGAGGTTATTTCTGTGCTCCTGGGTTTGGGCTTCTCCTGCTGAAGTTTTCTGGCTTGAAGCTTCTTTCAGGCATCCCTTCTCAGGGTGGCTGGGAAGGGTTGGGAGTGTCTGGTACCACAAACAGATCGTTTTGATGATACATTTCTTACCTACATTTGTGGCTGTAATCAGACTGATGGCTTATCCAGGCTGGAGCTGGTCTGGCAGGACTGAGTGCTCAAAGGCACAGTTTGTCTGCATGAGCAGGATGGTAACTTAATCCCAGCTACTGGTTGATTTGAGAACCCTCCTTGTCTTAATTTCTCCTTCACGTGGAGAATTATTGCTGAGCAGAGGGGGTTGATTCGTTTTAATTAGAGATTTTGATAAAAGTTTTAGATCTGTTCCTTTGGAATTTGAGACTGTTTCTGCAAAGAAAGGAATGCTCACTTCCCCCTGTGTCCCAGAAGAAATTAAAAACATCAGTGCCACCTTTGTAGAGTTTGCAAATCCTGTGGGCAAGAAGGCACCCAGTAATCCCCATCTGTGAGGCCAGTTTGTACTGGTGAGTGCTGCTGGGGGCTGGGCTGGGAGCCCTGCAGGGGAAGAGGACCCTGTCAAAAGCATTTGTGTTTTTAAAATTATCTGTTTGAGATGCTTGCAGGGGCTTTTTCCTGGGATTGTGTTTTTTAATGCAATAAAACCCTTTCCATAATGCTTGCACTGTGTGAGGTTATTCTCTGCCAGATAGAGGTGGATTCACAAAAGGCTTTCTCCTTTCTCAGGGTATTTTCTAAGGCTATGACTAATAGGAATTGAATTGGGGTCATCATAATTAACTGGCTGGAATATGATACTGCAGCACAGCACTGTGATATGCCTCTTTCAGAGTCATTTTGACCTGATATTGCCTATAACTGCATGCTCTCAAAGCATTTCAGAGCTGCCCGTACCACTGTGTAACTCAATGCAGCCAGTAACTGATAGTCTTTACTGCAATTCTCTCCATAATTTCTCTCCTTCTTATTCTTATGTTCTCTTTCATTTGCTGTTTGCTGTCAAATCAGAGTCGCTTTGAACTTTGACTCTTTTTTAAAATAGCTTTTGATTTTGCAAAATGAATGATTTCCCATTAGTTGCAGCCTATGGCCCTGCTCGGGCAGGGGATCTGCTTCCGCTGGGCCACCCGGGGTGTCCCCTGGGACCATCAGGTTCCCAGCTGCTGGTTTGGGCCCTGTGAGAGCAGGCACTGGGATGGGGGGACTGTGCCTTGCGTTTCCCTATTTCTCCTGCCTGGCTGCATCCTTTAAAGTCCTGCTTGGGTTTCTGGTCTAGGGCACAGAAGTGGTTCCTGCACTGGAGTCAGCAGTGCCAGCCTTTCCCCCTCCTTGTTTGCTTAAATTCAAAGACCTGAGGAAAACATGGGTGCAGCAGTGCCAGACTGGTTCTGGTGAATCACAGAACCCCAGACTGAACACCATGAAGCTCCCCCAGTGCCACCCCCTGCCATGGGCAGGGACACCTCCCATCCAACAGCAGTGCCAGGGCAGGGGCAGCCACAGCTTCCCAGGGCCAGGGTCTCAGTGGTGCCTCTCACGTGTTACCTGCTGTGTCACGGTGGGGACGAGATAGAAAGTCATCTCCAGCATCTTGGAGCTCAGAATGCCATTGGACTGCTCAGGTGCCAGCCAGCAGCTTGGCAGGAGGGCAGGTTGGTGGGGAGGGGTAGGGTTAGGTAGTGAGCTGAGAGCTTTTCTGCTGTGTTGATGTTGTGACATGTGCCTGCTGACACAGAGTGGGTTTGTCCTTGGGGAACGGGGCTTTTTGTACTCACAGCGACTCTTGTGCTCCCACGTGCCAAATCATTTCCACCTCCCTTTTCTCAGAGCTCTGTTCAGCTGCCCGGAGCTGCTCTCCTGACTGTGCTTTTTCATGACATCTGCAGTACAGATGCTTGCTTAACTCACTGAGCCAAATCTGCAAGACAGTCATGCTCCTCTAAGTTGTTCAAGTCCAGCAGACCTCCTCTCCTTCCTCCCTCTCCTCCCCTCCCTAAAGCTCCTGTATCTTCATTTTCCATTTTTAAAACCATTGCAACTTCCATTCCCCTTTCAAATTGATGCTCCTGCCTAGAGGAGGTGGGTGCTGAGCTGCATGGTGCTGGTGGCAGCGGGGCTGCAGTGGCCCTTGCATCATGGGTGACGCAGAGATGCTGCCACGTGGTAGATTTCATGCAGCATAAAAATCACTGAGCCTTCATCCCTGGTGTTTGATAGCAGGAAGATACTGGGATACCTTCAGGCCTAAAGGGTTCCCTCATCTTCTGTATTCAAAGAAGGGGTCATTGCCCACATCAGCGATGCCTAACATGAACCTTGGTTTGGGAACCCAAAGCATCCAGGCCCAAGGAATAGCTCCAAAGATCTAACAGAGCAGTGGAAATGCCAGCTTGGGCTTTTGGTGTTGCTCTGAGTTGGACAGAAGTTGTTTCTTCTTGCTAAACTTCAGTTCATGCTGAGGTTTCCCCATCTCAGAGACTCCATTGCAGTTAGGGCAGGGCAGAGTAAGTTATTAGCAGCCTGCTGGGCTCATGGGGGAGGAGAGAAGAAGAGGAAACAAGTCCAAGGGCAGCCCTGGGGACAGCATCCTCCCCAGCTGCTGAGTGGATGGCATTTGCCCCACAGGGAAAGCAGGATGCAGGGGAGCCCAGGCAGAACTCAAAGTCAGCAATGTCCAAGTGCCAGTCCAGAGAAGGGAATGGAGCTGGGGAAGGGTCTGGAGCACAAAGTCTGCCCAGGAGGGGCTGAGGGCCCTGGAGGTGTTGATCCTGGAGCAGAGGAGGCTGAGAGGAGACCTTGTGGCTCTCTGCAACCCCCTGAGAGGAGGTTGGAGCCAGGGGGGGTCGGGCTCTGCTCCCAAGGAACAAGGGATGGGACAAGAGGAACTTCTGGCCTCAAGTTGTGCCAGGGGAGGTTTAGGTTGGAGATGAGGAGAAACCTCAGTACTGAAAGGGTAATTAAACACTGGGACAGGCTGCCTAGAGGGTGGTTGAATCCCCATCCCTGGGGGTATTCAAAAGCTGTGTAGACATGATGCTGAGGGACAGGGTTTAGCTCTGGACTCAATGATCTTAAACATCCTTTCCAACCAGGAATCTGTGATAGGTGTTGGAAGGTCCTTTGGCAGTGCTCTGCTGTTGTGCTTTTGGGGCTGAGTTGGGATTTTTCCTGATGGAGATAAGGAAGTGTGCCTTCCCTGTGTGGGAAGAGCAGCCCCACTGTCCATCCTACAAGGGTTGGCTGCAGTTGGTGGCCAGGCTTTGTTTGCAGGCTGAACGTCCCTCTGTTGGGTTATGATGTCAGCAGCCTGACACTCTTCTGATTTTTCTGTTGTTTGATAACACATTGTAGGTCTTCAGAAAGAAAAGATCTGCAGTTTCCTCTGTGCAATATCCCTTGGTGAAATACCAGAAATGTTACGTTGAGTTGGAGCCACTGCTGCTTCTGGAAGGCGTTTTCAGCTTTGCAAGCTGCCAGGCTGGTCCAGCTGATCCTTCTCCCCTGAGAAGGAGTAAAACCACAGGGAGAGGACGTGGTGCTGGGAGCTGCATCATCTGGCAAGGCTTGGGTGGAGACGACTGTGGAAAATCCATCTGCCAGAGTCCAGTAGGAAACTGGGCTCCAGCAAAATGCGCAGGAGGTAGAAGGAGCCCAGACCAGCAGTTCTGCAAGAAGAGAAGTTGTCAAGGGCAGGAAACAAATGGGGAGTGTTTGCTGCAGTGAGGTGCAGGATGTGGTGCCAGGTTGGGGTCCAGGCAGCTGCTGCATGGTTGTCCCAAGGGGGTCCCGAGGGAGCGTGGCATGGAATGGGGCTGCTGGAGGGGCCCTGGAAATGTGTGGTTGTGCTGGAAGTGAAACCCTTCTGATGGGAAAAAATTGTTCATTTCCACCTTGGCTTTAAAAGCCAAGCAGGTCATTGTGGCTTCCAATGCCACCTTTGGCTGTAGAGGGATTAAACGACAACTGTTGTCTCCTTTTGGCATGGCCACCTTCCTTATTTTTTTCCAGGAGAGTGGCAGTTTTTCACCTCACTGTGGGTGCGTGAGGAGACTACAGCCCAAAATTTGGATTTTCTTGTGGAACATTTTTCCTATGCCTGCTAAATGGACGCAACAACTTGTTAATCCTCTCCTGGCTACTTGGAGCTCTGGGACTACTGTGCTGGCAGGAGCACAGGGGAAGGATGCAAAGAGCAGACTCTTGTGCTGCTTGCCCTAAAAGGTCCAAGGGAGATGCTGGAGATCTTGGTGTGCAGCAGCTTGCTCTTGGGCTTTGTGCTGCACCCCTTCAGGCTCCATGGAGCATCCTTGGTGGCACCGTGGGGGCAGGCTGGCAGCATGGATGTGGCAGAGGTGTAGCAGATAGAGGAGGGGTGCTGGTGGGGAGGTGGGACTGAAGCCTGGAGCACAGAGGCATATCCCTGGTGAAGGGCAGGAGACTTGGCTGCCAGCCTGGCACAGACCTCTTGCTGCTCTGCTGCTTGAAGGAGCTGGGGGGTGCTGGGCTTGGTGAGATATCTGGGGACCTGGTGGCTGCTGCAGGAGCATTAACATTGTCATGGGGGATTTTGTTGTTGCTGTGGGCAGGCTGTATGCCTGCTGCTTAAAATCCCTGCCCTGGAAGTCCCAGACTTCCCAAGCTGTGCATGGCATCTCAGCTTCTTCTGTCTTCTGCGGAGAATCTACCTCTCAGCCTAGAAACCATTCTGGGTTGGTTTTGTTTTTTCTTTTTCCCTTGGGCATGTCTGTGTTGGGTACTTGCCTTTGCACAAACAGCCCTTTCTGAAGGCTACATGAGGGGTTGCCAAAAGGAGGGGAATGATTTGAAGCGGAGCTAAAAATGAAACGAGTCTTTATGCTCTGCTGGTCTCTGAATCCTGCTTGTTTGTAGTATGATAAACTTAGTTTTGACAGTGTGGCAGGGGAAGGAGAGTTGGTTGCCTGATGCTCAGTTCTCTAATATTTTCCTGCCTGGCTGGGGACAGGCTGGTGTCCTGTACCCACATGGGCTTCACCTCTGCAGCCCAAGAGGCTTCTTGTGCTCACCAAATTCCCAGGGTTTGGGAGCTGAGATGCAACTCGCTGCCCTGCTTTCAGTGTGGTTGGTTGGTTGTGCACTGGCAGTGATGGGTTCCTCTGGTTCCTGTCTTCTTGTTTTAGGGAGCAGGGCAGATGCACTGCATTTTGGAGAGGGTGACTTAGTAAAAGTGAATCTGGAAGTGGTGACAGGATTCGTTCTGGGTAATCCCATGAAGTTTTTGTGCTGCTTTCTAACCTGGTTGGGAGGAAAAGCTGCAGTCCTGGGATTATAAACCTTGGACAGTTTGTCCTGTAAGCAAACAGAAATACATCTCATCACAGAAATACTTGGTTTTGTTGCAAGTTTTGTTACAAGGCCTGTTTATAGAGTTGTTTTTTGTCTGTTCAGATCAGCTCTCAAGTCCTGCATAGACTTTCCTGCCCCAGTTCTGTGCTCCTCAGGATGCAGCCGTCCTGCCTCCAGCCTGGGGTGACTTCGGTTGTGGCACTTGGCTCTTCCCCCGGGGGTGGCTCCAGCCTACATTAATGCCTGGGTTTTATATAAGAAGTAACCTAGCACTAAACCTTTTTTTTTTTCTTCTTTTTTTTTTTTTTTTTTTTTTAATCCAGTCTCTTGCCTCTGAGCTGTGTGTTTGGAAGGGTGAGAACAGGTTTCCCCTGTCATTAGAGGAACAAAAGCTTAAAACAAAGCCATCAGTGTTGTGGAGGGTGGAGGAAGAAGACATTTCAAGTTTCATTAAACAAATGAATATGTTTCTAGCAGAGCGTCACTGCCAAAGCCTTTGAGCCCTTGGGTAGCGACAGGAAACCTGGAACGCTCCAGACAAACGCAATTAAATTTGGATGAAACCATTTCAGTGTAACTTAGGTTCCTGTTAATGTTTTCAAACGATCCTTGGAGCTGTTTCCTTAAATGTGTTTTTACACTTCAGTGACAGCAGTTGATGGACAGCTTGGAAATACTCATACCTGATGGCTGAGGGTGCACTAAGAGAGGCTTCTGAAGCCCTGGAGAGTGTAGAGGTATTGGGGCTGCCTGCAGATGAGCCTTGGAGCTGGTAGGGTTAGTCCAAAAAGGTCCTGTACTCATGCCTGTATGTAGAACAGCCCAGAGGAATTTCTACCAGCAGGTAAAAAACCCAGAACTGCTGAAAATGAGAGAGCCAGGCTGGAGAAGACATCCTGCAGTTCAGCTCCACGCTGTGAGTGAGGGGCTGGCTGGATGCACTGGTTTGTTGTGGGGTTTCTCTGAGGGTGGCCAGGAAGGCTCTGTGTCCTCAGGCTTTTCCATAAAACAAAATTAAACAAAACTCTATAAAACGAATTCTGGCTACTTATTCTTCTTCCTGTTGAACTCAAGGCTGGAAGGAAAGGCTTTTCCTTGTGGGCTCCTGGTGTGTGTGGCACTGGGACACTTGCTTTGGGAGGAAAGCACAGTCGATTCCCTCCTCTGCATCAGCTTTGTGTTTCTTCTTGGTTCACAGTTGACTTTAGAGACTTCTCCCTTCCTCTTCCTGAAAGGGAAAAGCATGGTTTGCTGAAGAGGAATCATCTCCTGTTCATGATGTATTCACATCTCTCTCCTCTGGTATTTCCTGCACCTGCAGGGAGAGCCTGACCCTGGGAGGGGCTGGTGAGCATCATCGTGCCTCAGGGTTCAGAGCTAAGGTGGGATGGGTGCAAGATTAGTGTAAAAACTGCCCAAAGGAGGTGACATGCATCAAAAACTCAATGGCATGCCAAGCAGCTTTTCTCCTGGATAAACAGGAGGAAGGAGGATTTAGCTAAGTGGATGTGTTAAGTGGTGAGAGTATCATCTTCCTGGGCAGGTAGGAATGGAGGGGAATTGTCCCCCTCGGGCAACTTGGTTATCTAGTTCCAAGGAAATGATCAAAGTTCAGGGGCTTGTCTTGCTTGTTTTGTGGGTGATCCCTCTCCAGTTCCATTTCTTTTAATCCTTGCAGGCTGATGGACAACCACCAAAGGCTTATCCCCTTTGGCCTCCCATAGCAGTAGGTTTGATGTTTCTTCCATAGCAGCCTGGGATAAGTGCTGCCACTTGCAAAATAAATAATGCAGCACTTGCACTGCTTACTCACAACTGACCATGGCTTCTCCCTGTAATGAGATCTGCCCCCTTGAGGGTATTTTAAAGGTTGGTTAATTAGATGTAATTGCATCAGAATAGCAACCTGCTCCCAGGTTCTGCCTGCTTTCTGTGATGCCAGCTCCTGTAACAAGTAAGTGGGTTCCTATAAACACTGCTGGAGCCACTGTAATCCCAAGTTATCAGCCTTCAGCTCCATTTGTTTATGTTGCTGAAGCTACAGAAGTGAAGGGCTGGAAAGGGTGTTCCTGGTTTTGGGGACTGCCCATCAGTCACTGTATTTAGTGCAGTGGTTGTGCACTCGTGGATCAGATCCCGGCAGCCCTTGGGCAGTAATGTCACGTAAAGCACTGGTATGGTACCCTGGTGTCCTCGGCGTGTTCATGGTCTCTGAGTACCCAGCACGGGGGGGACAGACGTGGCCTTAGCCCAGACAAATGCTGCATTAAGAGGGATCAGTTCATTTCAGCTGATCACGTTGCAACCCATTGATTTGGTGGCTGCATGAGTGAGAGGGAAGGGCTGCAGAGGGAGAGCTGTGCCTTTGGCAGGCTGCAGAGCTGGGCTTTGGCTGCAGGAGGCTCAGCAGTGTGCACGTTTCCCAAAGATGAAAAAAAACCACAACCACTTGGACTTCTGTCTGAAGAGAATTTAAATTAGCGTTTAAAAATACAATTCTTTTTGTCTTGAAAGGATGGGTTTACCCTTGAGAGACAAAGTGGGTTGAATGAGCATGCTGGCTCATGCCCTTCAATTAAATGTGGCAGGTAGAGATGCTGCATCCACCTTTGCATAACCATGAAAGCTTTTATATTGCATAGGCTCGCTCTGTTAAATTCCTGTGTACCACTTCAGGCCAAAGATCTGCCTGAACATAAAGAGGAGAGCATCTGGTCTGAGCCCTCCCCTGTGCTTTAGGGTATAACTACTGAAAACCCCTTCTCCTTGGCAGTTGTGCCAGTGTGGCACTCAGCTTGCTCTCTGCCAAGCTCGGGGATTGTTTGACTTACAATGCTGTTTTTCCCCCCCAGTGATAAAAGGTGTTCAGAGCTCTTTGCAGAGCAGAGGGTAAGCTGGAGTTTTCATGGGAGGTGCCTGGATTTGTGTGTCCTGGGTCAAGCAGGCTTTGAGAGATCCCCTGTGTGCCCATAACTGATCTGGACCTGGTTATTAAATGGAAGTGAGGTTCCTGTGTTTAAAGCTCCAAGACCCACTGGATTTTAGGACTTTTTTTGTCTTCTGTTTTGCTTGAAGCTCCCCAGATTGTAAGTGGGGGTAGAAAGTGTGCTGGCACGAGCAGTGGCTGCTGGCTGGCAAGGGTCTGGCCCTGCTGTCCCAGGGCTTGTCCCTTCTCCAGACCCTTCTGTGAGTGGTATGAAGTAGCAAACCCAGTGCTGCTGGGCACAGCAGGGTGTCTGCAAACAGGTCCTTGTAAACCAGATCCTGCTACAAGCCAAAGGCTTCAGATGCAAGGTGGTTTGAGCAGCCTGGTTTTTGAGGCCAAACAGAAGATAAAGGCAGGCTTTGGGCATGTTTCACTTGGGGTGGAGACTTTCACCAAGCCAGGCAGAGATCCAAGCAGCAGAGTGTGTGTCCAGCTGGAGGAAAAGGAAAGTAGAGGCTGATAGAGAATGCTCAGCATTGGATTAAAAGCGAAGTTTTATTTTCTGTTTGTACTGCTTCAGAGTTGGTGTTCAAGCCGACCATCCGGATGCCTGGGGAACGATGTCTGCTTGTGCTGTGTTTAATCATGCAAAGCTGATTAAACAGCTACAGAAATGTTTTGGAAACCTTTCTGGCCTGTGAAGGGCTGCAGTTACTTGCCTCCCTTTCTGCCCACCCAAGGGCTGGCTCCTTTCCTTCTGTAGACTTTTTTCAAAGGCACCAGGTGGAAACTGGCTCTTTGGAAGCTGATGTGGAAGCTTCTCCAGCCAGGATCCTGCTTCCTTCCTTGCTCCTGCCTCACTTGGTGTTTAAATTTGACCACAAAGGCTCCCATTTCTTCTGAAGGGGAAGAGACAAGGGTGAGGTCCTTAAACCTATTAGTTGCCTGTAATATTAAATGCAGGAGAGAAAAATTTCCTGTTGATAAAGAGTTTGGTAAGAGGTGGTGGTGGGGCTGGTGTGGGTTTGTGCTGTATATGTGGTGTCAGGTCTCCCTGTTCTCCTTTGCCGTCAAAGCTTCAGGCCGAATGCCTCAGCGTTCACTTTTTAGGCTAAATCTTTGCCTTTCTGTAGAAATAGTTTTTAATAAGTGAAACACAAGTTTTGAGCAGTGCTTGGCAGCTGCCACCAGGTCAGTGTATGGCAAGGAGTTCCCTGGTGAAGTTCTTCCTCTGGTGGTTAACAGTTTGTCTGGTAATTTGGGATAAAATCCAGGCCCAGCCAGTAATAACCATGCTGTGTTACCCACTGAGAATCTGGACTGGGCTTACTGGTTTTGTGAACTTTTTGCTGGGTGAGCTGGCCTGTCCCTGTTGATTGCTCAAGTCACCAAAACATGCCCAGCCAGATGCCTGCTTTAACCAGACTCTTGGTAAGTCTCCAGCGTGTTGTTCCTTATCTCTGGGTGTCTTTCTAATAGCTGTCTGGGTTCTCTAGGTTCTTTTTGCACATAATCCTTGCAGTTGGTCCCTTTGGGGGCCTGAGAAGTCATATCTTGAGCAGGCCACATCTTCCCACTCTGTTTCCCATGACTTGCCTTGGCACTTGTGCTGTTACTCAGAAGATTCACACTTCAAATCCTTTCCAAGGAAAGGAGGGAGCAACTTCAAGGCAAAAGCCTCTGTCTTTGCTGATTGCAGTGTGTGTGAGGCTGCAGGTGCACAGGTTCTTGGGAACTGCTTGCTGGCCTGCCTGGGGTATTTGAGCATGTGGAATCAGGAAGATGTCAGTATTTATGCCTCCTCTACATCTCCTGTGGGTCCTGTGTAAAATAACACAGTGCTGCAGTGTTGCCTGATGTCTCCTGCTGTGGTATCATCAAAAAGGAGTTGATGTTGTGTAGAGGACAAGATGTGGCCCTGGTTGTGGCTGGGCTGGGGGCATCATCTCTATGAGATACCCTATGACTGTAGAAGCTGAGCTCTGCCAGCTCTTCCCTGTGGGGTGCTGTGGCCACTGGAAATCTCCCACCCTTGCTTCTGGAGAATTTCTTTTTGGAAGCTGATTCATCCCCAGTCTCTGACAGAAAATGAAGGAAGGCTTCTGGCAGGCTTGGGGGTTACTGGGAGGGTATCATCTGGCCAGCTCAGCCCTCCCTTCCTTCAGAGGTCCACATTACAACAAGCACACTGGGTATTTTGTTCTGCTGAATCCATTTGGTGTGTCGTGCAGGCATGAAGCATCCATAAGGTAAAGAAAAAAGGCTGGAGGTTCTTTTTCCTCCAGCCTGCTGAACAGGGCCACTCACAGCTGGGGACTCCCTCACCACCCCAGAAAACTTTCATTGTGTGCCTGCCAAGCCTTTGTGTTAATTCAAATGTGGAGTTGTCACTGCTGGCTTAGCTGGGGCTGGAAATCCCTTACTGAGCTGCTGTCACTGCATGGAAGCAAAGGAAGCTCTTCCTGTGTCCTGCCTGCTGGGAAAGCTGCTCCCAGCGGGCATGGCATGGTGCTGGAGGGGATGGTTGGAGATGGGTGTTGGTTGGCTGAAAGTCTGGTTGGTTTTTGGCAGGTGAAATGCCCTGTGAGTGTGCAGAGCTCTTTAGTAACAGGAGATGTGGTAGTGTGGTTGGTGAAATGTTCCTGTTCTGTTGTTGAGATGGACAGGTGACCCTCCTCCTCCTCCCCAGTCTGCTTCCCTCTCCCTGTCCCTTGCCAGGAGAAATCCCTGACAGACTCGTGCCTGGAGCTGGTTCCACCCTGAGTCGGGGCTGTGCCCTGCCCCCAGCACAGGGTGAGCAGAGCCCCTCAGACACCTCTTCCCACCAGTTCTGCTGCTGCTCAGCTGGAGGCAGATAGACCTGGAGGAGTTTAAACATCTCCCTTGCCACCAGGATTTGCATGTTATTGAAACCACATCATCCCCTTTGACTCCTTAATGCTCTGTATTTCTAGCTTGTTTCTTCAAGAAGAGTTTGTAACCAGCTGCACAGTAAGCAAAACCTTTCTTTTGAATTTTGTCTTGCTGGCCAAAACCAGAAACCTCCCTGTGGCTGTGGCTTTTATCTGCCTGTATTTAGCTTTTGCAGCCTGGTAGAGTGTTAACTTTTGCTTTGCACTACTGGGAGTGCAGTGTGAGCTACTCCCCTCTTGCAGATTAGTCTTCAGCTAAAACCAACAAATCTGTGACTTCAGAGCTGCTAAGATTTGCTAATCTAAACCAGTTTGAGCCATAATGCTTGAGCTTTTTCCCAACTGTCCTAATAAGGAGGAATTTTTAGCAATGGAGAAGACTGGGTGCTGCAACCCAGGGCTGAGATGCTGGAGCTGTATCTGGCTGTTCCCCATGGGAATGGCTCAGTGCTGTGGCAGCCTGGCTGTCAGCAAGTAGGGAGGTCTCAGAGAAACCCAGGACCTCTGTTTGACATCATTCCAGGTCTTGATGTGCCCTGTCTTGAGTGATGTGTCCACTGCTGGCCTTCAGCTTCAAAGAAAGGATGGTGAGGGGAGCTGGAGAGGGAATGGGAGATGTGATTAAAATGGGCAAGGGGCTGGGGCAGCTGCCTTGCAATGGGAGGGTGGACAGGCTGGGATCCCTTGGCGAGGAGGGTATGGTCCAGGGGGATCACACTTGCACCTTGCCATGTCTTTGTTGGTAGAACTGGGAGGAAGCTGATGAAATAGCAGGAGAGGGGTGTAGAAGAGTTAAAAGAAACCACTCGCATCCAGCGCAGGTGGTGACTTGCTGGAGCTTGCAGTGGTGGAGTTTGGTTTAGGTGCTTGTGGCAGTGAAGAGCCTGGTCAGGTATATCCCCCCCCAGTACCCCTGGCACTGTCACTGTGGGTGCTGGGTGATGCTGGGTGGTATCTGCAGCCTCTGCTCTCCCTGCGTAGCTTGTTGCAGGCACTGCTGATGTTCTTGTCTTCTGTGTGTTGTAAGAAGCTCTCCTGAGTGCCAGCAGCCACTCACACTCAGTCTGGCCATGTTATCTCAGTGGGTTGCTTCGTGGTCAGAGTCCTTTTTAAAGCCTGGCCAGCAAGTAACAGGCAGGTTTGGATCAGCACATACTGCCCTGGGCTTGAGCTTCATCAGCTGCACTGCTTCTGTTGGTTTGCATCCATTGTGATGTCAGGGTTGTGATGTTTTTCAGAAAGGTTTCCTCTCATTTCCCACTGCCTACTCCTTAACTGAAATACATAGGTGCTTCTTTTGCATGAACAAAATCCTTGTCCAGCTGCCCTATTGGTTTTGCACAAGCCTTGAGGTGGGAGAGTTGCTTTTGGGGGTTGGCATGAGGGTTGGAAGCCCTCCTTGATCTCAAGGGCTGGATCTTCACATCACTTCAGAGTGTGGCAGGATGATCACCTGAAGGCTTTTCAAGTGTGATGAAATGTCACTTGCATTTCTGTTACCTATATACACAGATACAAATAATGCTGCAGCTTTTGAACTCAAGCTGCCAGATTCATCAACTGGAACTGACACATTCCTGAAGAGTAGTTTTTATTATTCTAAAATGCCTTTATTTAGCATACAAGAAGCCCAGATTCCAGTCAGTGCCTGCCACTGAGTTAATCAATTTTGTTACAACTCTACCAAAAAGGTTCCCTAGAAAACTGGAGATGGTGCTTGTGTTGTCTTCTCCCTGGTGGTGATGGAGTGAGCCCAGCAGGCAAGGCTGTGCTGGGGCTCTGAGCTTTCCCTCCTGGCAGCCCCAAAGAGACACAGCCAAAGCAGAGATATCTCCTGCCTCCCCCCATCATCTTCTAAACCACATGGACACACTCTGATGTGACTTTCTTGTGTAGTCAGAGCAGGGCTTAAACAAAAACCCAGAAATCAAGCAAACAAAGCCTCCTGCTGATGCCCAATGAGTCGGGCAGCTCTGAGCACCACTGCTCACTTCTCTTCCTCACCCTCAGGTGTTGGATCTCCTTTGGATGTCAGGTTTTCCTTCCCTGGAAGGGGACTTGGGTGTTTGACTGTCTTTTTCCCCAAGAAAAAAACAAACCCAAGAGATGACCCAAATGAGTGAAAAGGCATTTTGTGCTCCTGAGAGCTGAACTCTTCCTTTTGAGCACTGGCTTCAGAGGAGAAGAGGCTGATGGGCTTGGTAGGGTCAGGGCAGTGAGTATGGAGCTGATTGTTCAAGCCCTTCTTTCTCCTCTCACACCCTGCTTTGTCCTGGGCTTGCTTCTGGCTGAAGGATGTGGTTCTAAAATAGAGGAAGGTACCTCAATATCCCTTAAAATGAGAGTCTGTGTTATTTTTCAAGTGGAAAAATGTCTGATTGTCTCAACCTGAGAAGCATCCAGGGGTGTGAGGAGTTTTCTGAAGGGCAGGCTTGTGCCAGCGTGGGAGGAAGGAACCAAATGTGCCTTTTTGAACATGGTGGGTTTGCCTCCAGCTTGTAGCCTGTTCTGTCTGAAGATCATCCAGATCACCCTCCCAGGTCTCCAAGCATTCTTTGCTCCACCCGTGCCTATCCCAGCACCCCTATCCTCATCCTCTCTAGCTGATGTGATTCCTTCCCCCTCAGGCATTGTCTAATTGTAAAAATGTCTCAGTTCCATGGCCTGAATTTGTAACGTGGAGCAGTTCATTATCACTGAATCCTTTTAATTGGGCTCTCCTACTGGGCAGCCTATTTTTGCTGTTTTCCCAATTAAGGTAGGACCTCTTTAAAAAACATTAAAATAAACAAATCCCTGGTGGAGGAGGAGGACCCTCTTGCAAGAAATACAGCCCAAACCTATGTTACAAAACTAAGCAATGATTTCAGCACCAGCCAAGTGGTAACCATCCCATTCTGCACTGATCACTTACATTCCCTTCCAGGAGATCAGCCACGGTTTGGAGTCGGTTTAAGAAATTCACAATTTGCTCAATTTTTTTCTTTCATAAGGAGGTAAAATTTGTTTCAAGGCATTTCTCTGGGGGAAGATGGTATCTTCCCAAAGGGCTCTCTGGGTAACTCTGCTTTTGTGGTTGCAGGTGAAGGACCTAACAAAGTACCTCGATCCAAGTGGACTTGGAGTCATCAGCTTCGAAGATTTCCATCGGGGGATCAGAGCTATCAAAAATGGAGGTGAGCTTGGTGCCTGCTGCAAGGGGTCCAAAAGTAATGCCACAGAGGTTACCCCAGCTGAGAAGTCACTTGGTGAAAACAAACGTGGGTTTGGTTTTCTGAAAGTCATTGTCAAGCCAAGGAGGAGGTTCAAAGTAGAAGTGACTTCTGTTGTTCTGTGACTTGTCCATCTTTTTTTGTTCCCCCTCTCCCACCCCCAGCCTGCTCCATGTCTTAGGGCAGCTTCAAAGTTTGGGTGGCTGGTGTGGCTTGGTGGTGCAGCTGGTTCCCAGCTCCCAGGATGCAGGAGGAGCTGCAGCATGCTATTAATTTGCAATAAATTGCTATTGGAGCCAAGTGTGCTTGAGAACGCTCTGGCTTGTATTTCTCTTCAATAATTCATCACTCTGGCATTGTGTTATATTAATTGAATGGGGAAAAAAAAAAGAAAACAACAGATCCAGACAAAGCTTTTAGGATCTCTATTTATTGAACTTGAAAGAGATTGTTGTGTATTTATTGCAGTGGCAAGGAAAGACAGAGCTCTTGAACGTTGCACAGCAGAATATTTTATTATGTAGTGATAAAAGAAATCCTGGATAGGGTACAGAGAGAGTTTCTTTGAGTCTCACCAGCTGAGCAGTTGCTCACATTGAAGTGATCTTGGGGATTTGCTGCTGCTGTTGGGACAGTCAGTATTGATTGTCCCTTTTGGAAAGAAAGAAAAGGTTATGTTTGCTTTTGGGTGTCCCTTTTAACAAGTTTTTCTTAATTAGCTGGGCCTGTTTTTATCCAGAGATAGTGCTGTTGCATTTCCTGGTTCTCTGTAGTTCTTTGGTCAGTTACTGAATGAGATCTGGTGTAAGCTTGTGCCTTGCAGAGTCTGTCTTAATGTAGGGAAGGATCTATTTATGAAGATGCTTGTCTTTTCTTGCCCTCTCCCCCTCTCTTGGAGACTCTTAGCAGAACAGTTGGGATTTTACATCTAGCTTGGCAAACCAAAGTGTAAAACTAGCAAATCTTTGGTGGTTGAGGAGAAAGAGCAAAGTGGATTTGAGACTTCAACAAGAGTCTTCAGCCAGTTGTGGCTGCCTTGGCTCCTACCTTCCCCAAGGAGAAGACTTAATAGGAAAATGTGTGTGTCCATCCCTGCTGCTCATATCTGTGATTGCCATTAGAGTGCTTTGGGTGGGGGGGTCTGGAGGCCTCTGTTGGGACTTGGTGAGCCCTGGGTTCTCTGTTCTCCAGCCCAGCTCCAAACCTCTCTCAGGAGAGGCTGGCACAGGGACCAGAGGGACTGCCCAGGCACGGGGAGGCAGACTCAGAGACACATTCAGCTCTCTTGCAACCTGCTGTGTCCTCAGGGGGTGGTGTGGCTGCTGGGACAGCCTTGTCACCCCTGTCTCTGCTCCACAAAGCATGTGGTTTGCTTGCTTTTACTCTGTGTGAATGGTGCCTGGACAGCTGGCCAGTCCTGCAGTGTGGGAACAGCAAAGCAGAGAGGGGAAACTGTGGTCACAGGCACTGGTGGCAATTCAGGATGAGAAATAACTCTGAAAAGTAAAATTTTATGGCCTTGTATTGTAAAACTGGAGAAGCTGATAACGCAGTGGAGTCAGGACTGATAGAGATTTGAAGGAGGAGAATATGTTACAGAGCATGTGTAAAGAAGCCAGGTAAGGTGTGTAATGCTGGGGGAATCCACAGCCAGAGGAAAACCTGGTGGACATGGCTACAGTTGGTGAGATCCAACAGGGAATATTTGAGTCTGCAGGGGAAAAGCTATGGGGAGGGAGCCAGAGGGACTGCTGCATCCATCGTGCTTAGAAGCAGCAGCTCCTGGGGGATCTTCTTGGTGAGAAATGGGTGTGAGGGAATGTGTGAGCCCCTTGGGAAATTCAGACCAGATACAAGATCTCTGTTTGTATGGCAAGGTGCTGAGCGTGGGGCAGGGGGTAGTGAGGTGGTGTCTGTAATCTGGAGCCAGGGTGCCTCAACCAAAGGGGAGAGGTGGGTGCAGGAGGGAGATTTCTTTGGCAGACACAAAGTCCAGGTAGTGTCAGCCACAGCTGGATGCAAACAGCCAGCAAGATATGTTCTCAAAAGCAGATTCCTTTATTTGTCAGGATATTTAAATTCTTTTAAGCTTCATATGCCTGGTTTATGTTTCTGTTTTTTCCTCTCGGCATCCATAGGACGTATTTAATGTCTCCTTTTTGTAGGAAACCAGTGCTCTTGCTCAAATTCAAAAGCAGCAATGACCAAGTTGTGTAATTCACACACATGCTCTGAGCAGAAACATCTGTAACATCTGTCTTCCAGAGAAAAGCCCACCAGGAATGGGTACCCCCTGTGTGCAGGGGGGTTGCTGCTGCTCAAATAACCACTGTGTCAGGCAGGAGAAGGTACATTCCCTGGGCTCACAGCCTCATCCATCCCTGTTTGATCCCTGGACAAAGGGGCCCCTGTGCATGGACACTGCATCCACTGAGAACCCGCTGTGTGCAGGAGCTCAAGGGAGGGCCCAAGGAGGGAAACAGTCAAGTCTTTTTTTTTTTTCCCCAAATGCTTCAAAACTAAAAGCTCTTTGGATTTAGGGAGATGGAAAAATCCAGTTCTAGAGCCAACACCCAGACCTGGAAGCTATAACTAAGTTCCCTTCGTGGGGCCGGGAGGCTGCTGGCAGGGGCAGGGCTGGGGACACCCCAGGCAGAGCCACCTTTGGGGGCAGCTGGTTCAGGAGCTGGCCACCCTGCCACCAAACAGACCACGGCTCAGTGGAGATACTCCTTTGGGCTCGAGGAAAAGCCCTTTAGCAGGAGTATGTTCCAAAGACATTTGATAGGTTTCCAAACGCTGGGCTGCAGGGAAAAGCAAGGGAGCAAGGCAGGGCTGGGGTGGGCTAGGGCAGGGGGTTGAACAGTAGATAAAGGGCTGGCTGAGGGTCAGGGCTTCAGCCAGGCTTGGCTGGCTTTGGCAGCTGCCAAAAGCCTGTGGAAAAGCACTGTGCCATTGCTAATTGGATCTGGCAGCAGCATCAACTCGGGTCGGTCAGAGCCTTTGTTGGGGCTGCAGCACTGGGTTCCCCAGAGCAGTCCTGGGAGAGTTTTCATGGAGCACACCAATATTTTGCATGACACAATGCCAGTTGGAGAAGCTGCAGCCTCTCCTACAGGGATATCCTTGGAGCAGAGGTTACAGCTTCTGCTACTGGCATTTCGTGTCCTAAAATGCTTGGTTTGCTCCTGAGAGCTTGAACACCAATTTGGGAATTCCCTGCAAGAAGAGCACCTCTATTTCCAGCCCCTCCCCTGGCATGGGGGCTTGTAAACATTATATCTTAACAAATTTACAGCCCAGAGAGGTAGCCAGACATCAGTTCTCCAAACCAGAGCTGAGTGTAACCATCCCCACCTTGGTCACCCCCTGTGCATCTCAAGCTCCACAGCCTTGCTACCAGGGCAGCAGCGATGTCCCCCCAGCTCCACCAGTTATTTGCTGGTCTGGTGTCTTGGAGACGCCTCCAGATCTGATAGAGCTGAGATGGCATCTCTGAGATCACAGCTCTTGGTGCCTGGGAACCACTTGGTGCTTGTGTGAGTCTGCTAGATAGCACACGGGGAGGCTCTGAATTAATTTCTGGAGAGCCAGGCTGGCTGCTGCCCTGGTGACAATTATCTGCCCTGGCTTGGGGGAGTGTTTGAAGGTGTGGAGCACGTGGGATCTGTCTGGCAATGTAACCCACTGCTTGGTTTGTGTGTAGTTTGGGTTTTCCTCCACTCCCCCCTGTAGGATCTGCATTGCAGATGGCATTTGCTCCACAAAATGAAAGCTTTCCTTGCATGGGGGATAATTCCAGAAGCCAAAGCTTACATTCCCTTACACACTCCCAATCCACTAATTATTTCTGAGGCTGCCTTTGTGTGCATCTTCAGTGGTCTCTCTTCCACACAGATGCTAGAAATAGGGTAGTATTTGCAACAGGTGACTGCTGACATCTAAGTACACTTTCTCAAGCCGAATTTAATATTCAAGGCATTTGCTTTTTTTAAAAGGAAAGTCTTCACTGAAGCTCAGCAGATGGAAGCAGAGCTTGTGTGCACGTTTGCCTAAACTCGGTGAGTATCTGGCACTGGTATGAGCACTTCCTACGTTCTCCTCAGAGCTGCTGAGCTCTTTATTCATGCAGCACTGCTGCAGTGAAGACTTTCCCGCTGTATTGCCTGTTCCTAACCCTGGCTAAACCATCGCTGATGAGGAAAACAGCTCATGTGATGGCTGAAGGTAGGACAGATGCCTCTCTGTGTACAGCTGTTATTCAGGGAACAGGGGTTGCCATGAATGGGAAATCAAGATTGATTCATGAGCAAGAATAAAATCAGAATTGCTCTGATTAGTTCTTCTGCATTTTTTTGCATGGCATCCTGCTCTGCTATGGCATATATAAATATATATATATATATATACACACACTGTATGTATGTTTAGCTCGTTGGGGTAAGGAGTTTATGAAGATGAGTGTTAGCTCTGCCCCTGAGAGACTGAAAGGGGGGAAGACTTAAATGTTTTCAGATGTATATGTGTACTTGAAATAAAATAATAATCCCATCCCCCTCAGTGTTGTTTGTAGGGCTCTTCATTGTAGATCAGAGCTCTCCTCATCCTGTGGGACAGAGGGATGCTGGCAGCTCCTGTCCTGTGCTTGTTAACTTTGGAGTCCACGTGTTCATAGTCTGTGACACCTCCTCCTAGGGACAGAAGTAGCCAACCCTTCCTTGGAAGCACTCAACTTGTTTTGTTTTGTTTTCTTGAAATAGAAGTACTTAAACACTTGTCTTGGAAACCAGGGGCCCTGTCTGTGAAAATATGTGTGTGTTGTCTTTTTAGTCTGTGATCCCCCCTGCTCCCAGGGGCTGGGGAAGTGGGAGTGTAGGGGCTTAGCCTGTGATGGAGGCAAGGTGCTTTAGTGGTGTCCTGAGGTCTCTTTCCTGCAGAGAATCTCTAACAGGAGAGGGTCAGGTGTACCTGGGGCACCTGGGCACTGCCCTGTGCAAGGCTGGTGAGAAGGGTGGGACAGAGGTGCTGGCATGAAGGCACAAAGAGAGGGAGAGCTGGGCAGGTGTCAGTCCAGCCCAACATTCATCCCTTACAGACTGTCTAGGTGAAGGGAGGACACAGGAGAAAGCCTGTGGGAAGGTGGCACTGGGGCATTTGCTCTCTCCCTCCAGCCCACCATCCCCCAGATCCTTTGTTGTGGCACCTCCTGAAACAAGGGGAAAGCTGTCCCAGCTGGACACTCACCTTTGCAAACATGGCTTTGTTCTCCAGCCTGGTGTTTACCAGCTGCTTGTGCCCCTGCTGTGGCTCCTGCAAAGTGCCTGGGGGTGAAGATGCTCCTCGGGTGTCATGGGACAGGGAGCAGCTCTGCTACCTCTGCAAGAGCAGCAGAGAGATGGCAGGTCCGTGGATGGCATTCACAGGATCCTGGTTTTTTCAGCCTGGAGAGGAGAAGGCTGCAATGGGGAGACCTTAGAGCACCTTCCAGTGCCTGAAGGGGCTCCAGGAAAGCTGGGGAGGGACTTGGGACATCCTGGAGGGATGGAATGAGAGGGGAACAGTTTCAAGCTGAAAGAAGGGAGATGGAGATGAGATCTGAGGAAGAAATTGTTTGTTGTGGGGGTGCTGAGCCCAGGTTGCCCCCAGAAGCTGTGGCTGCCCCATCCCTGGCAGTGTTGAAGGCCCCAGGTTGGATGGGGCTTGGAGCACCCTGGGCTGTGGGAGGTGTCCCTGCCCATGGCAGGGGGTTGGAATGAGATGATCTTTAAGGTCCCTTCCAACCCAAACCATTTTGAGATTCTCTGGTTTATTTCTGCTGTCATCTGCTGGAGGAAGGACTCAGATGCTGACGGGGAGGGCAGGGGGAGGGACAGTTCTGGCTCAGGGTGGTTCTTTGTGGTTTGCCTTTCTCTTTAATTGACGCAAACAATTGGGTTTATTCATGTTTGTAACTTGGCAGCTGGGTGAAGGGTTCCATCAGGGAGGAGCCTGGTCTGCTCGATGCTCTGTGCCTGAGCAGGGAGCTTGTCTTCCCAAAAACAGCCTGGCAGATGACATACTGCATTGACCTAATTTTGGGAGAAGCACAGAAGTGCCAGAGAAACGGTGTGCGTGGCCTCCTCGCCACTCTGGGATGAGAGCAGCAGGGAATTACTCGGATGTGCTGCCCGAAAGCTGCCACTGAGGCTCAGCAGCCCTCTGGGTCCCCAGGGAATGGGAGATTGGCCAAGCATCTCTCTCGTTTTGAGAATTCTTTCTGAAGGAATATTTTGCAGCATGTGCCAGAGAAGTCTCCCTGCATCGGGTCACCGTTCCGGAGCATAACGGGCTGCAGGTCCAAAGTGCTCCCGTGGTTCCTGGCTCTGCAGAGCTGTCCCAGCAGACCTGGGATTAAGCACCCTCAGCATCTCTGTGTGAGCACAGTTCCCTGGGCAGTCAGGTTGCTTGCACATCACAGCAAATTGCAGAGGGGGGGAACTTCTGGGTGTCCTGGTGGAGCAGAAGAAAGTGGTGGTGGTGATGGGGGTGGTGCTGGCTCAGAGCCTCAGCCCATAACCCAAGTCTGATAAAAGCCAACTGGGGGGGAGTTTAGATTGTAAATGAAAAGCCTAAGTGTGGTGCCCCAAATAAAATCAATTTTTCTGGCAGGGGAGAAGAAAAAACACCACAAGAACTACCTGCTTTCTCAGGGAGATGGTCAATATGAAAATAGGGAGCAGTGTTTTGTTAAGAGCATTGGAGTGATCCTTAGCACAGTCTCTTCTACAGAGGTGATGACTAAAATGAAAACAAAGGCAACTTCTGTTAGAAAATACATTTCTCATCACCCATCTGCTGTCCCAGTATTTCTCCATCGTGTGTTTTATTTTCAGTGTGGGGTGGATACTGTTTTGTTCCACATCTGTTGCTGTTGAATACCTCTGGGAGCTGGGGCTCGGCTGCGGTTTGGGAGTGCGTGGGAGGAGGCTGGGCTGGGCTGGTGGCTCCAGATGGGTGGTGGTGGTGGTTTCGGTCCTGCCTGTTTTGATTTCTCAGGTTTGGATTGTCAGCTCCAGATCATTAATGCTTGGTTCAGCCCGAGGAGCTGGAGAATGTCTCCTTTATCCTCACCAGAAATGTCTGGCCAGAGATCAGGAGGGGTTGGCTTCTTAGGTAAAGGGGAGTAAGCAGCCTGTGTCCTGCCTCTGCAGAGCTCTCAGACCATTTCTCCTTAGGAATCCAGCCAATCTGGTGCTAATAATGAAGGGATAATTACTCACCTATGTTCCTTCAAGAGGGCTCTGTCATGGCCTGGAGGCTTGTGACTCTGCAGTGAGTGTACCCTGTGACGCCTTGGCAGACTGATGTGGGAAAAGCTTTTTCCTCCCTAGCGTTCCCTGGTTTCCCCCTGGGCCAGGAGGAGGCTGCGTGTGATGGGGTTTTGCTGGGAAATTGGTCCTGATTGCAGAGCCACTGGGTTGGGCTGTGTTGGTGAGCAGCAGGCAGGCTGGCACTGCTGGCATCCCTGGGCTCAGGAGAAACCTTTCCCTGGTGTCCTGACTCACTTCAGCTGCAGCCTGCTCTGCTTGGACCAGGTTCTGTCTCCCCCTGGCTTGGTGCCTGCATCCCTCAGATGGCTTCCAACCTGATGATCATCTTGACTTTCCCAGTCACGTACAGTCTGACTGCCCCTGTAAATCTGTCCAGCCACTGGGCAGCTGATTCCTCTTTTGGGTAGGAAAGACTCCAGTGCTGATTGTCCCTCTGCTCTGCCCTAGTGAGACCCCACTGTCCTGGAGCCTGCAACACAGGAAGGACCTGGAGCTCTTGGAGCAAGTCCAGAGGAGGTAGCAAAGGTGATCAGAGGGCTGGAGCAGCTCTGCTATGAGGAGAGGCTGAGAGTTGGGGGTGTTCATCCTGGAGAAGAGAAGGCTGCAATGGGGAGACCTTAGAGCACCTTCCAGTGCCTGAAGGGGCTCCAGGGAAGCTGGGGAGGGACTTGGGACAAGGGCCTGGAAGGATGGGATGAGGGGGAAGGGTTTCAAACTGGAAGAGGGGAGATTTAGGTTGGACATTAGAAGGAATTCTTTGTTGTGAGGGTGCTGAGCCCCTGGCCCAGGTTGCCCCAATAAGCTGTGGCTGCCCCATCCCTGGCAGTGTTGAAGGCACCAGGCTGGATGGGGCTTGGAGCAACCTGGGCTATGGGAGGTGGGTTGGAAATAGATGATCCTCAAGGCTTTTTCCCACTCAGAGCATTGTGTGATTCTATACCAAGGTGAGCAGTGCTGTATTACTGCTTAGAGATTCACAGGAGGGCAGTGTAGGACCACTGCCACCCGTGGCTGCCCAGGATGTGCACAGCACACTGGCTTTGCTCTCCTGCTGCTCTTGCCACTTTGAGAGCAGGGCTGTAGGAAGCTCAGGACTCATCTTTTCCCGTGACACCTCCTCTTGCTTGTTTTTGAAGCCTGTCCTCTTCTTCATGTGGTTTTGTGAATGCAGTCAATAGTTAGGGAGAAGCCAGCACAGATCATGTGGCAACTTCTGGTAAAACTGCTCCAGATGAGGCAGTAGGAAGTGGGCAGTGTCAGCTTTGCAGCCTCTCAGCCTCTTGGTTCCCTTCTCACAGATCTGTCAACTTTGTGCATCCCCAAGGCTGTGTCTCTGTTGGATGTGCTCTGGGAAGCTGAGTGAGGATGTTCTGTGGTTTGCATCCTTGCATGTGCTCTTTCAGGAGTTTCTGCCTCATTCTCTTCATGGAGCAGGGAATAAATCAGTTGGCTGTAAAATCCACCTTTGTTTCCTGGAAGAGTTGTTGGAAGTAGGAGCTGCAGCACAGAAGGCAGAGGCCATGAGGAGGTCTGCTCAGCAGGGCAGCCTGTGCTCTTGTGGAGCCTTTCCTGCTGGTACATCCCAGTGTGGCTCTGAACCTCTTGCTGGTGGCCACAAGCCTGCTCCTTGTTTTCCACACTTCCAGCAGTGAGCCTTTGTTCCAGGCTGGCACAAGTCTGGAGGAATTTGAGCTGGTCTTGATGACGAGCACACGAGACAGCTCAAGTTGCTGAGCATGAAAGCAGAGGACCCAGATGACGTGGAGCTCGATGCCAAATCCCACGTGTCTTAGTGGTGGTTTCCACCAGGTGTGTGAAATGAGGGGAAGGCAGCTGGATTTGTGCCTCCAAAGCACTCAGGTACCACAAAGTTCATTCTTTTTACTACGTTTTATATGGTATGTCTGAACAAAGCTTGAGGGCCTGGACTCTGCAAAGAGGATCAAAAGGAATATGGGATAAGTACCAATCCATGAGCAGTGGTAGTCAGGGACACAAAGGACTGCTGAAGTGCAGGAGATGAGGGTTGTGTAAGCAGCCTTGATTCTGACCCTGCCTCTGTGGGGGCCTGGGCTTGCCACACAGTTATTCTGTTGTGTAATTTTTTATTATAAAATTATAGTTTCCGTGCTTCTGGTTCCCTGTCTCATCTCTGGAGGAGTCAGCAGGTTGAGCTACTGGAAAATCAGATGTCAAGAAGGTGCTCTTTGCAGCTCTGACCAGTGCCACCACTTTGTGTGACAGCATCAGGTTATAAACGTGCACCCAGACCACACAGGAGAGCAGAAGGGTGGTAGGTGGGACTGCAGGGACTACCACCACCGGGGGGCTTGGGCATCAGTGAATGCACAGGAGCCAGCTGCCTCTGGAAACTCTGGACAGCAGCTCTGGATGCAAGATCCTCCTAAATCCCTGTCATTTTTAATACTTTACTGTGTGTCTTTTTTTGCCACCCCATTTCCAAGCAGCGTGCCCTGCCAGGGACTTGCCTTCGTATCACTCCTCCTCTCTTAAGCCAAGCGTAACGTTGCTGTGCCTTTTTCTTTTTTGGGGGGTCTGTTATGTTTTGTGCCATTCATGCAGGTTTCCTGCCTTCTTCCTTGCCTTGAATAATTCAGGTCTGTTCACTGCACACACTCCATGCTGTTGGAATCTCTCTGAGTCTGTGGCTCCGTGGCTCGCAGCACTATGAGCAGTGTGTGTTGGCAGATGACTTAAATACTTCTGAAAGGCTCTGTTTTTCTAGGTCATTCCTATATGAAGCCGATAAAACTGGCTCTGTTTCTGACCTGGGTGTCACCACTGTACCCACAGCTCTTTGCTCAAGGTGCCTTTTCACTGAAATCCTATCTTCTGAAAGCAGTTTTTAGAATCTATTTCAGGAGCCTTCTGCACCCTGGGACTCGTGTAGGTCTAGGCTCTGTTGTGTTTCTTGAAAAGCCCAGGTTACTCTTGCATGTCCAGGCCCTTCAGAAGCAGAGCAGTTCTCCTGTAAGCCCTGTGGGACATTGCAGGGTGCATCTCTGCCCACAGCTCAGGTTCAGCCCCACGAAGAGCCCAGGACCCATCCTGCAGGCTCTCGAGCTGCGTGGAGACCCTGGCCCAGGTTGCCCCCAGAAGCTGTGGCTGCCCCATCCCTGGCAGTGTTGAAGGCCCCAGGTTGGATGGGGCTTGGAGCACCCTGGGCTGTGGGAGGTGTCCCTGCCCATGGCAGGGGGTTGGAACTGGATGAGCTTTAAGGTTGCTTCCAACGCAGGTCACCTCTCGGGGCAACCTGGGCCAGGGGCTCAGCATCTCACAGGGAAGGATTTCTTTCTTCCCACAGGGAGGGGTTTGAATCCCTCAGGGTGGGACTTGAATGAGCACCAGCTGGGCAACAGGAAGCTTCAAGGCAGGGGTAGGAAGAGGTGTCTAAGGGGTGCCTCATTGTAGACTTCATTTTTTTTTTTACATCTCTTTTTTTATTTTTTTTTTTCCCAAATTCACCTTGGCTTCATTGGGTGATGTGTCACAAGTGCCTGAGCTTAGTGATTACAGTTTCTTCTGGGCACAATCTGTGAAGCTGAGCAGGTTTGGAAAGAGGTGACTGCAGGTGTGCTGACTGCACTGAGACACAGAGAGGAGGAAGGGAAGAGGTGAAATCCGAGCTGGAAGATGTTTGTGGTGTGAGGAGCACAGAGGAGGGGATGCAAAGGGGGATTGGGGCATCAGCTGGCATTGGGCTTTGAGGTCCAAGAGGGAGAGGGGAGGGAATCTGAGTGTTTGTGCTCCCCATGTGCTGCAGGAGCAGGGCTGGGCAGTGGTTGATGGTGTGGCACAGGGCAGAGCCTCCAGCTCTCATTGCTGGTGGTGGATGCTCTTCACATGGAGAGTGCCAGATGAACAGCAGAGGTCTCTTGGGAGGGGTTTTTTGGCTCTTTTGGACAGGAATTTGAAAGCTTAATGCAGCCTATTGTGCTGGAAAACGTGCAGGCAAGCTCTCCATGGCAACTCTCCCTATACACAAAGCACCATATGGCTTTTTTTGGAGGGGGAGGGAACAAACCCAGCAGAAAAGTCAACCTTTGTTTGTGGCAGTGTTTGCCTCTGCTCTCTGACATGGAGCACAGGGAGGTGGAAGCTCTGAGTGCTGTCCTCTGGGCATGGCTTCTGCCACCAGCAAGGGTGCAGGTGACCTCTCCAAGGCATTTTCCTTGCATTTTGTGGTGGAGCTTGCTGTAAAAATAAATCCTGCCTGCACAGAGACTCCTTCTTTGGGCTGGGTGCTCTGTGGGCAGATGGAGCAACCAGATGTTTGCCCCTGCACCAAGAGACACACAGAGGGCTGGGAAGGCTCCAGGAGCTCTTGGTTTGGGCAAGAGCTCTGGGGCAAGCAGAAGATGGTGGGGACCAGGTTGTGCTTTGGCTGCCCACGCTTTATATCCCTGCTGCAGAAGGAAACTGGAAGCCTTGACTGTAAATCCTTTTCAAGTCTCTTGGGAAGGAATAGGCAGAATAAATATCTTTATCTGTGTCAGTAGAAAAGCAGGGAGCTTTTGTGTGGCTGCTTGGAGGAGGAGGGAAAGAAACGAGCTGGGAATCAGCAGGAGGGAGCAGGCTGTGCCCAGCTTGCTGCCTTCAGGTGCTTCGTGGTTGCTGGGGTGTGAGGTGGTGGCACTAGCAGCAGGGTGGGCACGGGGCAGGCTGGGTGGGTTGCCCAGTCAAGGTGTGAGATCAGGCAGCTGGAAGCCCTGGCAGCACCCAGAGGTTTGGTTCAGTGATTCAGGTGTGGGCAGCACATGAAGCATTGGTGCTGAGCTGGGGTGTGCTCAGGGGACAGAGGTGACACCAAGGCTGGGCACAGGAATGTCATCCTGGGGGGCTGATCTTTGGATGCTCTCAAGCATGTCAGTCCTGGAGCCTGCAACACAGGAAGGACCTGGAGCTCTTGGAGCAAGTCCAGAGGAGGTAACAAAGGTGATCAGAGGGCTGGAGCAGCTCTGCTATGAGGAGAGGCTGAGAGTTGGGGGTGTTCAGCCTGGGGAAGAGAAGGCTGCAATGGGCAGACCTTAGAGCACCTTCCAGTGCCTGAAGGGGCTTCAGGAAAGCTGGGGAGGGACTTGGGACAAGGAGCACCCTGGGCTCGTGGGAGGTGTCCCTGTCCATGACAGGGGTGGCACTCGGGGAGCTTTGAGGTCACTTCCATCCCAAACCATTCCATGATCACCACCACCTGTCTGGAGGTGGCCATTGCTTGTGTGCTGCTATCTGTGATCAGCAGGTGACACATGGCTGATCCCTCTGTCTGGGTGGAGTGGCATGGATTTGCATTTCAGGAGCACTGAGTGGTTTTCCCAGAGGTTTCCCTTGGTGACACCCACTGTCAGGAGCTCCCATGGCACTGTCCCTGTCCTCAGCCTTTCTGGGGTACAGAAGAAGGTTCTCAAATCCCAGGACAGCAGCAGGGAGAACTAATGGGAAAACTCTTCTGGATTGTAGGCTCAGCCCCTGTGCAGAGAGGGGACAGGGTAGCATTTGAGAAGAAGGGGCCATGTAATCTTTAGATGCCCCTGTTAGAGCAGGAGCTGTCCTGGGGCTGGCTGGAGACACGTGCTGGGGCAGCAGCTGCTGGGGATGTTGGAGTCAAACTGTCCCCACGAGCACTCTTCTGAAGCCATGACCCTGCTGGGTGCTTGCTATAGAGTGCAACCCCATCTGCTGGGCTCTGGAAAAGCAGTTTACTTTATTCCTGGGTTTGATTTATGATCTAACCCCTGGGAGCTCCAGGCCCAGCTTAGGAGAGGGCTTGGTTCTTGGTGCTGCCTGCTCAGCTTCACCACCGTGAGTGACTGAGCCACTGGGGCGGTGGTTCTGGTGTGTCCTGGTGGGCCCTGAGCGTGTTTCAGCTGAGCAGTGAGGCACTGGGGAGGGTGCTTGGGTGGGAGGGGTGCTGCTGCAAGCCTGGCTCCTCACCTTGTCCTGTGCCCTGAACCCTTGACTTCATATGAGCTCTACATTCTGAAATGAAAAATGTCCCTTCCTGAGATCTGGAGCCAAAGCAGGAGCCCTGGCTAAGGAGAAACCTCCCCAACTCTGGGCCATGGCTGAGCTTGCCTGGCAGAACAAACCCCTCTGTCCAACTCAGCTCATCCCCATCACACAAACCCTGCAACCTTTGCAGCTCCAAGGCAAGCTGATGTTTATTTTGGGGACTGCAGCATCTCATCTGGGTTTGGTGTCTCCAGACCCTCGTCTGGGTCAGGGGCTGGAGCAGGCGTTGGCTGCTGCTTGAGGGGGCATGGGGAGTTTCTGCTCCCTTGGTTAAAGGGCTCAGAGAAATGCCACTCTGCTCAGCTGCAGATGGCTGTTTGGGGCTGGAAGGGGTAAATTTATATATATATATATATATTTATTTATTTATTTTTAAGAAACCTCATTGGAAACCTCCTATTTTCCTGTCCTCCTGTGCGGGTGGCTCCTGATGTGGCTGGCCATGGGAGGAGCAGTAGATGAGCAAAGCTTTGGTGCAGCCTGCTTCCTCTGTGGTTCCCATGGTAGTTGGCTGTCACACATAGATCTAATGTATTCCCTGCCCACAGCAGGATTAAAGCCTTCTGGGAGAAGAGTAAGAGGATGCAGGGAACGGAGATAGGGAAGAAACCAGGAACAGGAATGGAGATCATGGTGGGATAGGGATGAATCCAGATGCCCTCCCCATTGGAGAAGCAAGGAGCCTTGTAGAACCTCTGCCAGGGAGCAGCTGTCCCAGTCACCTCCCAGCTGAGATGGTGGTGGTGGTGTTGGGATGCCTGGAAGCAGAAGTCCTTTCTGAAAGCTGAAGGCACCGGTGGGTGCAAGAGGACAATTTTGTCCTTCTGTCGTGTCTCCCGAAGCTGTCTTTCATTTGAAGGTGATTCCATTTGGTGATTTTCTTTCTTTTTTATTTTCCTCTGCAGATCCTGACAGCCAGCTGTATGATATGGGATATACCCCTGAGGAGGAAGCCCCAGCCTGTCCTGATGAGTTTGATGACTTTGTCACGTTTGAGGCAAGTACAAGCACTGTGAGCTCCTGCAGCTGCCAGCCACGTGCAGCCTGAGCATGGAGGATGGAGGGTTTGGCTGGGGGAGAAGAGCACTGCTGCCAGAGGGCTCAGGGGTGCTTAACACAGAGTAAAGAGAAATCCTTTAATCTGGGGGTGAGCAGTGCAGAGAAACTGCTCCCAGGGATTTGGTGCTGTTTAAGTTAGAATTGGTGTTCCAGTGAAACCCCACAGCTAGTGCTGTCTTAGCACTCAGAATGCCAGAGAGTGGTGGAAGAAGGAGATCCTTTTTGTGGTGAAACACCAGCAATGTGGGAAGGATGCCTGCTGCTGTTGTGTTTGTCTTATTCCTGTATTTTCTGAGGCTGGAGATTCTGAGCCTTATTTTGAGGTGTGCCAGCCAGGAGCCCACCTGAGAGACACAGCAGAGAGGTGGGATGTGGGCACTCAGTGTTGTTTGGCCAATAAAAGGCAGAACAAAACCCAAAAAATTAGATTAATTTTTTTTCTCTCTCTGTTCTTGGCCTTGTGACTTCTAGATAAAAGGTTCGAGCTTTTCTTTTGAGTTTCCTAATGATAAACTGAGTGCAACTAATCTTCCCCACGTTAGTGAGAAGCACAGGACCATCATGTAGGATGGCTTGAGGCTCTCACTTTGACAGCTTAAGCTTGCCAGTTGACCAGGTCATCATCCCATATCCCAGCCAGCTGTGGGTCTTCTCTTGAGCCAGTTTGCTGGCTGAGGTCAACAGACTTGCAGCCCCCCCAAGCAACCCTTTTCCCCATAGGAGTGCTGGGATGAAGGCAGCCCTGGGAGCTGGCTGCCTCCCACAGAAAGCTTTCAAGGGCGTGTTGAATATTTGGTTATTTTTTCCTTTCTGAAATATAGTTACAAAAGCCAGTAGTAGCTGGGCAGAAGGATGGAGGAGGGCAGGAAGGGAAATGGGTTTTCACATCCTTTCTCTATCTGGTATAAGGCCACAAATGTGCTTTTTAACAGCCAGACCAAAGGGTTTAGCAGCTGTGATGGGCTGCACAGGCAAGGGCTTTTGCTTTTTGCTCCTCAGACCTGCATCAAGGGACAATCTTCTGCAATTCAGAGCAGGGATGTTTTCTAAGGGCTAATTTAGCATAGATGAGCTCTGTCAGTGCTGCAAGCTATTCTGGGCAGGAATACCAACAAGGCAGGTGTGTGCCCTGCTGGGATGAAATAGTTCTGCTGCTGGGCCATCGTTCCCTTGAAGCACCAAGGTGACCGAAAGGAAAAAGGTGACAAATCCAGAAATCTTCTTTTCATAAAGATGTAAATGGATTTCTGTACCGAATTCAGGGTAATCACCTAAAGATCAGAGCTCTTGTTGGTGTCTGTGTTTAATATGCCAGGGAAGAATTACTCTTGTTGTCTTGGATACATGATTTGAAATCATTTCCAGCCTGCAAGGGTTTCGTTGAGGTTCAGCAAATGAGAACATGCTCGAGAAATACTGCTCAGCAGCACGAGTGGAAAAATAAATTGGTGTCTTGGGGCTTTTTTGTTCTCTTTAGCTGAGCCCTGAGCTCCCAACATGCGTTTTATTCCCCACGTCCTGTAGAGCTGTACCTTGGAAAGCCTGAGGTGTTCCAGGGAGGCAGGGTGGGAGAAGCCATCATGGAAAGCATCCTGTGGGGAGCAGCAGATGTTTTTCACTGGATCAGGGTGCTGCTCGCCTGGCAGAGCTGTTTGTCAGAGGCTCTGGCAGGTTTCTCTTCATTAGGTGCCACATGAAGCTGCTCTGGAAGTCCTAAGACAGAAAACAAAAGAAATGGTCTTTCCCAATATATATTCCACTTTGTTTGGATTCACCTGGAAGAGAGGGAAAGGAAAAAGTGCCCTTCCAAAAGTGATGGGTTTGCCCTCCCTTTGAATAGACCTCTCACACCACCAAAACCCAGTCTGTATTCTCAAACGTCCCCGTTTCAGAGCTGGGTAGTCTGTGCACGGTGAGCACAGTGCCCTGGAACTGGCTGCTACCTGCAGCCACCAGGAGCTGAACAGCCTCTTCAACACAACAGCATCTTTCTCAGCCCACCAAACAGTCAGTGGGCATCAGACACCGAGGGAGCCTCTCCTGCTTTGGCAGAGGGAGGACAAGTGAGTTTTTCTCCCCTCATGTCCCATCAGAGGACATTTGGAAGGGGAGCTGAAGGAGAGCTGCGTGTGCTGAGAGTAATTGTGGTTGCTGGATTTGGAGCATCAGCTCTCGTCCTCCTCCAACAGCACAAACCACAGTGGCTTCAGTGCTTGTCTCTTGGAAGTGTTGAGGCCATGACAGAGAGCTTTTCTCCTCAATGTTTGTTCAAACAAGTGTAACCTAGTGCTTTGAGCAGTCTAAATGGAAATGTCTCCCAAGAAGGTTGCTCTTCTTGGTGACTCATCTCTGCTCCTGGTGGCTGTCATCGGAGAAAGCAGAACATCAGTAACAGGATGAGGAGGAATGGTTTCAAGCTGAAAGAGGGAAGATGGAGATAAGACATGAGGAGGAAATTCTTTGTTGTGAGGGTGCTGAGCCCAGGTTGCCCAAGGAAGCTGTGGCTGCCCCATCCCTGGCAGTGTCTCAGCCCAGGTTGGATGGGGCTTGGAGCACTCTGGGCTGTGGGAGGTGTCCCTGACCATGGCAGGAGGTTGGGACTGGTGAGCTTTAGGGTCCCTTCTAATCCAAACCAGCCTGGGGTTCTGTGATCAGCTGATTCTCCTGACACAATGTGGAGGCATGGTTTCTACACAAGGCAGCATTGCTTTCTACTTCTGCAGGGAAGTGTCACCCAAAAATAAAATAATTACAGCAGATTTGGCTACCTTGCTCTGGAAAAGCTATGGAAAGGGAGCTTGGAGTCTGCCTGAAGAGGCACCTGAGTCCTGCTCTGTTTTCCCCCGGCTGTTCTAGTGCATCTTTGCTGGCTAACAGGAGGGCAGGAGTTCTCCCCTTGCAGGCTCCCCTGAGGCTGATGAGTGTTCTGAGGCACAGGGGTTCCTGTGCAATGCCCAGGGAGGAGACCAAGGTGAATTTGGAGCAAGCTTTCTTGATGCCTGCTGTGCTTTGCCATAGGACAAGGGCTCTCTGTCCCCTCTGCCCCATCCCCTGCGGGTGGGTGAGCCCACTTGAGCCATGCAGAATGGAAAGATTTGACTCTCCCAAAATAAAAGCAAGCCACAAAAATTCGGTGTGCTGCCAGAGTTAGGCTGGGGTCGGGTGTGGATCCGGCAGAGGGGCAGAGCCGGTAAATAGCACAAGTGTCTGCTTTAGCCACGGCAACCCGACCCAGAGCAGGGGTGTAGAAAGGTCCCCTTTGAGCTCTGCAAAGCAGAGGAGACAAAAGGGATGCGGGGTCCGAGGGGCAGGCGGTGCTGGGGCTTTTTCCTGGTGCGGGGCTGTTGCCATCTGCTGGGCAGCTGCTCCAGGCTCCTCTCAGCAGCATCCTGCCAAATCCCACAGCCACAAGAGGAGGGGTTTGCTTCCTCAGAACTCGGTCACCCTGGCTGGGCAGGGACATGTCTGACCCCACACATCTCTCCCCAGCATGTCCCCCACATCTGGTTCTGTGCATCTGGGGAGGAAGGGGATAGATAGATAGACAGATAGATAGATCGATCGATCGATCGATCTGGCTGGGGCAGCTGGAGGCTGCTGAAAGATCTGATCACCACTCTTCCCCTGTCTGGAAGGACTGGCATCAGTGGGCAGTGTCCCCACTGTCCCCAAGGCCTTTCAGCTTCCATGGAGGCAGCTGCCCATCCCATCCACCTGTGTGGAGCCTGTTTTCAAGTGACCAGTCTATTGTCGTTGCATTGATTGGGCACAAGAAAAATCAGCAAAGTACTGAAACTGCTGGGTTGAACTCCAAAATCAGTCTGCAGTGATAACTTAGTAACAAAAAACCCCAAGGAAATTCATATATTGTGTGGACACTGTACTGCTTCAAGCAAAGGGCAGGGATGTAAACTGGGTATGAATGTCCCTAAAGGCAGGACTCTAATTCAGGGTTATGGTGAGAAATTTCTTTGCTGGAGAATATCCTTGATGGAGTGTTTGCCTTGCACAAAACAGGTTAGAAGGAGTTTGGAAAACAAAGACCTTGAAGCCTTATCTTGGGCTGCCAGCACAGTGTGTGGGACCCAGAAACACGGGAGCTGTACAGCAGCACACCCATGGCTCAGTAGGAGTTCAAAAACTAAAACTGGAGGTGGTTTGGGCTTCCTAATCAGCTTTACTATAGGTACATCTGATTTTGGGTTCCTCGCAGCAGTGCTGGACCTTCCCTGAGGTTTTGCAGCCCACATGTGAGAGCAAAGGGTCTGTGACCTCCTTAGTTGAGTAGCAGATCCAGTAGAGCCAGGAGAGCTTGGGTTAAAGCTTAACTTCCCTGCTGCCATGCTCCTGAGCAGCAGTCCTGGCTTTTCTTGGACTCAGCACAGAAGGTCAACTGGTTATCAAGGGGCAAGGCACTTCCAGTCAGGTTTGCTGAGTAGTAGGTTCTGCTGCGAGGCACTGTGCTTCAGGAAGGATGTGGTCCAGAGGAGAGCAAGGATAAGCTGGAGAAAATGAGAAAATGTGACTTGTGGAGGTAATGAAAGGAAATAAGTTTGTTTATGCTAGACAGGCACAACTAAGGGAGGCCAGGGCTTGAAGTGTGTGGAGGTTCTGGAGAGAGGAAACAGAAAACCAGACCAAACCCTCAAAACTGCAGGATTTGAGCAGTGCATTGCAAAGGGTGCACTGAGAAGGACTTGGACTTACTGGAGCAGTCACCATCCCTGGAGGGATTTAGGAGTCGTGTAGACAGAGAGCTTAGGAGTGTGATTTAGTTAAGGACTTGTCAGTGTTTGGTTACCTGTTGGACTCGATGGTTACGAAGGTCCTTTCCAGAGCAAGGTAATTTTGCCATTCTGTGACTTTGTGGTTCTGTGACTCCCACAAGGAAGGGGGAATCCTGTGGGTCCTGGTCAGGCTCCTTGTTTGCAGAGAGCAGCTGTTTGGGTGAGGGCAATGCAGAGCTGGGGCAGTGCCGGGTTGGTGTGTTTGTAAACTCCCTTATCAGCCACCACCGAAGCACAAGCCCTTCTTTGAGAGCAATATTGTCATCAGATTGGTGTTTGAGTCACCCAAACAGTGATTGGGATTCCTTATCAGTAGCAAAGTGTTCCTGATCTCCCCCTGCTGAGCAAGGCAAGCTTGATTCATTTTTCTATTTGTGGCTATAGGGAAGGAATTTCTCTTTTAGCGCTTAAATATTCACCAGGACTATCAGGAAGAGGGAGATAAAGAAGTCTCTATAGATCCCATTCAGAATTAACCTTTTTAAATGATTGTGGTTTCATGGGTAAAGAAAGCCTGTGCACCTGGAGGGGTCAGCTCTTGCACAGGGCTTTGGAGGAGTGTTTTGCTTTTGGTGTTCCTGGAGGCAGGAGGGCTGCGGTCCCACGGCCAGGAGGGGAGCACCAGCTCCCTGCTCCTTATCGCAGCAGCTGGGAACAATAGCTGCTGTGTTGGGGACTGGGTAAGCCTCCTGCCCAGCCTCTCCTGGACTTTGCTTCCCTCCAGCCTTGCAGAAGCAGCCAGCAGCTCCTGGATTTGCCTTGGGCGAGGAGGCAATGTGTCCACAGGTGGGTTTTGGGTGCTGAGGTTGTAGGGGGAAGCAGATTTCTGGGTCACTCTGAGCCCAGAAGTGCTGGGATGAGGCAGATTGGGCAGCCACCTGCTTGCTGTTTTCTTCCTGGGTATGTTGGTGAGTGCAGCAGATTTAGTGGAAGGTTTTTTCTCCTCGTAGTCCGTGGGGTGCGTGCCCGTGAGGTATCTGTGAAGGTACATTTGTGTATCCTCATGGTCCTCTCAGCCTGGGTCTTCTTGGGGGAGTTGGACCAGGAGGGACAGGGGCTGTAGGCTTTCAGGCTGCTGAGGGCAGTCTGCAAGACCTGGTATCTTGTGAGTTGTTTTTTGGGGCTTTTTTGGGGGATGGGTGGTTTTTATTTGCCCCAATAGATGCAGTGTGATTGCCTTGCCCAGCCTTGAGAGGTATTACCAAGCTTTGAAACTCACCTTCAGGGGTTATGTTCTGAAAGTTGCCTTTGCCCTAGGCTGGGTGCAGGCTTCCTGGCTTCTCTGAAAAAGGGGCATTGCCCAAAAAATGGGAAGAGGCAAATATTGTGGCTAGGAGGTCAGTGCCCTGCAGCCAGTGGCAGCCTCTGGTGACATGGTGGGTTCCTGGCTGCTGACACCCAGGGGCTGAGCTGCCATGGAGCATTTCAGAGCTTTGGGAGTGCTGGTGTTGCTGTAGACTCAGGTGGGACCATAAACACAACTTACCTCCCTTCTATCTGGCTTTAAACAGGTCTAAAGCCAATTTAAGCACGGCTTACCTGCTTAGAGACCTGCCTGGCAAACTGATGCCACCACACCGTTAGCCATGCCTCTGTGGGATGCTGCACCCAGCAGCTGGGATGCCCTTCATCCCCTCTCCTTTGGGCTGGAGCTTTTGGCCAGGACTTGTGGGTCTCCAGGGATTCATGGAGACAGCTTTGGCTCTTGCCGGGGTTCCCATCCTGGCACTGGTTCCAGAGCCCTAGCTGCAGTCAGCAGGTGAAGGGTGTCCTTGAAGGTCTCCTCCTTCTGTCCTCTGTGCAGTCAGAGCTGGCGTTCATCACAAACAGGGAAAACAGAGTTGTTTTCCATTACCTCTTCCCCCCCCCTTTCCTTTCCAAGTGTTTGTGGCCAAGGACAGCAGAGCTTCAGGACAGCTTCTGTCCATCACAGATCAAAGCTTCGCTTGCCCCTGCCCAGGCCCTCCTGACACTTGGGTTCCCCCAAATGGTTTGTTTGTTTCTTTGTTTGTTTTTTAAATCAATGTGGGTTTTATAGCACTTTACATTTACTTGCATGCTCTTTACTCCAGTGTGTAACCAAATGCCTGGAATGGATGAACCACTAATGGAGAAGTCTCCTCGAGCTGCTTCATCATTTTATCAAGCCATGTTACCTCACTTTTAGTAGTGGCATAATAGTCTTGATAACTGGACTTTATCCATTTATTTCCTTCTAGAAGCAGGAGGACGTGTCTAAATGATCAGAAATGTCTTGCTTAGCCAGGGCAAACAGGTCCAGTACCAGGGAAATCTTCGTAGAAGAGCTAGGAACTTCAGTCATACCCTGAGCCCATTTAATTTCAGGGGCTCTGTGTGTGCCTGTCCCAGTTTTAAGGTCTGAAGTTTCCCTGAAACATCTAAAGATGTGTTTTATTGGAGGAAAACTTCAAATACACTGATACTGGTGACAGCAGCCCTGTTCTGAACATGATGAGGATGTTCCTGGTGAGTGCTCTGGGCACTTGCAGCCCAGCCTGTCTGTCCCAAACCCACAGACATCTTTAAGTGTATGGTGGGGCTTTTAATCTGGAAAAATCTGTTTACTTTCTGCCTGCTCACAGCAAGGCAGAGTTGGCCAAACGCAGGCAGGGAAGTTTAAAGGGTCAGCACACAAACCAGCTGCTCATGAGGCCATAAAAAAGCTTTTTGCACCTTTGACCAGGACAGAGGCAATGCCTTTGTCAGGCATTTGGTAATATCTCAGTCCCCTTGTTTTGCCGACCTCCTCCTCACATTTTTTTCTTGAGGTTTAGTTACTTAATCTGTGATGAAATGTAAAGCAAAGTTCTCCACGCTTATGCTCAGGAGAAGGACTTTGTTTACAGTTTGAGCTGCTTCTTAGCTCATTGACCACGTAGGTTTAATTTTAATAGAGCTCTTGCATTTGAAATCTCATCCTAGGCTAGTATTACAAGAGGAAAAAAAATCTCCTTTAATAGATGCAAGGCAAGTTTGCAAATTGTGGTACAGATCTATTTTTTTCTTTTTTTTTTTTTTAAATATCAATAAATCACTGGAAATCCTTGGTGTAATTGAAGGAGGACACGTAACGTGTTCTTCTGGTGACTACTTCCAGCTCCTAAGGGCTGCTTCCTTGCTCAAGCCATCCCTGCTGGTGTTTTCCCATCAGTAAGATGTTCTGTAACAATCTGATAGATCATCTAACCAAAGGTGCTGGTGGCCCAGGGTGTTCACCTCGTTTTTGCACTGAGAGGCTCAGCACTGGTAACAGCAGCAGGGTGGGTTTTCATCATATTACTTGCAGACTGGAATGGTTTTGGGGGTTTTTTGTTTCTTTGCAAAAAGTTATCTTTACCTGGTGCTCATTTTTATACTTCAGTGTATGCAGAAATTTAAGCTTTTCCAGTGGAAAGGTGTTTCATTTGCATTAAAAAAAACAAAAACAAGCAAACAACACCCCAACCAATACCCAGCAACATGTATTTTACTGCAAGCAAATTTCCAGTTTGGTATTAAATCTTTTTTTGAAACAGGCATAAAGTAACCCTTTGAAACATGCCAGGAAATTGGCCACTGTGGATGGGCTGCTGTCATCTTTTGGGTCCTCTCTGCTGCATCAGGTGGGCTCCAAGCAGCAGCAGCCCTGGGGACACCCTCGGGGTGTGTGGGCTCCTGAACTTGCTGTGCCCTGCAGGTAGTTTGGAAAAGCACTGGGACTGCCCGAGGCTGGGGAGCTGCTGGTCCTTGAGCAAGCTGGCAAACCAAACCTCCCAAACCTGCCTCGTCCTCCTGCTCAGGCATGAGGAGCCTGAGCAGTGCAAGTAGGAGGTGAAGCAGAAATCCAGTGAAGCACTTCAGCAAGTCCCCAGCTTGAGGTTTAAGCAGTCCTGCTGGATTTATGCTTTTTAAGGTGGGTGGGGGAGTTGAGGAGGCTTTTGTTTTCATCTTGCATGGTAATGAAAGCCACCTGCCCCTGTGCTAGGGGTGAGGTTTGCTGCAGCACCTCTCCTGTGCTCCTGGCTGCTCCTGGTGCTGGCTGCAGGCTCGGGTTTTGGGAAGGCTGAAGTCATGTTTAACTTCAGAGTGGTGGCCTAGAGGTCACTGTGGGTCTGCGGAAGCTGAGCCAAGCTTCTAAGAAGAGTTCCTGTCTGTCTGTCTGTCTCCATCCACCTCTCTGATGACAGCTCTCAGCAAAGCCAGCATCTTGCCAAGGTCACTTTGCTCTGCTCGCTGGTGTCCATCTGGAAGGAGTTGCTGTTGAGCAGTTCTCCATCCATCCCTCCAAGGTTTTCACAGCAATTGTACGAGTCCCAGCTGCCCCTTTTCAGCCTCACGTGTGTTGTGGCAGCCTGGGAACTCATGGGTGAAGCAAATGAGGCCGTGGTTACGTCCTGAGCTGCTTGGCACCAGTGAAAGCTGTGAGAAGCTCTTTGGGCTGCGGATTATTTACCCAAAACAGAGCCAGGCCAGCAAGAGCAGCATTTGCAGAGCCTGAGCACCACGATGGCAGCAGGACATTTGTCTCTCTAGGTCTGGGGTTCTCCTGCCATGGAAATACATCACAGGCCCTAAAAGCTGCTCCTCTGCCAGAGGACGATGTCTGCAGCAAGGAGCAGGGCTCTGCCGCACGCACACCAGGCTGGGATGGGCAGCCTGATGGAATTAATTGTTCATTCTGCTGCCACGAGGACATTCTGCCTGTGTGTGTTTTCTTTCCTGCTGCTGTAACACAGGGCTTTGAGAAATGTCGCTTTCCCCAAAATGCTTGGAAAAAGCCCTGGAAGGTGCTGCTCTGTGTGCTCTCTGGCAGAGAAGAGAGGTTTGCTTCACCCTGCTGCCAGGCTGGAGGGGGTGCAGATAATGGCTGAGCAGCTTTGATCCCCTTGGGTGAGCTTCAGATGGAGCAAATAGCATTTCAGGAACATCTTTTTCTCTTGAGGCTCCCAACCCTCTGCCCAACATGTCTGGTGATGGGAGATTGGCTGTAGCTCAGCACCAGCACTGACAGATCCCACCACAAGTGAGAACCCGGAGCCAAAGATGATTTGATTTGTTCTGAGGTGTGCTGGGGAAATCCTGTAAATGCTGGGAAATGAGCTGGCACTTTAAGTAACGAGTTTTGCTTTAGGAGGATGTTTCTCCTCCAGACACATGGATAGATCCATGCTCAGCACCACGTGTGTCCAGGCAGGACCGTCCCTGCTCTCTTGTACAACCGAGCAGGAAGGACTGAAGATGAATGCCTGATGGAAGGGGCAGAACTGGGAGTAAAAAACAGCCCTTGGTGCTTTGTAGCCTGGTGCCTTAAAAACGTAATTTTTTCTGCTTTCCTAGAGCCTCCTGCAGGTAGCAGACATAGGGAAGTGGTGCAAAATATTTGAGATGCTGTTTCAGCTCCGTGTGGAGATCTGAGTGTCCCAGCAAACTGAAGTCTGTAATAAAAATTTATTAACCAGCTTATTTTCTGTTGAGGTGTCCTCATGTTGCTAGGCAGGGGCGAAAATTGCTTTAAGGGCTAACCAGCAGTTTCTAAGGGTGGGTTTTGCAGAAAATTCAGCTTTATAATGTGTCCTCCTAAAAAAATGGAGTGGGTGAAAGCAACAGCAATCAGAATCGCTGAGTCAGCAGCAGGCAATCCCTCCTGGACTGGACAAATCCATACTCGCTCACAACAAAGTCTCCCTCCAACTTTTGTTTAGTGTATATTTCTGTGATCTGGTTTCCAAGTGCTGCTGTTGCAGAGCCTGAAGGCCACTCAGGGGCACACCTTGGACCTGGAGACACAGCAGCACCTGGGTGTGGGGTACAACTCACGCTGGTTTTAGGAGGCTGGATTTCTGTGCTTTGAAATGCAGCACACTGGAACCTCGTCCCTCTAAAATCTTTTTTTTTTTTTTTTTTTTTTTTCCCTCTTGTGATTTTACCAGGCTAATGAGGTGACTGACAGTGCTTACATGGGCTCAGAGAGCACCTACAGCGAGTGCGAAACCTTCACGGATGAAGACACCAGCACCCTGGTACAGCACGAGATGCACGACGAAGTGGAGACAGACAGTGCCATCGACTCCACCGTGCACTCAGAGTTCACAGATCCCATTGAGGAGCCCGAGCATGGGTGAGTGGAGAGAGCCAGGAGCAAAACTCACCATGGGGGGGCAGGAAACTGTCAAACTGGGAGCAAAGGAGGACCAAAGGAGATGCAGCCCGAGGATTTAAAAATAAAGTGGGCTGAGTCTGTCTTGCTGAAACTGGTTGGTTTCTTCTTTGTATTTGTAACTTCATGCAAGACCAAAATAGCTCTTCTGTAAGAATAAGAATAATAATAATAATTAGACTGCACCATGTGTAGGCTGTTTTGGAGCACAGCCTGGTGATATCTTTGAATTAATCGTTGCTTGCCTTGGGAGAACTTCTGTACCCTCATTAGCATCTTTAACCTCTAAAATAACTTCTCGGATGATCCAAACACCTGAAATACTTGCAGTTTTTCATCTATCACTTAAGCCAGAAACACAACATGTAATTTTCAAGTCAGGAGGGGAACTCGTCCTCCTGTTTTTCCTAAACACACAAGTGCCCTTTGATGTGCAACTGCCTCCTGTAATAACTAGTTTGAAACTTGTGCCTGAAGCACAAAAGTGTGAGCTAAAATCTTTGTCCCCCTGTCTAAAACACTGCTGGTGAAACTGCTCCTGGGCCTGCTTCCTTTCCTAGATTTTGCAGGAAAAGATGATTTTTGGGGAATTGAAACTAGGATGTTGGGAAGGCTGGAAAGGGAATAACTCCTTTAGTAGTGACCCAAGAGCGACGGACAGTGCTGAAACCTCTGGAACTGTCATTGCTGAAGGTTTGCCAAGGCACAGGATTATTTTTTTACCCGTCCAAAACCATCCCACCCAGGCATAGTGCTCTCATGAATACTTATAGTTCCTGGTACTTTTAGAAAGAACCAGGGTTTCCCTCCCACCCCAACCCCCACCTGGGGACAACAGAGATGCAGGGAGCCACCAGTGCCGCTGGGCGCTCAGCACCGGGGCTTAAAGGGTGCTGTGGATTAGGGAAGAAATGGGATTAGCTGGCTGGGCTCTCCTCGCCTGAGTGTGTTCAGCTCAGTGACAGTTAAATCAGGATATAATCAGTTGCTGAACCGAGCAGGAGGTCTCCAGAGAGGGGCCATGGCAGCCTGCGTGCGCTCTCGTCCTCTGGGGAAAATGACGTGCCTCGGATTCACCTGCCTGTAGGTACAAACTACTTTGCTTGGGAATGTTGTGTTGTGTTTTGTTTGGTTCTTTTAAGATTAGATTGTTCTGGAGGCTTCTTTTCTAGTCCCAGCATGAGCGTGGGAAGGTCGGGTGTCCTTTGGGTGCTGTGTCCCAGCTCAGTGGTGCTAAATCTGTGCAGATTCTAGGAAGCCAAAAAAATAAAATCAAGGAAAAAAGTTCATGTGGCTTCAAGATTTGGAAGGAAACCTCTGGAAGTCTTATTTCCAAGTTGCTGAGGGTTGGTTTTGATGCCATCAAACCCTGGGCAGGACTAGTGCTCTGGTGCTCAGACCTTTTCCAGGGGATGATCAGTAAGTACAGTCCACCCAGGGTGCTGATGGGCTGAATCAAACCTTCCACGCTGCTTTTAGTGGCTGTTAAAAGCTCAACATAGTTTAGATGGTTTGAGCTTAAGCGGTTCTTTAGGCTGTGTATAGTAAAGATTAGGTGGATTCTGGATTTCCAAACTGCCAGAGCCTCCAGTAGGTGATTATGAAATGCTCCTACTATTTATTACCCGCAGCATCCCTGGCTGAGGGCTTCCAGGTGCCTGATCAGATCAGCTCCTGTAACAGTGCTTGTCAAACCACAGACCCAGATTTAAAGATTTGGGGTAGGTTTTTTTTTAAGTTAAAACTTGCAACCCCTGTTTTCTATTCCTGGTCAGGGGTCTGTGGAGTGCAGCCTCTGCCTCTTCGTTGGGAATTTTTATTTCCCAGCTGCAGGAATAACGATGCCCAAGGAAGCTGTGCAGATGCCTACAAGCTGGAATGGACTTGTCTGTGGTTAAACAGAGAGCTGCTGCTGTTTCAGCTGAAGGCTTGACATGTTTTTTATTACCAGGATAAGGGCAAATCCTGCAGATGGTACAGGTTTTTGTCATAAATGGCTTATCTGTAATCTTTTTTTCTTTCTGGTGTTGTACAGCTATCTACTTACACACCCGTTTTCCCTCTCCTAGGACGTAGATGAAAATAGGGGCATATGATGAAATAAGAGTTGCAATTTTTTTCTTTTTTTTAACCATTTATTCTAGAAGGAGAGCAGTACTAGTCCACCCAGAACCCTGTGGCTCATAGCCACGTGGGCTGCTTCCCCAGCCGGATTCTTACAAACCCCCTCTGCCTGTTCCCCCCTCAGCTTAACTTTAAAACCTCTGCAGTCATATCATAGATTCAGAGAATGGTTTGGTTTGGAAGGGAACTTAAAGCTCATCCAGTTCCAACCCCTGCCATGGTCAGAGACACCTCCCACATCCCAGGGTGCTCCAAGCCCCATCCAGCCTGGGGCCTTCAACACTGCCAGGGATGGGGCAGCCACAGCTTCTGGGGGCAACCTGGGCCAGGGGCTCAGCACCCTCACAGCAAAGAATTCCTTCCTAATGTCCAACCTAAATCTCCCTTTTTCCATCTTGAAACCCTTCCCTCTCATCCCATCCCTCCAGCCCCTTGTCCCAAGTCCCTCCCCAGCTTTCCTGGAGCCCCTTCAGGCACTGGAAGGTGCTCTAAGGTCTCCCCATTGCAGCCTTCTCCTCTCCAGGCTGAACACCCCCAACTCTCAGCCTGTCTTCATGTGAGCTTGCTCTCTGTGGCTTGGGTCCTCTCCTGTAGATGCTCTGGCTTTGCAGCAGTAAAATCTCCTTTTCCCCAGCTCTGCCAGCTGCCTACCAGTCCCTGTGCCACCACCAGCCAGGCAGATGAGGTCAGTGCCAGAGCCTTTGGGTAGGAGCTTCATGAGCTTTGGAATGTGATGTTTAAAGTCTACCAGGCAGCAGCTGGACTTGTGGATTTGACAAGTGGGGAGGGATTTCTGTTTGTTTAATTTTTTAGAGCTGTTTGCAGCCCATGGGGTGAAAGGAGGGTGGCAGTAATGGTAGTAATTCTTCTTGTGTGCTTTTTCGAGCCCACTTTTTTTTCTTGCTATTGGACTTGCTCCAGCAGCTCTGTGTCCTTCTTGTGTTGGGGACCCCAGAACTGGGCACAGTCCTGGACAGGAAAGTCCTCCAGGAGTGGGCACATGGTGCTGTGATGGCTTCACTTCATACAGCACTGTGTCCTTCAAAAGATACTCAGAGAAACTGAGATCTGACCTGAGCTGTGTCCCCTCCCAAGCAGGGGACATCCTAGGAACTATGTTGTGTTCTGGGTTTAGACTGAGGGCTGTGGATCTGGTGTTAAAAACACCACCCAGATGGTCAGAGCACGTGCAGTGTTTCCCAGCAGGTGCAGGGAAGGGGCCCCTTCTTCTTGCCCAGGGGTCTGTGGTTTGCCTGCAAACCTCTGGGGTTTGTGTCACGCAGGGAGGGGACAATGACAGAATTAAACCCCGGTGCTGGGTTCCTGATAGGATTACCCAGCAACCAGCAAGTGTGAGCCCAGCACATAGGCTGGCGATGGAACTCAAGAGGTATTTAAGGGGATTTGGGACACACTGAGCATTTTTTCTGAAGTGCTTTTGGTTGTGCCTGTGTCCTGGGTGGGTTTGCAGCCCCCCACCCTGGGTGCTGTCCTGGTGAGTCTCACTGCCACCAAACCCTCTGCTGAGGGTGCCAGAGGACTTTGTGTGGAAAAGCAGGGGTTCGTTGTGGGGAAAATTCAATTGCTCCAAACTCCCTGGTGGTGCCTGGGCTGCCCCTTGGATGTTCCCAGCAGAGGAGGAATTGCACCCTAAGGTGCACCCTAAGCGTTCAAGGCCAGGTTGGATGAGGCCTTGTGCAACCTGGGCTGGTGGGAGATCTCTCTGCCTGTGCAGGGGGTTGGATCTTGTTGTTCTTTAAGGTCCCCTCCAACCCAAACTGGTCTGTGATTCCATAGGAGCTGCTGAAGGAGGGGACGTGGCTTGGGAACAGCACTGGACACTGTTGGGAAAGCTGCTCGTGGCCACCCTCTGACATCTTCCTCTCTGCTCCTGCAGATCCCATCCACACGACCTGCCCCTGGGCTCAGACCTCAGCCACTCCATCGTGACAGTCATCAGCAGAGAGGAGCATTTTGAGGATTATGGAGAAGGGAATGAAGCAGATTTGTTCCCAGAGCGCTTGTGTAACGGGGAAGGCAGCTTCAATGGCTCCTCCTTCCTCTCACCCAGGTAAGGCTCCGTGCTGGTTTCACCCTGTTCACTTGCTTGGTGTCTTCACCTTGGCTTTATGTGGGGGAGAGTTGTTCCCTTTGGCTTTGCACACCAGTCAGCCTGCAATGGGAATAAAGTTTGGATACAACAGGATAATGGGTTCAGAAGTGGAAGAGGAGATGCCAGCCCCAGTCTGGCGTTTCCCTCCGCAGTGCCCACCCTGCATCCAAGGGCACTACTGCCCAGCAGCAGCTGGAAGAACATTTCATGTATCCAGCATCACATTCTCACCCCTGTCAGGGATGGAGATCCTCGTGGAATCTTCCATTAGAGAAAACCACTGTGCAGCTTTACCCCTGGTCTTGTTGGATGACTTTTTTTTCCTTCCCTCTCTCTCTCTCATGCTTGTGGTTTTGACTTTGATATGATGCTTGGTTGGATTTGCACAAGCTGTGGCAGTCAGAGATGTCTGAATCCAGGAATACGATGGTTCTCCAGCCTGTGCAGGGTGAACTGAGGAGCTGGTGTGACAGTACCAAACCCATCAATATTTAATTTCAAAGGGAAAGATATAAAAATCCAGTGCTGCATCCCACAGAGGCTCTGTGATGACAATGACACTGGGGACCTGTTCCTCCATCAGGAGGGGTGGGAGCAGTCCCTGCCAGCCACACACTTGTGCTGAAGATAAGAACATACATTTTTCCTTTGGGGCTAATACATGTTTGTGACTCTGAAGAAGCATTATAAACCTGCCCTAACTTTTCTTTTTTTTTTTTTTCTTTTGCCATCTGTCTGTTTTCTGCCAGCTTCCCAAAACCCTTTGTAGAGTTTGGGCAGTTCTGGTTGCACAGGGAAGAGGTGCTGTCACATCTTCACGTCTGCAGGTTGGGGCTGACTTTCTTTCTTGCTGGTGCAGCAGCAGTTTTGAAGATGTGAACTTAACCCACACTAAGAGAGTGTTGCTGTAAAGCATCCCTAACCATTTGCTCCAGGTGGGACAGCCTGTAGGGACAGGTCCACCTCACTCATCCAGGCTGCTCCTTTGGTGGCACTGTGCAGGGACACCAAGTCCAGCTGTCTGCACTGGTGCTGCAGCACAGCGAGTGCTCTCAGGTAAAAACCACCCTTGGTGTTGGTTTTGAGTTTCTCCTTGAGGGTGTGCCTCCACCCAGCAGGCAAGAAAATACTCAGCTATAAAGGAGCTTTGAAATCAGTTCAACTTTTTCTTGACCATTACTCTGGAGCTTCCAGGTTGCCTACACTCCCAACATTCAAATCCTGCTCTGTCAGGGCATCCTCTTACCTCTGCTGCTCTCTCTTGGATCTTATCCAGGAGATCATGCTCTGCAGCATCTTTCTTCTGCCGGGAGGGGCTCACTCGGCACGTGGCCACGCAGCTCCTGGTGGCTGATGCTGCAGACTCTCTGCTGGGGCTTGCTGGGGTGAAGATAAACCCTGCAAAACCTCCCGAGCAAAGAATGTGGGTCTGTTTGAAACAGAATTTCCTCATGCCTCTCAGGCCTAGCCCTTACCTTGGATTGCTGCTGTGTGTGTGAAGGTCCTCAGCTGCTCGCTCTCTGAGGTTGTGCTGGGTTTCTGAACAAAGCCTCACCAAAGCTTTTAAATGTAGTTTAAGTGTAGCTCAAAGAGCTACAGGAAAGAACTGGAAAAAAGAAAAAAAAAACCACCAAAAAGACCCCCAACACACACATTAGAGAGCTCCAGGCTGGATTTTTTTTGCTGTGGTTTGAATATAAGGAGCACTATGGCTTCTAAAAGGCTGCAGCACCATGCACACTTCCCATGTTACAAGTCTCCAGATGGGAATAATGTTGACAACATTTTCCAGCCACAGCTCCAGATCTTCACCAGAGGAGGAGCACAGGAACCACGTTCCTTCAGGGAATGCTGTAGGGTGTTGGGCTTTCCTGCTTAGTCCTTGTGTATTTGTCTTCACCACCCCTCCTCCTGCCCTGCCACCTCTTCCTTGGCACCTTCATCATGTGGGAGAAGCAACACCAGCGAGGAGATGGATGGTAACTGAAAGGCAAAGCTCCTCACACGCAGCAGCTGCCCGAGGGGCTGTGTCTGTAGGCACCTGCCTGCTGTGGAAGATGAATTTTCCCTCCAGGAGGTGGAGGGAGGAGGCAGGAGGGGCCGTGGCTGGCGCAGGGGTGGAGGCCCCGGGGCTCGATGTGCTCCGGCTCTCACCCACGCGACGGGCGAGCACCCAGGTGGTGGCTGGAGGCCAAGTTACCTGCACACACCCCGGGCTGGCCTCGGGCTTCTCCTCTCTGCTTCTTTCCCCCCTCCTGGTTTAATGACTGAAGGTTTGGGGTTCACACCTCAGCCCGGGGAGCAGCTCCCACCCAAGGGTGAGGAGGAGGCACTGAGCCACAGCCAGGGCTGGGGCATCTCCTCTGCCAGGTGCCACAGAGCTGCTGTCACCTTCCTACCCTGCAAAGCCTGAGCACCTGAGCTTGCCTGCTGCTGGGTAAGGATAGTCCCAGCTCCAAACTTGCTCAAAAGGGTAGGGGGAACTTTATTTTATCTTTTTTTCCAGGTGTGGGTAAAGATGAGCAGTTTTGTGTTTACTGTTGTCCAGTGCCGTGTTCTGAGGAGGCTTGGAAATACTGTACAGACAGCACAAACTCAGAGGCCTGACCCTGGGGGTGGCTGGGCTGTCTGCACCCCCCTGCCACCAAAAAATCCACCAGTGGGGGGTTGTAGAAAGATCCTGAGCCAGGGGACCCCCCCCGAGGTGTCCCAAGCACTCAGCATCTCCCGGGCCAGGACTCATTGGTGTGGATCTGTATCACAGGGCTGACTGGCCCTTTCTGATGCCTTTTGGTTTGAAGCTTGCTTCTGTTTGCTCACACCTTGACCTGTCTTTCTTATTGAACTGCTTTGTTTTTTCACCATTAACCTTTCTTTTATTGAAGTCTGTGGCTTCCAGAAGCATGTTTTCCCACAGAAAAAGGATTTGTGGCCCATATTTGGCCCCAGACTTAACACAAGACTCTGCTATTCAGAAGCCCTTGGTAAAACTTGGTTCTATCAGGTGGGGAGCACCATCTCCCTGCTTTGGCAGGTGTTGGTGAAAGTCTCAGCATCTCAGCAGGTTCAGGTTGGTTTCCAGGCCAGCAGCTGAAAATGAAATGCGTTTCACACCCCCAAGCTCCAGGCTGTTCAAGTCCTGCAAGGACCCCCATGTCCCCTGGCCAAACCACGTTCCCTACAAGATGCCCAAGCTGCTGCCTCAGCTTCCATAGGCTTCACTTTGTGGGAGACAGCAGTTGGACCACAACCAGCTTCCCAAAGGGGAGCTCTTCAGGATGAAAATCTGGTTCCATGCATTGCAATCAGAGGGTCAGCAGAGCACGCCTGCTCTGGTTTTAAATTGTCCCCTTCCCTTTGTCCCCTGTGGGTTCCTCCACAAGAGCTGGTTGCCACAGGAGTGGCATTGAGAACATGATTTACAGCAACTCCATACTGGCTGCAAGTTGGCTTCTAAAATCAAGGGAAGGAGGTGACCCAGTCTGCCCTCAAGTTTTAAATTGCAAGTCTTGTATCTCACCCTCCAAAAAAAAACCAACCCTAAAACCTCACCTGCCCCAATGTACCCTCAGCTTGTGGAAGCCACGGACCTAAATCCAGCCCTGTCTGTTCTGTCCTGTTGAAATGATCCTTGTGATTTCTCTAGCACCAACCCGCTCGCTGCGAAACTGCACAGCATTCTCGCAGATGAAGCATTTGAGTTTTACTGTAGCCAGTGCCACAAACAAATCAACCGCCTCGAGGATCTTTCTGCTCGCCTGAATGATCTTGAAATGAATAGGTAATTGGGCTTGTGTCTGGCTGGTTCAGTGTTGGGGGTGATGCTCTGGAAGGGAAAACTCTCCTTGTCTCCACCAGTTTCGCTGGTGCCTTGCTCAGGTCCTGGTTGGGAAAGGGGATGGAGACGGGAAAGGGGATGGATTGCACCAAAGGAGATGAACATCTTCAGGAGGTAAAGGGGGTAAGGACATTATGGAGGGGGAGCAGATATTTCCTTTGATGTGAGCCATGGAGGCTGGCAGACAGTGAGAGCTTTCCCTTCTCCTCTGGGCAGCCTCTTTGCATGTCCTGCAGAGTGGTGGGTGCTTCTTCACGCTCCGAGCACTGCACTGGGACTTGGAACTCTGAGGTGGTTATGTACAGCATTTCTGTCACCGAAGGAAGGACTGTCAGGTCTTCTGGCTGCTGATACCCAGCCTGGGATGCTGGTTCAGCCTGGAAGGGCAGGTACAGCCCATCCTCCCACTGCAGAAGTAACCTGAAAACATTACGGAATCATGGAATGGCTGGGTTGGAAGGGACCTTAAAGCTCATCCAGTCCCAACCCCCTGCCATGGGCAGGGACACCTCCCACAGCCCAGGGTGCTCCAAGCCCCATCCAACCTGGGGCCTTCAACACTGCCAGGGATGGGGCAGCCACAGCTTCTCTGGGGGCAACCTGGGCTCAGCACCCTCACAGCAAAGAATTCCTTCCTAATGTCCAACCTAAATCTCCCTTTTTCCATCTTGAAACCCTTCCCTCTCATCCCATCCCTCCAGCCCCTTGTCCCAAGTCCCTCCCCAGCTTTCCTGGAGCCCCTTCAGGCACTGGAAGGAAGGTGCTCTAAGGTCTCCCCATTGCAGCCTTCTCCTCTCCAGGCTGAACACCCCCAACTCTCAGCCTGTCTTCATGTGAGCTTGCTCTCTGTGGCTTGGGTCCTCTCCTGTAGATGCTCTGGCTTTGCAGCAGTAAAATCTCCTTTTCCCCAGCTCTGCCAGCTGCCTACCAGTCCCTGTGCCACCACCAGCCAGGCAGATGAGGTCAGTGCCAGAGCCTTTGGGTAGGAGCTTCATGAGCTTTGGAATGTGATGTTTAAAGTCTACCAGGCAGCAGCTGGACTTGTGGATTTGACAAGTGGGGAGGGATTTCTGTTTGTTTAATTTTTTAGAGCTGTTTGCAGCCCATGGGGTGAAAGGAGGGTGGCAGTAATGGTAGTAATTCTTCTTGTGTGCTTTTTCGAGCCCACTTTTTGGTCACACTCTTGGTCTCTGTCCTTTACAGGGACAGTGTGACAAGGGAGCTGTCCTGGGCTACAGAGCTATTGGAAGGGAACTGTAAAACTAATAGGAATTTGGCCTTAATTTTTTTAATGGAAAAAGTACTTCTGTCCCTTTATCTTTCTTGGGTTGCCTTTGCTGTTGGAGGCCTTTGAGGGTCAGTGATGAGTCTCAGGTGATGCATTTATTAAGAGGAACACAGGATTTTTGTGACTATGCCAGTAGTCCCACTCCATTTCAGGCTCTTCTAACCAAATTTCCCTGCAAAGCTGAACTTAACACCTCAGAGCCCCCTGTGCTGGCTGGGATTTCCAGAGCAGGTTTCCCATGGCACTGTGGTGGGAATTCCATGGTTCCTTTGGGCAGGGTGTGTAGTTATGGTTCCTCCATCTATGTTCAGGGTTCCCCATGTTCAGGAAACTTGCTCCCAGTGCCCCTTGCACAATGACCTGGTGGAAGGGGCATCACCCAAGGTGGTGAGGACATGAGAGGTGTCCCCGTGCAGCACATGAGATGTGGCAGATCCTGTTTGCTGCCAGCATCACCAGCAACACAAAGCCCTCAGTGCAAGAAGACAAGCCCTAGGCTGTAGGCAAAAGGAGCAGCAGAAACTGGACCAAAGCCTGAAGAGCTTTGCTCCAGCAGACAAGATGAAGCCCAAGCCACCATCCTACAGCCTCACTCTTAAAACCTGTGGGTGTTTATGGAACATTTTACACATGGGAGAAGCTGGGAAGTCTGGTCCTGGCATAAGGGCACAACTGCCCAAACCCATGGCATGGGAAGGGAGGGAAGAAATCCTCTAGGAGCTTGGGCTGAACTGGTTCTGTAAGAGCCCGTTTTATTTTGGTGCCCTTGAAGGTGCTGAGTTGTGGCTCATCCCCTCTGGAGCTCCCCACGGGTACCAGAGCTGCCCTCCCATAAGCTGTTTGCAGAGGAAAATATTTTTCTCCCTCCAGTGCTGGGGCCATATGTGACTGGTTGCAATTCCTGGCAGCCATGGGGGGTCTGACCTCCTCCCCCCGGGTGGGTGCCAAGTGGCCTTGAAGCCTGGCCAGCAGCTGCTCTTGAGCTCCTTGGAAAGGGGGAAGTTGAGGATGCACTTTTGACACGAGGTCTGGTAACCCTGACAACAACCTGTGGTTGGTCATTGTTTTATTTTTATTTTTTTTAAAGAAAGAAAATTGTCCTGAGCTATTTTTAAATCTTCCTTCTAAGAACTAATGGGATTGTTGCAGCTCAAGGCAGGAATGGACTCCCAAGTGATTTGATTTCTTTTTTTTTTTTTTTTTTTCCCCTCTTTAAACCAAGCCAAACACCAGGGAATGTGATTGCTGCCTCTCCTCTGGGGCTAGACCTATGTTTGCTGCCATCCTTCAGTGACAATTCAGTGTCAGTGCTGTGGCCCAGTGGCATCTGTTTGACAGCAGCTTGTGTTCCTGTGTTTGGGTGGACGGGAGGAGTGAGATCCAAGGAGTGTGCAACTGCATCCGTCACCCCCGAGGACTGGAAGGAGCACACTAGCACTTGCTGTGCCTGAAAAAAGCTTTTTTTTTTTTTTTTAATTCTTTTTCTCCTTGGCTGGCTGTACCCTGGGTCACACTGGGCCTCAGCTAAACCCTGACCGCTGTGGCATGGTGGCAGCTGCCTGGGATATCTGTGAAGCCAGGGGGTGTGATCTCTGTGGGTTATCTGTGCAAAAAGAGCTCCTTCCCCTCCCCGTCGGCTCTAACAGCCTTAAAACCCAGACAGGGACACGGTCAACAGCTCCTAAAACCTCTGAGCTACCATGTAGGCATCAAGCCCTGGGTGACCCAAAGCCAAAGAGTGGGAGCAGTCTCTGTGAGCAGCAGCAGTCAGTGTGCAGAAGGCTGGAAGTGCCCCTGTGCCCCAGCCCCTGCATGTACGTAGCCTGGGGTGTTGGGAGGGTGTAGCTCAGGGTGCTGCAGACACCCCCAAAAGCCTTCCTTCTATTATTAGCCCTTTCTCTGGGGATCAGCTTTCAGGCCAGGGCTGGAAGGGTGAGGTTTGCTGGGGGGTTGTTCCCGTGGGTGCTGTTAGGGGAGCAGTTCCCTCTCCTGCCTCCCTGCAGTGCTTGCCATGGCAGGGGCTGTGCCCCCGGCTGCTCACAGCTTCCCCTTTCCCTTATTCTCCACTCCCAGCTTTCCTAACTCTTTCCTGTTTTGTTTTTTTTTCCCTTCCCTTTTTTTTTTTACAGCCCAAATAAAAGACTCTCAAGCAAGAAAGTGGCAAGGTAAGCTCCCCCTCCCAGTACTGCCCAGTGAGAGGGGTGTCTGGGCAGGCTGCCAGGGAAAGTTGGAGAAATAAGAGTGGATGTGTTGCTTTAGACTGGGGAAAAGCAGGTTTTGTTTCTGGCAATAGCTGAGTTTTGGAAATGGGGTTTCTGACTTGTGCAGGAAGTCTGGGGCCAGCCTGCTGTTTTTCCAGGAACAGGAGGTCTGGAGGGAAGGAGACTCTAGAAGGGCATGTCCCTCTGGCCAGCTTGGCTGGGCTGTCTCCTCCCCAGTGACACCATGGTGGGTCTCTGGAAGACCAGACCAGTCTGTCCAGCCACTCGGAAGGTTTTCTCCAGCACCCCAAAAAAAGTCAGCCCCCTTAGACAACTCTCCTGGTTCTGATTTTCTGTGCTCCTCAGCACTGATTTTCTGTGATCCTCAGCACTTTGTAGGACCAACTCTCCCCGCTTGGTCCTGGGTAAGTTCCTGGGGGGCAGCTGCAGGTAACCCCAGCCTGGGGCTTAACTCTGTCCTATAGGACCATCTCACATGGCACCAGTGTCCCTTTCCTGGTGGGCATTTTAACCCTGAGTGCTAAGGGGACGCTGCAAAGCTTTTTCTGTATGACTGGGGCAGGGGGTCCACCACCTCTCAAGGACTCCTGGTTCTCATCTTTCCTTTTCCAGCTTTACCATCCTTCCTATTCCCATGTCACCATGCTTTTAACATTTTTAACATGCTTTTAACCATGCTGAGACACTTACCTTAGCTGTCCGGCCAGGTCTGCTCCTCTCAGGAGGGCATTGGCTTGTTTTCTCCTTGTTTCTGAGCAGAGCAGGGAGGAATCAGCCCCTGGAGCTGGGTGATGCTGGTCCCCCCTGCTCACCCCCTGTGCTCACCCCAGCATCTTCTATACTCCCCTTTCTCCTGCTGGCTCTCACAACCTTTCCTTTCTCCAGTTTTCCTGCAGTCAGCAAGTCTCCCCTGGCATGATTTTCCCCCCTGGCAAGGAAACAGTCCTTGATATTACATTTCCTAATTCCGGTCATCTTAACTTTCTAGGTCTTTGTTAAAAACACTGGCAGGAAAGAAGGGTGATGGGAGCAGCTTGTCCCCAGGCTTCCTGTTTTATGACTGGTGTTTGTCCCATGTGTAGCAAAGCAAATTTAAGGAGGATTTGAGTTGAACTTTTGGGAATGGAGATGCCCTGGCCGATGGGTGGCTGAGCCCTCACAGCCCTTTGGCATCTGCAAGATGCTCCTCTGAGAATTGTGGTCTGCAGTAAATATTGGTTAGTTCAAGAGCAGTCACCTTTAGTTAGTGATAACAAGCAAGATAACAGGGGGTTGCTCCAGAGTAGAGCCAGATCCTTAAGATGAGCTCAAAGAAAGCCTTCTGATGCAGATCTTGTAATTACTGAATAATACCCAAACATTTGCTTTTAGGAAATTGATTTTATTTTGGGTAAGGGCTCTTGATTTTTTGTTATCCAGGTGGTGCCCAAGAAATCTCAGCTGCTTAAGCCCTCTTGTGTTTGGCATGATTTAAATGACAAATGTGCCCCAGTCTCTAAATATATACTCAGGATGAGGATGCAAAATAAAGTTGGGACTCAGCTGAGTCCTCTTCAGTAAATGCCAGTTATGCTTCATGAATATTTGCACGAGCACTGTGCAGCAGGGTGAATTTAAGAGCCCACATTACAAAATTCCAAGGGAAAAAAAACCCACAAAACCAAAACAGAAGTTCAAAGAGACCTCTGTGGTTTTCTTGTTCACCTCCTGCCCAAAGCAGCCCTGGCTTCAAAGGGTGCTCCTCCTTGGAGCTGCAGTGGAAGAGCAGGAGGGGTTTTCTCCAGGCAGCATCTGCCTGGGGTTCCCAGATCTGGAGTACAACAACTTTCCCTTGTGGCAACAGGGATTTCTTGTGCCTCAGAGATGCTAACACAAGGATTTGGGCAGGGATCAGCCCCTCTGCGGGGTGGGGATGGCCTTGAGATGGCTGCAGAGCTGTGGACACCCATGTCACAAGGCATTGCTAATGATTAGCTCGCTCTGGGCTGGGGCAGCAGGCACAGGGAGGTGGGTTGGGATGTTTTGCAACAGGTTCAGGGTTGGGTTTTTTTCTCCTCTCCTCCCTCTCCCCCTCCCTCCCTCTCCCTACACCCACTGCCCCCACACACAGACTTCTTACTGCCCTTATCAGCAGCTCAGGCTGAGTACTCTGTCCTCTGCTGGGTAATACCACGGCCTTGGTGGGTTCGTCAAGAGAGAAAGTGAAAAGACTGAGCTCTTATCTCTCCCCATTCCAAAGAGCAAGAACCAAACGATCCTGGGATGAAGTCCCAGCAGCCTCTGGCCACGTCCTCATCCTTGGGCCACCCACTAGCCCAACCCCTGAGCTTTAGGGCTCCTTGGAGCTTCTGGTGGTGAGGACCTGGACCCCTGCATCCTCTGCTGCAATTCCTGCAGCTCCAGAAGGAGCAGTGCTGTTAAATGCCCTTGGAAAAGGAGGTGGCAGCTGAGGGAGGGGGACAGGGGACAGCCTCCTGGGCTCGCCATGCCCAGTGATGGTGGCTCTGATGGTGGCCTTGCTGTGGGTTGGGGTGGCTTGTCCCTTACAGACAGTTGCACCAGACGAGCACGCTGGCCGTGGGGGTGATGGAGGAGGCTTACAGAGACACTCTGGAGTGCACTGAAGAGGACATCACCGACAAGGTAAGAGCAGTGCTGTCAGTGCAGCACCTAAAGTGCTCTAACAGCCTCAGGCAGGAGTTGGGGTGAAGCTTCTCACCCTAATCTCTGGCTCAAAGCAGCCCTGGCTTCAGAGGTAGATGAGGCTGCTGATGGTTGAAGCTGCAGCGGAAGAGCAAGGTTGTTTTCTTCAGGCAGCATCCATGGAGGGGATGGAGGAGAGCTGGGTTGTGGAGGTCCTGTGTTGAGTCAGGAGGTGGCATTGGTGCCTTCTGCCAGGGCTGGAGATGTGGCTTCCCTCCAGCTCTCCAGCAGGGAGGAGGGGGAGCTGCTCTCGGGCTGTAGTTTCACTTCTGCTTCGCGTGTTCTCAAATGAGCAAAATCGCCTTGATTCAAAACAAGAACTTCCTTTCCTTGACACCCTCTTGCTGCTGCTGCTTGTGCCAGGAGGATGGAAAGCTGATCTGTGCTGGTCCTGATGGGTTTTACTGGGGGTTACCAGAGAAGGATTGTAGGGCAAGATGGGAGTAGGGCAAGAACAGGAGCACAGGAAAGCTTTTATTTGAGCACCCCTAGCTACAGATTGTCTAGGGAAAACAGGAAGGGTAAAGCTGGGAGAGCTTAGGCCTGTGTGAGTATTTGCTGCATTCCTAACCCCCCTTTTTAATTCTGGAATCACTAAGATTCTTTTTAAAAGAATTTAAAAATCAGCATTTTTGAAGCCTGAAAATTGAAGCACCATTTCTGAAGCCTTGGTTTCTGGTTTTAATAGACCTGCATATTGCTTGCCCTTCTCCCCAGCACGTTTTGCAGATGTGCTCCTCATTGTCTCTGTCAGGTTTGGTTTTGTATTGGGTATAAATGGGATTTTGGGGACTACAAACACTGTCCTACAGTCCCTCACCCACCCACACTCCTGCCAGGGTGGGAAGCAGAGGGGCACTCCCCAGCCCCTTTGGTCTTCAAAGTTGTGCACGGGTTAGAGAAAGAGCTAAAAAGCAGATACAACTGAAATAAACCCCTGAGAGGTACAGGGAGCTCTGGTGATCCAGCTGGCATCCTTCCAGAACTCCATGCAGCATTTTGTTGGTCAAGGGGCTAAAGAAAGGAGGGCATGAAGAGTTTGTCCCCTGTTGTTGGTACATGGGAGACACCCAAAACTACCAAGTAAAGGTAGAAAGGGACATTTTAAAAGGATGCTTTAAGTAAAAGCATGGCTACTCAAGTCAGCCATCCCTTTTGAAGGAACAAGCCCCAAGGATGGCACCTGCAGCTGGGGCTGCCCTGTCTGGTGAGGAGTGGGATGCAGCTGGGAGCTGGCATGGGAGGGGTAACCAACAACCTTGGGATGCCCCAGAGCCAACGGGGAGCTCCTGCTCAGTGCCCTGGAGGTGGTGGGAGCTTGCTCCAGTACTTGGGGCCACTTTGTTTGTGAGTTTAAGCCTCCCTTCTCTCCTGACTCAGGTGGTCTTCCTGGAGAAGCGGGTGACAGAGCTGGAGAAGGACACGGCTGCCAATGGTGAGCAGCACAGCCGCCTCAAGCAGGAAAACCTGCAGCTTGTGCACAGGTAAGGAAGAAGACAAGCTTGTGCCGTGCCCAAAATGCAGCTCAGCATCATTTGAAGTTCCTTCCCACCCTCCCTGGGGCATGCTGCAGCCCCCGTGCCTTCCCCTGCACCGTGCAGGGAGGAGGCAGCAGGAGAGGGACAGAAAATGGCAGGGAAGCTTCACAGCTCAGCCCTCACCCATCCCATCCTGGCATGGGGTGGCTGTGTGAATCCCACCAGGGTCCAGGCTGCCCTCTCCACACAAGGAGCACGTGAGGGGTCAGGGCATCCTGCTCCTGCTCTGCTGGGGCTCTGGAAAGTTCCCAGGAGTGCAGGAAACAGCTTGCAGCTCAGCTGGGACAAATGGCAAAGACCTCCTGGACAATGTTCCACTCAGATCCATGTAACTGTGACATTGCTTTTTAGATCTTTTTTTTTAATATGCTTTTTGTGAGCTTCCCTATCCTATGGGCCCACCCTGGAAGGTCTCTGTGGAGCTCTGGAGGTGCAGAGGATGTTTCTTGGAAAGCTTGCCTTTCAGGAAGGATACGTACAATATAAATTTCATATTCACTCTGTATGGACTCTTTCTGGCCCTTATTTCACCCCTTAGGGCTGGGTGAGAGGTACAGCAGGGTCCCTGCTACCCAGCTCTACCCTCCCCAGAGCCAACATTGATCCTGTTACTTTCAGATCTTGGCTTGGGGTGTTGCCCTTTGGATCCCATTGGATGTAATCACTGTCCTTACTAATCCTGCAGGCTTCTTTCCTCCAGCAGTGTATTTACCCCTGGCAGATAAACCCACCAGGAGTTTATCTATAGGGCTGTAAGACTGTTAAGTAACAACCCTGTCAGGGAACCCAGCGATTCCAACACAGGTTTCTCTAAGCCCTGGTGAACTTTGCAGCAAGGGAAACATTTGAAACATTTTCACTTCAGGGCTTTGAATCAAGCAGAGCTCCAAGCTGACGGGTTGCTGGGTGAAGGATGGGTTTGTTTGGCAAAAGCCTTCCCAGATCTGTCCACATGAAGCCATTGCATAAATCCAGCTCACCAAACCCCCCCGGGGAGCCTCAGCTCAGCTCCAGGGTTGGGTTTGAGGGATTAAATGCAGCACGGGGGCTTGGGCTACCTCTGCCTGCTGCAGGGCAAGTGCCTCTGGGCTGAGCCACCATGGCCACTGGCACAGGCTCAGGACCACTTGGAAATTGCTGTTACACTGGTGCACAGAGAAGGTTGGCCTGCAGAGAATGTATTTTTCTCTTTGGGATATGAGAGAGTGAAAAGGAGGATTGGGGTTGAGACAAGATTGTGTCAGGGCAGAGTGAAGGAGCCCAAAATGCTGGAAGTGGCTCAAGGAGGATGTCTCTGCCATGGCCACTACACATGAAACCACAACCATGGCACTTCTGGCTGGAGCTGATGACCTTAAAGGTCTTTTCCAGCCTGAATGATTGTATGAGAGTCCAATAAGTAGCTTGCTCTGGGTGATTCCCTGACTCTGACCCATGAGCTGTGGGCTATAAAATGATTCCCTCACCCCCTGGTTGGCCTTTCCCTCTTAGAAAAAGTTTTGCTGCAGCCTGGAGACTTAAAAAAGCAGACAAAGACAATTCCCATGTGCCACCCAGCTCTTTTCCTTTCCTGACCATCGTGCTGGTCATCGCTTGTGTCCCCAGGGACACGTGGACCACACTGTGTCCCCACTGGAGCTACTGGGACCAAGTGAAACTCCTAAACCTGCTGCTTGAGAAGGCGATGTGTGTGCTCCCCCTGGCAGCTCTGTTCTACACTTCCCTTCTCCCAATTATTCTGTGGGGTGGGAAGAGGGTTGGGAAGAGAGCCTGATCCCTCCCTGGGAATGGTGGTGTGCTGGGGGGAGCCATCAGGAATGGTTAATCCTCTCTCTCCTCTCTGCAGAGCAAATGCTCTGGAGGAACAGCTGAAGGAGCAGGAGCTGAGAGCTGACCAAACACTCCTGGAGGAGATCAAGAAGCAGAGGGAGCTGCTGAGCAAAATGGAGAGGGAGAAGAGCATTGAGATCGAGAACCTGCAGGCCAGGTGGGGCTGGGGCAGAGCTGGGAGGTGGCACCTCTCCTGGACATGCATCTGCATCCTGAAGTATGTGTACAGGCTGCTGCTTTGTGACTGCAGCCTTTGGAGACAAAAAGTGGGGTAGACAGTGAGTTTAACTTGGTGAAAGGTGTCACTAAAGTCATTACAAACCTACTTGTAAGCCTACTATAGCTGCTTCTCCTGCCTTCACTCCAAAATCAAACCCTTCTGGTCTCAGACTCTTGACCTGAATTTCCCTGGAGCAGGTTGAAGGGAGCTGATGTTCTCCCTCCGTGTGTGAATGCAGAGGTGGGGTGTCAGTGTTTGTTCCCATGGATGATGGGAGCAGGTTGGGTGCTTGGATATTGTCCCCCTTCCTGGTGCTGAGGGCCATGGTTTACTGGTGGCCTTGGCAGTACTGGGTCAGTGTTTGGACTCGATACACTTCAAGGTCTTCTCCAACCCAAATGATTCCATGATTCCAAAGGTCATAAAGGAAGATTCTAGGAAACGGGCAAATATCTGGGAAGGAAGAGTTGTCCAACAGGCTGTGTCCTGGACAGGGAGCCTCATGCTGCCTCTTGGCTTCCCAACAGGGAAGAAGTAAGGGAGAGGTTTCATTTATTTGACAGGGTTTTTGCCAGGGTATTTTTTATTGCTTTCCAGAACGTATTTTCCTCTTGTTCCACCCTTGCAGTAAATAAGAGATGAAGGCACTGGGTTTTTTACCAGATTTGCAGTAAAACAGTGACCATGACACATGGATGTTACTTGACCTGGAGGATACAAAGCTGAAGCTCTCCCTGGCTCTTCCCAGATGATGTTTCTGCCATTTGGTGCATCATACTGAGGCCTCCCCATGGGCTGCTGAAGCACTGGGCCTGAAGAACAGTGATGGACCTGGCTCAGGAGGGCCTGGCCCTGGGACAGTGGACCTTTCCACAAGTCCCATGGATGCCCCTGGGAGCAGAAATAGTGGGAAACCTCTGGGTTTACTTTGAGAAGATGAGAGCTGAGTTGCCTTCAGCAGCTCCTGGTTGGACTGTTCAAGTGATGTTCTTCAACACACCTCTTCCTTGTTTCAGGCTGCAGCAACTGGATGATGAGAAACAGTGAGCTGAGATCCTGTGTCCCCTGTTTAAAAGCCAACATTGAAAGACTTGAAAGAGGTGAGGAATGAGGGTGCCTGGGTTGGGAGCTGTTGTTCCTGGGTTCTGGTGTGGCTGGGGCTGGAATTCAGATGGATATGAAGGAGCTGTGTGAGGTCTGTGTAATGGAAGGAGCAAAATCAGCTGCTCCATGCAGGTTCCCAGTGTTCAGCTTGGAAACTGGGATGACCAAACCCCCAGATGGATCTCTCTGTGGCAGTGTGACCTGACAGGGGTGGCAGCTCCCTCCTGGCTGCCTGGGAGGGGACTCTGTGTCTCTGGTGGAAGTTATCCCCTATCCCTGTGGTGACAGCTCCAAGGGAGGAAGAGGAGCAGATGTGCTTCATCTCCTGCCCTGCAGATAGGCCTGGGATCCTGGTGTTACCTCCAGAGGTGCCATGGAGGGGGCAGAATCCTCAGTCTTGGAGACAATGTGGTTTAGAGATGGAGCATCTGATGCCAAGGCTGCCTTTTGTCTCTGTTAAACCTTGTGGTTAGATGTAAGGTGAAAATTTAAGTGAAATCAAACCTCTTCGTCCAGCTGGAGGCCCTCATGTGTTTCCATCCACTCAAAGGTCTCTGAACCTGCAGCTCCAGCTCTACCTGATGTGCCCACCACGGCATGGTCTTCATCTGCCAAGCCCCTCTAAGCACAGGGGATGGAAAACCACCCTGGGGCTGAGGATAAATTTCCTGCCTGGGTGTGTTGAGCCACACAAAATTGGTTTTGATCCTTAATCTCTCTGCCAGAGCAGTGCTTTTTTTTTTCCCCATTAAGGGATTAAGGAGGAGGGAGAGGTGCAGTGGTTGCCCTTCCCATGCCGAGGAGGGAAGCTCGCAGATGACCTCCTGCCCTGTCCCTCCTCTGAAGTCAGGGTCTGGCTGTCAGTGTTGGGTTTCATGCTGGTGCTGGGGTTTTGGTGCTGTGCTTCAGGGACCAGGACACCTCAGAGCTTCTCTCACCTCTTCCTGGCACAGGCCACCAGCACCCACCGTGGCTGGCAGCTGGTGGCATTTTTGGCTTCTGAAACCAAAAACCTTCCCTCCAGGGGAGAGCCAGGCTGGAAGCTGTGAGCCAGGGGAAGGGCTGAGCTGGGTGACAGACTCACAGGGACATTGTCCTGCACGGGCTGTTGCCATCACTGTGACAAGCTTCACCCCACATCTCCAGTGTTCAGTCAGCGCTTTTGAGTCTGCAATGGGACAGAGAGCAGGAGATGGGCTCCTTTTTTTGACACCCAGGCTTCAACTGGTCATGGTCCTTTTGGGTCAGGACTCGGATCCTTTCATATCTGACACTGAGACTGAGCCATGGCCGCAGCAGATTCACCTCTTGGATTCATGGCTTTTCTGACATCCAAACCTAAGGATCTTACCATTTAATATCTTTTCTTGGCCAGGTAGCCCCCCTGCTGGCCCAGGCCACGTCCCAGCCCAGCACCAGGTGCCCAGAAAGCCACACAAGGATGGGGGTTTCCCTAGCTGCCTTATTTGAGTCACCTCCTCTTTGCCTCTCTCTCCCCTGTGCTAATTTTGGAACAGGGCTTCTTCTTGCTGCTGCCAAAGCTCCTGGGGCTCTGAAGCCCTTGGCCAGCAAATGAAATCCCAGCAGGGAGAGCATCTGCAGAGGCCTTCCCTGCCAGGCTCAGCATGCACCAGTGGGAAGGGCCCCGTGACTGATGCTTTTCATGTCCTTACAGGAGAAGCAGAAGCTGCTGGATGAGATCGAAGACCTCACTGTGCAGCTCACAGAGGAGCAGGAGAAAAAGAGGAAGATGGGGGGACAAGCTGAGTCAGGAGAAGGCACCAGTTTCAGAAGGAGAAGAGTCAACGCAGGAGGTAAGGGGGGCTTGCCTGCCACAACCCTCTTGCTGGTCCCCCAAATGTGGGAAGCTGGCCTCAGGGAACACCTCAAAACCAGGTAGAGCTGGAGCATTTGTCCTGCCTGTTGCAGTGGGAGGTGGTACAGCAGTGCAGCCATCTGACATCCTCTTGCTTTTGCCTGCGTGAAAATTCAGCCCCATGCATCTGCAAAGCTGGTGGGGCTGTGCCACCCCAGCCCCCTCCTGCTTCTCTTCTGCCTCAGAGGGGTGGTGGCAGAAGCACGTTGGTGATGGCACATGGAGCCAGCAGGTGGGAGGAGAGGGGTGCAAGGCTGCTTTGGGTGAGAGCTGCCAGCTCCTGTGTGCTCAGAGGCAGGAACACAGCCCCCTCCAGCACTTCCAGGGCTCTGCAGTTGGTGAATTCCAGCTGGAGGCTCCAGCAGGGCAAGTTGTTGTTTGGTTGGGAAAGGAGCTTTGGGCCTGCAAGTGGAATTATTGTCATTTTGGGGATTGTTGAGAGAACTGTGATGAGGTTCAGAGTGCTCTGGCAGGAGGGAGCTGCCCCAGCAAGTTGCCTGGGGGAGTCTGGCTACTGTTGCAGATCTGAGACAGCATCTTTGGTGCTCTAACGCAAGTCTAACAAAGCCCTCCTTCATTTATTAAGTAGCTCCCCATCTCCTGTTTGCTAAAGGCGTGGGGGAAGCCACGTGCACCCCCTGAAAGGCTCTGTTAATCCTGCAGTCTGTGGGGTTGCCCCCAGGTGGGGACAGCCCAGCTGTCACATCAGCCATCACCACACTCTTGGACTTGCAGATGTGGCACTCACTTGTCCTCTTCCCGTGTGCTGCAGCTCATTGAGGACCTCAGGAAGCAGCTGGAGCACTTGCCAGCTCTTCAAGCTGGAAGCTGAGCAGCGAAGAGGAGGAGCAGGCAGCCTGGGGCTCCAGGAGTACAACAGCAGGGACACGGGAGACAGAGCTGGAGCAGGAGATCAGCAGCTCAAGCAGGTAGGCAGGGCTGGGGCAGGGAGGGAAGCCTCTCAGTCTGCAGAGGGGATGTTGATTCCCTGACCCCAGAGGTGGTCAGCAGGGGCCCAGGGGCTCCTTCCCGAGGAGGTGACCATGGATTCTGACAGCCCAGCACTTCCTTGGTCTCTGGGCCTGGGCCAGGAGAGGTTGGCTCCTTCCTTGAAGGGACAGCACGGTGTACAAGAGCCCCTCTTTCTGCTCCCACAGCTCTCCCCAGTGGCTTCCCATGTTTCCAGAGGTTCTCCAGGCTCTGCCAAGACTGAGTCAAGAAGCCCACGTGCTGTTCCAGTGCTGTGTGAGCTGCTGGTTGGGATGAGAGCCCCCACCTTGCCTGGCAGGACTGTGCTGAGGCCACCACGGCCTTCAGCAGCCTCTGATCTTTTGCTCTTGTGAACAGAACAACAGGAGCCTGAAGGAGCAGAAAACGATGAACTCAACGGGCAGATCATTAACTTGAGCATCCAGGGAGCAAGAACCTCTTCTCAGCCTCCTTCTCTGAATCCCTGGCAGCAGAGATCAGCTCTGTCTCCAGAGATGAGGTTTGTGCCACAGGGTGCTGCTTAACTCAGATACTGCTGGGGGCTGATCTGGGGGGTCCTCTCATCCAACCAAAGGCCTGGGGCAGAGTTGATGTGGTACAGCTCAAGCTATTGGGAGCAAAGAAATGAAGAAATGCCCCACACAGCTATTGGAAGAGCTCACAGGGCGTTCCTAGCTCCCTTCCTGGAACAGGGGAAGCTGCTCTCTTCCAGTTGGCTGATTTTACTCTGCTTGCCTGCCCTGTGACAAGCCTTCCTCTTCCTGGGACAGCCCAGCCACCATGGGTTCTGTCTGTAGCTGGGACATCCCCCCTGGAGAACTTGGTACCTGCATTGCTCCATGTCTCTACCCCAGACACTGGTGTGCAAGGCCCCAGAAGCATCAGGATTAAATCTTTCAGACCCCAAGAAGTGGGGGAAAAACACCTGGATGTTTCAAGGCCAAAGGGGGGGTGTGATGCTGATAAGGTCTGACAACCTTTTTGGGGAAGAAATTGTTCCTAAATATCCAGTCTAAGCAGCTCACTCTCTTTCCCTCTCCCCTGCAGCTCATGGAAGCAATTCAAAAGCAAGAGAGATCAATTTCCGCCTGCAGGATTACATTGACAGGATCATCGTGGCCATCATGGAGACCAACCCCTCCATTCTGGAAGTCAAGTAAGGGTGGCCTTGCACTCATGGAATGGGCCATGGATTTGGTGCTCTGAGAGGATAAAGAGGGACTCCAAACATCTTTGCTCTTGATGAGGCACAAGGAAGCATGTGTTAGGTCGGTGGTGGGGGAATCAACTGATGGAGCAGGGCAAAAGAAAACCAGCAGCAGCAGCAGCAGCCAAGCTCTGGTGTCTGACTCCATTATTTCACACCCTTCTGGTTCTGAGGGTCAAAGGGAACCTTGGAGGAGGAACAGACAAGCTGGAGGAAGCTACCTGTGAAGCTGGGAACTGTCCTGACAGTGGCCTCAGTCCCTCTGGCAGGCCACCAGGAGCTTGCCAGCAGCAGGGCTGTCAGGAGAGGGTTTCTCCAGACTGTGGGATACCGGGATGGAGAAGGAAGCCAGCAATGCTGACATTTTCCCTTGCTGCCCTGTCCTGCCCAGACATCTGCTTTGCCAAAGTGTCCCTGACACACTCACTCACTGAGGCAGAGCTGGGAAAGAGGGCAATGTGTCCCGGACTCAGAGAGTTTTGGTGTTGTGTTTTGTTGTGGGTTTTGGGTTTTTTTTGTTAGGTTGATTGGTTTTTTTTTAATTAACTTAATGCAAATGTCCTCATTCAGCTGGCACAATTAATCCTTGCCCTGCTGCTTCTGCTGGGGAAGGGGCTGGGTGCTGAAGGCTGTCTGGCTCCTGGCAGGCAGAGGCATGGGAGTGGCCAGCTTGGGGACAGGGTGGAAGCCCCTTTGTCACCTGCCTGCTTATTTATTGTTGCTGTCCGTGGCTCAGGACCGCCTGGACACCTCGGGGTTCACTGCTCTGCTTCCCCCCTCCTGCTCCCCAGCGTCTGGGAGGAGAGGTCCTCTTGTCCCCAGGTGCTGTCTGTCTGTCTCTCTGAGAGTCTGTCCAGCCTGCAGGTGGGACAAAGGCTGACACTGGAGGCTCCTCCTGGCCCCCTCTCCCCATCCGGTTTGGATCACAGAGGGGGATGCAAAGGAGCCACAAGGGAGAGACCTCTCCACCTTGTCCCTGGCCTGGGGACAGTGGCCCGTGCCATTGCCCCCTCCCTGAGCAGGGCTCTGCTGGTGACAACCACAGTCCTGGAAAGGAGAGCCCCCCTGCCCCGTGCTCTCCCTCTGGCTCTGCTTGCAGCCGGGGATGGAGCCACAGAACCCCGGCATCAAGCCCCGGGGCTGAAATCTCTGTGCTGGGAGAGGAGCCCAGCGAACCCAGCAGCAGCAAGCAAGCAGCTTCCCGGAAAACAAAAGCCATGTTTACATCGGGCAGTTTTTGGCTGGCTGGCAGAAGCATGAGCATCCCAGGACTGCTCCTCCCCTGGGAGGGAACAACCAGCGGGCTCCCCAGGACCCGACTTCACTTTAGTGCATCAGGTCCCCCCCCCAGAAAAAAACCCACAAAACACTGTTTCTTTTTCCTGCTTGTCAGGTTTTGGAAACACCGAAGTGGCCTGAATGCAGATGCCACAACCACTGGTGACGGGGTGCCTGCTCCTCCCCAGAACATTCCCCAGGGCTGCCCCATCACCCACACCAGGGCAGGTTGTCCCTGGAGATGTCACCGAGCAGGAGAGGTGGCAGCTGCCGCAGCCTTAGTCCGTGCTGGGGGGTCCCTGGTGGCTGTCAGATCCCTGGGGATGGGGGTCCCCAGCCCTCCCCAGCCTCACTCCCTCCCTGCCCCGAGCCCGCGGGAAGAAGCCACGTAATGTACATTTCCAGAGAAGCTTTGGGTGTAAATCAGTGTATACTTGGAGAGGGAAAATTTTTCTATCTTGTAGAGTTAGGTATTTTTATAGAATGAAGGTTGATCATTTTTAATACTTTAAAAAGAGAGAAATGTATCTGTGTATACACAAAAGCCATATATATATATTATGTATAAATATATAATATTGGAGATCTGCCTTTCTCAACTTGGGATCAATGGATCCCCAGTTCAAACAATCTGTTTGGGTTTTGTTGTTTCTTTTTTTTTCCTGTTGCTCACAAAGAGGTACTGTAACTGTAAATAAAGCACTGGGGGAAAAAAATTAGCAAACAAAGCACTGACTTGCACATTCACCATGCTTAAAAGTCCTATGGAAAGAAAAAGAAAAAAAAGGTTAAAAAAAAAAACTGTACTTCCAAAAATGTTCCTCTTTCCCCCACTAGTATGTGAAGGGAAGTTTCCCCCCCCGCCCCGCCCCCCCCCCCCAAAAAAAAAAAGAGGCAAAAATGGTATTGTCTTAAATGATGTATCAAATTCTTGTCCAATTAAAAAGCTGTACTCTTCCTGCCCAAGAGCTTCTTTCTGCAGGGCAGCTCCAAGTATCCAGGCTGAGTGGGAGTAGAAATGCTCCTGCCCCAGGGAGTGCCCTGATTTAGGGGGGATGAGGATGGGGGAGGCTGGACCTGGTGGGCTCCCAGGGGGGGCTGAGGTCAAAAAGAACCAAAACCTCCCAACTGGCCAAGCCATGGGAGGACATCTTTTGCTCTCCTGGTGGGGTCCTGGTGGGGTGAGAGACCTTTGGAGCTGGCCTTGTCTCTCCCCCCAGGGTGCCCCCTGCTCTGGAGGAGCCTGATTCTGGGCCAGGCTGTTGGCTCAGCACCAGCAGGGACTTGCTTGGGGTCTGCTCCAGGTGAGACCATGGAGCTTTTCCCTCTGCTGAACCCCTCCAAGCACTGAACTGCTCCAAAAATCCCTTAAATGCTCTAAACCACCCTGCTAAGCTGCTCCACACCCCTCTGAGCTTCCCTCCACCTCCTCCCTGTCCCTGTAAGCTGCCCCAAAGGGCTCCTATGTGCCAAATGCCCTCTCAGCTCCTGCCGTGCCTCTGGATGACTCCAGCCTTTTGCTCTCAACTTCTCCGAGCAGCCCTGGAGCACCCGAAGCTGCTGCAGAGTCTCTGGGTGTCTGTGTGTGCTGGGAAATGCCTCTGCTACTGCGCTCTGTGCTCTCCAAAACAACCCCAATTATTTCAGATTGCTCCCCCTCCTCTGAACATGCCCAGCTGCTCGAGGACATCCACAGAGCATCCCTAAAACCTCTGTAGAGCTCTCAACTGCTCTGCACCCTTCTGAGACTGCTCAAAGCAGGGACCACAGCTTTCTCTAAATGCCTCTAAAAAAAAAAAACCTCCTTTAAAAATCCTTTGAAAAGCTCAAGCTTCCAACCAGCACAAAGCTTCTCTAGAAATGGGGAAAGTAAACACCTTCAGGGGGGTCCTGGGCCACGTCGAGGAGCTGTAAATCCCCTCCCAAGAGCACTGGGAGGAGGGACCTTGGGGCAGAGCTGAACCACTTGAATTGCTCAAATAGCTCTCAGGCTCCTCGAACCACAGCCCAAGGTGCTAAAGCTCTTCGGAGGGGCTGGAAGTAGCTCTTGAAGTCCTCTCAGCTCTTCTGAAGCCCCTTGAAATAGCCCAAAATGGGTCATAAAACCAATCTCGTCGCAGTTCTGAAGCACTCCAAGCCTCCTCTGCCAGGCTGTGAAATGCCTCAAGTGCTCTAACACCCTCAGAAAGCCCCTGAAGCCCCTCCAGACCAACCAATGGACCCAGCACTGCACTCAAATTTTTCAGTAATGCCTCTAAACTTCTCCAGCAGTTTGAAAACCCCTAAGGCCCTCAAACCACACCAGAGAGGCATAAGCAGCCCTGAAACAGCCCTGATGCTCCAAAACTTATCCAAAATTGTTTGGAGCTGCCAGAAATGCTCCAGCTCTTCTGCACTGGAAAGGTTCTAACAAATGTCTTGCAACCTCTCCAGCTTCTTCTCAGTTGCTCCAGAAAAGCCCTAAATCTCTGCAGATATCTGTATCCTTCAGAACAAGCTCTGGAACTGCTCCAAACTGCACTTCTGAACGAGCAGGGACTCAGCACTGCACTGGTGAGCAGCTGCAGGCAGCTCTGAGTGTTTGTTATTTAAAAAACAATGTAAATACATTTAAAGATATATTTCCAATAGGGTTCTAGCTCTAGGGAGCTTTTCTACCTCCAAAACGCCTTGGGGAAGTTAAGCTGCTTCTGAAACTCTGCTCCTAACACTGCTGAAGCTCCAGCTGCTCCCTTTGTGGTGGTGGGATGCTCTGGATGGAGATGAGGAAACCAGGAGGCACCAGGCGTGGGCAGAGCTCGGTCCTGGTGCTTGGGATGCCAGGTGCCTCACCTTTGCTCCTGGCCTTGGCAACAGGAGCACAGTGCTGGTGCTTGCACCCCAGGGTGGGCATGGAGTGCTCTGCCAGACCCAGAGAAGCCCTGGCAGTGTTCCAGGCCAGGCTGGATGGGCTTGGAGCAACCTGGGCTGGTGGGAGGTGTCCCTGACCACGCAGGGGTGGGACTGTATGAGCTTTAAGGACCATTTCCAACCCAAATCATTCATGATTCTGTGATCCAACAGGACTCAGAAGGGATTTCCAGCTCCTTCCCCTCCATCTGCTGGATGGGGCTGGGATGATGTTAGCCCTTGGCAGCTGGTGGGAGTGGATGGATGATGCCCCAACCCCCGAGCATCCCGGGGCTGAGAGGGGGCAGCCTCGGTGCAGCCATTGCCCTGGAGTGGCTCCCCCGGTGGGCTGGCAGCAGCAGGACCACCCGGGATGCTCACGGGGGACCTGCACTCTCCCCAGGGATGCCCCAGGAGCTGCAGGAGAGGGACACGTGAGAAGACCAGGCAGCAGGAGCCCGGCAGCCGCCCTGCAACGCGACTTTTTCCTCTGTTTGCGCCAGCTGGAATCCCTGGGAGCAAAGCACGTGGTGTCCAGCTGGGACCCCAGCCCAACCGGGACCCAGTCTGCCTGGGACTCCCAGCCTTGCTGGCCCCTCGAGCCTGGACCGAGCCCTCTCCAGCCATGGTGGGGGAGCAGGCAGCACCCCAGAGTGCGAGCAGGGCCCCGGACAGGGGTGTTCCAGCTCCGGCCATCGCGGCCGGGGTCCATCTCCGGAGGTGCCCCGGTAGCGTAGAGTCGGGGGGGCTGCAGCATCCCGGGGCCGGGAGGGGGCGGTGGGGGCGTGGGAGGGAGCTGGCGGTGGGGCCGGCGAGGCTCCGGGGGCCGGGCCGGGGAGCCATGGGTGGGGGTGTCCTGGCGGGCGGGAGCAGCTCTACCCCCCTCCCTCTCTCCCCTCCCCCTGCCGGTCCCTCCCCTTCCCTCCCCGCCGAGGGCAGCCGGCGCCGTCCCGTCCCATCCCATCCCGGCTCGCCGGGCTGAGCAGCGGCCTCGGTTCGCTCCCTCCAGCACACGCCCCCATGCGGGTGTCCCGGGTGGGCGGCAGCCGCCGGCCCCCCCTCCGGCATGGCTCGCGCTCTCCGTCAAGGAGCACTGGACGGGATCCTCTCCGACTTCGAAGGTGTGGCCGGGGGCTGCGGACCTCCACTTAGGGCTGGAGAAAGTGAGGAAGGGTCCCCGCCCTTCTCCGGGGGCAGGTTATGGAGGGGGTGGGTGAGCGTCTGGGGGGGATGCACTCTCCCGGAGGCTGGGATGGGGGGATGCTGCGGCGTCTTGGGGGGGTGGGACGCCCCCCCCCCAGGAGCTGAGCGTGGGGGGTGTCTGGTCCCGAGGGCTGGGTAATCGAAGGTTGGAAGATGCCCCTCTGGGGTTCTGCATCGTTGGGGGCTGCGCGTCGTGGATGTTCCCCCCGCGGAGTTTTGGCATCGTGGGGGGCTGCTTTGTCCCCGGAGGCTGCAGTAGTGGCTTGCGCTGTTTGGGGCGGGGGGGTTGTCCTGGGGGGTGGGTGGGGTTAATAAGCTGCAGGAGGGGGGCGTGTGTGATCTCCCCCCATTTCCCGGCGGGCTGGAGGCTGCGGGGGGCCGGCAGCCGCCTCCCACCTTGCCCGGCACAGGAGGCAGTGGTGAGGGGGGGGTTGTTTTTTTTCTCAGCCTCTGTACCAGGCGCGTTGGGGCCGCGGCGGGAGGTGCAGGGGGCGGGGTGGCTGTGGGGGGGAGAACGGGCAGCGAAACCCGACCCCGGGGCTGCTGCTGCCTCGGCGGGGAGGAATGTGTGCACCTACCGGGCACCTTAACCCGCCGCTGCCGCGCCGCCCCCGTCCGGCCTCCCCATAACCCCTGCTATCCTCCACAGCCTTAGCCATCCCAAAAACGCTTTCTCCCCTCATCTCCTCCCTACACTCCTACAACGCCCCCCAGAACCCTTGCCAGTCCCCTAATTCCCTGCCTGCTCCCCAGTCTCCACCATGTCTCCACGCCCCATAACCCCCTTGCATCCCCACTCTCTGCCATCCCCCATAACTCTCTGCTCCCCCGCATCTTCCTGCAGCTCCCCCACCCCTTTGCCCATCACTCCGGACACAGTTTGGGGCAGCCGAAACTATGGGTGAGGCCGTGACTCGGGCAGGTTTGGGGGAAAGGAGGCATTTCTGGCGTGCCCCACCCTCCCCCGCAGTGCCGAAGCAATGGGGCGGGGGGTGCCGTCCCATGGCCCCGGCACCGTGGCCAGCTGGAGGAATGACCTGCCCCGCACAGCCTGTTATTAGCAGTGCCCCAGCCCCTGACCCCGGGCACAGAGGTGATGGGGGGGGGGGACGACACACACGGGACCCCACCTCCCTTCTGCGCCCAGCACCCGGCCAAGCCGGGGCGGGGGCCGAGGAAGAGGAGGGTGAGGGCGGCTCCGCTCCGTGCCGGGGCAGGCCGGCACTCGTGCTGGGATGGAGGGGTGCAGCGTGGGCCGCCCCCTTCCCCCCCGCAGGCAGCCACCCCCTGCTTGGCAGCGGGGTGCGGCGGGGCCGAAGAGGCTGCCTGGCGGGGGCCCGGTCCCCCCGTGCTTTCCTGGGGCTGGGGCCAAGGGTGCTGCTCCGGCAGAGCTGGCGGAGTGGGGTCCCTGCGGAGCTGAGGTGGGAGGGGCGGCCACCCCTGAAGATGCTTCCTGCCACGGGGGCTCTACCGGGGTGCTGGCTGCTGGGACCTGCCGTGGTGCCCAGAGAACCGGCTCCAGAAGAAGTGCTCACAGGGTGGTAGTGGTGGGGGTCTTGGGGGGTGGGGGGACACGTTTGCATCACCAGCACCCCAGGGCTGCAGCGTGGGCTGGTGGTTGCTGAAGCTGTGTGGGAGGCACACTGCAGCCTCCCCAAGGACCGAGATGTTCTGCTGCCCGGAGCAGCAGCTCCGCCTGCTGGGCCCGTTTAGGCTCCAGGGTTAACAACCTGCAAGGGGTAGGAATCCTTCCAGTTCGGGGTGGATGGGGGAAAGGGTCGGGATCTGGTTACTCAGGCCGGATCCTTTACAGGGGAATAAAGCAGGCAGTGTGCTGTGCTGGGAGCCACCGGCCCAGCCGCAGATAGACGCGGGGACACGGATCAAACCCGGGAACAATGTGACAGGGCCCGGGGCCAGCAGCAGGGTGGGCTCACAATTATCCCTTTGGCTCCCAGCTGTGTGGGGGCACCTCTGGTGCAGGGTAGCTGAGGGTCAGCTGGGAAGGGGGCAAATCCCGGTGGGTGCCAGCAGGTGCCACTCTGATGCCACAATCTCTCTCTGTCCCCAGCACTCAAGAAATCATTTGAGGCAGAGGATGGGATGAGGCGCCCGGTCCCCACCCGTGCCCTGCTGCCCCCGGACACCGGCGAGTGCCACCGGCCACTGCATCCTGGCCACCCCCAGCTCGGGCATGGCCCAGCCCGGCCCCCAGCTGGCTCAGCACCACCATCTCCTCAGGCCGACCAACGGCACACCATTGCTGTGTCGCCTCCTTCCAGACCCCACCGGGGTTTCTCCAGCAGTGACGGCGAGAGCCTCCGCAGCTCCTCCTCCAGCCTGGAGAGCCCCGCGCCCCCCAGCCACAGGGACCCCCCGGACCCTGGCCCCAGCCTGAAGAAGGTCCCATCCCACGGCAGCGTCTTCCCGGTGGAGCTGGAGCATCCCCTCGGTGGGGCTGCCACCAGCCATAGCTCGCTGCCGGCGCTGGACCTGCACATCGCCGAGGAGCCGGGATGGGGACTCCCTGCCGGATCCCCCCCGTGGGGCACTCGGAGTCCTGCGACCCAGCCTCACACACGCCAGCCTTCCTCCTCTTCCTCCTCCCCGGTCCCCTTCAATGGCAGCGAGGCAGCCCAGGCCTGCCCGTGCTCCCTGGGGGGCGGCTGCCAGGGGGCTGGGATGTGTCCCCCGCCATCCCCCGCTCGCAGTTAAGCGTCAGCCTCAGCACCAGCCCAACCCCCGGCCCTTGCCACTCCCGGGGCCAGGGGGAGGCAGCCCTGGCTCCCATCACCCTTCCTCAGCCCCCAAGCCGCCCCTTCAAGCTGGTGTCACAGCCACAGACGGTGCAGGTGAGCTCCCAGCCCGCCTTCCTCGGGGGGCTGGTGCTGGGGCCGCCCCTGGGGACCCCACAGCGCTAGTGGAGTCAGGGTGACCACCCCAAGTGCCAGGCTGGCAGGGCCACGGGACCCTGTGTGGTGGCTTCTGGCGAGGCTGCAGACGATGGCTGGACTGCGGTGACACCAGAGCACGGTAGGACTTGCTCCTGTCCCCTCACCCCTCCCAGGACCCCCTTGCATTGCCAACCCACCACCCCACCCCCTTGAGCCCCCTGCCACACCAGGGACAGTGCTGATTTCGGGCCACAGTGACAGTGGGGACCACGATGTGCCCCAGGAGTCCGGGGGACATGTCTGCTGCCGTGGGCATGGCGCGTGGCAGGCAGGGGGCCCATGGGTGCTGCTGGCAGAGCTCCCATCCCGCCCGGCCCCGGGTGCCTGGCTTGTGTCCCGGCACAGGGAGACAGGTCAGGACATATGTGCCCTGTCGTGCGCCCACGCGTGCCAGCTATCGATGCCATCTTGCCCATCGCTTCTTTCCCCTCTCGTCCCTCCTCACCTTGGCACAGGGACTGATCCTGTCCCCCCTTCCCTCTGGGGTGATGGTGGGGGGCCAAGGTGTGCTTGGGTGTGCTCAGTGTGGAGGATGTGGGGCTCCCGGCACAGCTACCACTGTGCTTGTCCCCAAGGATGGGTGAGGACACTCTTCCCTCCCCAGTGTCCTCTTTCTTGGCGGTTGCTCTAGGGAAGGCTGGAGGGTGCTGGGTGGCCTAGAGGTGGCGCTGGTGCTCCCTGTTTTGGGTGCTTGGGCTGGGTGTCATGAGAGCCGCCTTCGCCTGGCTGTAAGTACCGACGCTGCAGAAGCATCCATACATTGCTGCAGGCAGGTGAATCAGCCCTGGAATGTCCCCAGCAGCACTGCCCACTAGTCCTGCTGACCTGCCCACTGCCAAGGCAGAGGGACAGTGCTTGGGGCTGAGCTGGGATGATGGGGACGCTGGGACAGTGCTTGGGGTCAAGCCAGGGTGAGGGGGACATGAGGGACAGTGCCTGGGGCTGATCTGGGGTGATGACACAGGGGATGATGCTTGGGGCTGAGACAGGGTAATGGGGACAGTACAGGGACCATGCCAGGGTTTGGCAGGCTGGCCAAGTGTGGGTGCCCGGGTTATGGAACGGACCATGAGCTGGTGGCAGGAGGTGGGCACCATCTGGCCCGGGGTGGCAGGTGCTGCCAGGGCACGGTGGTTTCCCCTGCCAGGAAGAGCTGGGGACACATGGATTCCCCCCCCAGGAAGGCCACCATGGCCTCTGCAGATGGCAGCCATGCCTCGGCGTGGGCACGCTTGGCCCCGTGGGAGGAAGCCCCAAGCGAGCCGCCGGCCACCGCTGCGTTTCAACTTCCACGAAGAGGCACAGGGTGAGCGCCCGGGTCGCCCACGCAGGGCCCGGGGCGAGGAGGAGGAGCAGAGGAGGAGCCGTGGGCTGCAGCCACCCTCCCTCCCCTTGCACCCCAGGAGCCATTTGGCCCGGTGACCGGTCCTCGGTGGCAAGCAGCCCCAGCTCTGGCCAGCTCGTCCAGGTAGGGGTGGCCATTGGCGACACCCTGGGGTGGGGGTGTGGGCAGGGGGTGCTGGTACCCGGGCAGGGACAAACCCCCGGGTCCCTCCTGATTCATCACCCTGTGGGTCACTTTCTGCTTCTGCTCGGTTCCCAAGCCCATAGCTCCCACCCACGCTGGGGCTGGTCCAGCCACGGATAGAGATTGTCACTGCTGTCCCCTTGGGTCATGCTGGGTGCCGGGAGAGGTGCTGGTGTGGCAGGGTCCAGCCATGGGGGGGGATTGTCACCACTGTCCCCTTGGGTCGTGTTGGGCACCAGGAGAGGTGCTGGTGTTTGTGGGTCTCTCTGGGCTGTGTGGGTGGAGTTGTAATGAGCTCCTCGCTGGTGTGGTGGGTACCTCTCCCATGCATCCCCAAAATCCTCCATCCCTTTGCCAGAGGGACCTTGGCCCATGCACACAGGAGCCTTTAGGACCTGACAATTGCTGTCCCATCCAGCTCCAAGTCCAGCCCAGGCAATGCCCAGCTCAGCCCAACCGGGAGCTTGTCTCCCAGTTCATCCTCTTCTGGCACCCTCCACCCCACAGCCTTATTACAGACTTCCCCGGGGAAACGGCCAATTAACCCGCATCAGTAATTAAATCCTGGAGGAGACCACGGCCCGGGATTACTCGTCCTGGCTGCCTGGAAAATAAGAGCATCTTTAATGAGTCTCCAACAGGTCTGGCTGCAGGAGCCATTACCCTAGAGGTGCATGGGAGCCCAAGGTGTGGCCACAAGGCCACCTGGGCCACTGGGCCAACCTGAGGGGACTTTGTGGCAGCGAGGGCAGGGACACGGGGGTTGCATCCATATTGGGGTGGTTGTGGGTGCAGCACCTTGGGGGTGATGGCCAGGCCCCTGCAGGGTGCTGAGCACCCCCGTGGAGATGGCACTAACCTCACCCTGCCTGTCCCTGCCTGCACCCTGGGTGACTGCACACAGGGTTCTGGATCTGTCTGGCAAGGGCTGGGGCTGGCAGGGACCAGGGTGGGGGGTGCGGGGACCATGTGGTCCCCAGACGTGGTGACATCGATGGAGTGAGCAGGGAGGGGGGTGCCACATCCCTGCCTGCACTGGGGCCCCCTGGCCTGTGTCCCTGCTGTCAACCAGGAAGCCCCAGCTGTGTTGCCACTTCCGAGGAACACCTCCGACCACAGGGGCTCAGGGTGGGTGACATGAGGACAAGCAGCACTGCTGTCCCCAACCCCGCCAGCTTCCCGGACATTGCCCCAGCCAGGCAATGGGTTTGCAACCCGCCCACGGGTGCTGGGTGCTCCCCCAGCCCGGGATGCTGTTGCCATGGCAACGGCTGTGTTGGCTCAGATCTCCCAGTCCCGTTGGCCTGGCTGAATCTGGCCCCTGCCATGTGTCCCTGTCCCCCGTTGCTGCGTGGCACATGGCCGCAGCCTCGGCAGGGTGGCTTGGCTCCCTCGGCTCCCCAGCTGTCACCAAGCTGCCACTTCCAGCCCAACGTGCCAACACCCGGCTGTCACATATGTGGTGGGGGGTGGGGGACGCAGGCGCTGTGGGCACTGCGGCAGTGGGGCAGGTGACAGGGCCACCCCACCGTGTCCAGCTGCTCGGGATGGGGGCACAGTGATCCCGGTGCCAGGAGTCAGTGGGTGCCACAGCCAAGCCCTTCCTTTTGGTGCCACCAACAGCCACCCCAGGGGGTGAGGGTGTCATGATGGGGGTGGTGGGTGAACACCCTTGTGCTGGTGTCCCCATCCTGGCTGGAGGCGGAGCAGTGACGGTGGGCACCTTGCCCACCCTCCGCGCAAGCCGCAAACTGGGCACGGTGGCTTGGCCGTGGTGAGGAGGGGGCGGGGACGGAGACGGAGAGGGAGAGGGAGAGAGGGAGGGGGGGTGTTGCCGAATCGGTCATGGTGGGAGCAGCAACGGCTCCGCCGGAGCAGGTTTGGTGCAGCTGGGGGCTGGCAGGAGCGGAGGGGGCCGGGGGACGCCGATGGTGCCAGGGGTAACCCCCCCAACTGTAGCGGGTGCTGAGCGAGGGCAGCGAGGTAGGAGCGAAACAATGGCTGTGCGGGGAGAGGAGGAAGGAAAAGGGGGCTTGTGGACTCCCCGAAACTGCTGTACAAAGGGCGGGGGGGGGAATGTGGGCTGGGGTGCCCCCAGGCCGGCCACTCTTCAGGCACCATGTGGGGTGACACATCCTGCCCCGTGCCAAAGCCCCTCAGGTTGCTGGAGAGGGTGCTGCAGGGGCTGGCCCCTGGTGGCAAGTGCTGGTGTGCCCACGGTGGCCTGTGCAACTACGTCGCACGAGCAACTACTGGCATGGGGGAGGGTGGGGGACAGGCAGGGGGGGAGTCACCCCAAGGATGCCACCATGGCAGCCCTCCCTGTCCCTCTCCACCCTCGGGTGCCATGCTGAGCCGTCACCGCCTGCCAGGAATGTGCCAGGGCGGCTGCTGCTGCTGGGGCAACCATGGCAGCCCGAGGGGTGGGCACTGGGGGAGAGGGGGGGGTGTGGGCTCACTCACCATATCCCCCCATGCAGGAAGCAGCCCTGGAGTCCCAGGAGCACAGCATGGACCGCCCAGCTGTGCTGGAGGAGTGAGGGAGGAGGAGGAAGAGGAAGATGCGCCCTTCACCGTGGCCTCGGGGCCAGTGGGTCTACCAGCCTCTTTGGTTACGTGGGGATTGAAGCTGTGTCTGGGAGCAGATGAAAATCAAAACCATGAAGATGGGATTTGAGTTCAACATCATGGTCGTGGGTGAGTGACAAGTGTGGAGTTTGCTCCTGGTTGGGTGGGATCCTGGCTCAGCTGCCACCATGCCAGGGGAGGTCAGGGTTTGAAGAGTTTTAAAGGGTTTAAGCGAAAGAAATTCAAAGAGAAGCAGCACCCACAGTACTGACGAGTGAGGCAATCCCAACCACTGGGGTCTTGGATGGATATTAAGGAGGATAAATTCATTGGGAGCAAACTGGGCTGTCCGATCTCCAGGGTGCTCCCAGACAGATGCTGAGATGTTAGGAAATAGATTTAGTGGGAGGATAACTGGAGCTGCCCCAGACTCTGGATGTTCATAAATGGGCACTAAGGTTTACCCAGGGAATAATTTATGGAGGGGGTCAAACTGGAGTTCTCTAGCCTCCAGATGTCCAATGGTGTGTATACTGGGGATAAATTTATGGAGAGGATAAACCCAAGCTGCCTATCCTCTGGGATGTTCTAAATGGCTTACTGATTGTTACAGACCTTAGGAAAGAATTACAGGGGGGGAAACTGGAGCTGTCCAACCTCTGGATGTTCCTACATGGCTAAGGTGTTATCATCTCAGGGAAATAATTTTGGGACGCACCCCAAAACCGAAGCTACACCAACTTCCAGATGTCCCAAGTGGGTATCAAAGGTGGTATACCATGTGCATAAACTGTTGGACAAACTGGAGTATCCCAACTTCCGGGATGCTCCCAGATGGTACAGAGCTTGTCCTGAAGGGGGGGATTAATTTCTTGGGAGGGGTTAAACTGGAGCTGTTGGCCTCCATGCAGGGCAGAGTGGGCTGGGGAAGTCAACAATGGTGAACACCCTCTTCAAGTCCAAGGTGAGCCCCAAATCCTCACAGCCCGGCCAGGAGGGACGCATCCCCCAGACAGTGCAGCTGCAGTCCATCACCCATGGTAAGGTTGTGTCCCACCAGCCCTGGGAGAAGCAGAGTGGCCTCAGACCTCCCCTTCAGTCTCCTGCATTTCTGCATTGCTTTGTCCTTGCTGACCCACGTTTCCACCCACAGTCATAGAGGGAGAAGGGTGTAAAGATGAAGCTGACAGGACGGACACACCAGGGTTTGGGGACCAGATCAACAATGAGAATGGTAGGACACAACAGGGTGCAGCATCTCAGGTTGGTGGGTGGCAATTTGGGGTGGGGGTTGAGCTCAGATGCTGTCCCCAACCACTTACAACCTTAGCTGGGACCCATCATCAAGTACATCAATGAAGCAGTATGAGAGAGGTACCTGCGTGAGGAGATCCTCATCGCCCGCAAGAGGAAGATCCCAGACACCCGGGTCATGGAGGTGTCTACTTTGTCCCCCCCCACAGGTCACTGGTGAGTCCCCACTCACAGCACCCATGGGTGCTTGGTGGCATGGGTCACTTACTATTGGTGTAACCCCCAGGGTCGGTGGTGAGGTCACCCCAGGGTGGATTGTAGCCATGGGTCACTGAGAATACTGGTGGTGGTTCACCATGTGATGGTGGTAGGTTCCACCACAGGGTGATGGGGAGAGGTTACTCTTACGGTTGATGTTCGGGTGATGATTCGGTGTGATGATGGTGGGCTCCACTACCCCCAAGTGTGATGGTGGTGGGTTCAACCCAAGGTGATGGTACTGTGGTCAACCCCAGGGTAAACAGTGGTGGGGTCTCTCTGGGATTGATGGTGGGGGTGTCACCCAAGGGTGATGGTGGTAATGAGCACTGCAGAATTCACAGTATGAGGTCAGCCTAGGGTGATGGTGCTGGGGTCCACCCTGGGGTGAGGTGATGGTGGTTGGGGTCACCTTGGGTTGCTGGTGGGCCCTCGGCAGGCTACGCCCACTGGACCTGGAGTTCATTGCGTCGGCTCAGTAAGATCGTCAACGTGGTGCCGGTGATCGCCAAAGCTTGACACGCTCACCCTGGAGGAGAGGGCAGAGTTCAAGCAGAGGGGTGAGGGGACAGGTCCCTGAGGGGCTCCAGGGTCCCCCGTGTCCCCCAGGCCCTACTCAAGCCCCCTGCTCCACAGATCCAGGAGGACTTGAAGACCCATGCCATCAGTGTGTCCCCCAGGAGGACTTTGACCAGGACCCTGACGACAGGGCACTGAATGACAGGATTCGGGTGAGAGCTGGGGACATCGGGTGGGGGGGAGGCATCCCCGGGGGTCCCAGCAGCACCCCAGGGTGAGCACACTCATCTTGCACCCACAGGAAAAGATTCCCTTCGCCGTGTGGGGGCTGACCAGGAAGCACCAAGGTGAATGGCAAGAGGGTGCTGGGCCGCAAGACCAAGTGGGGCATCATCGAAGGTGAGTGGAGCCCTGGGGACCCCTGGCACCCTGCCCTGTCTGGGGGGCTGGGGGTGTGGGGGGGCTCTGGGGCTGTATCCAGAGACTGCTGGGCCGAGCTGCCCTACCAGACCCCTGCCCATCCTGCCTGCCCCCTGCCCTCCCTCTTCCCTGCTTTGAACCATCCCATGCCTGCCCTGCCCACCTTGGTCCAATCCATACCTGCCCTTGCCAGCCCCCTGCCCACCTTGACCACCCCATGCCCACCCTGCCAGCCCCCCGCCCACCCTGCCTTGCCTTGCAGTGGAGAACCCGGCACACTGTGAGTTCCCCCTGCTGCAGGACCTGCTGATCCGGTGAGCGGGGGCCGGGGTGGGCGGTGCTGGTACCCTGACAGCGGGGGGACGGTGGGGCAGGGTTGGTGACTTGATGCCTTTCCTCTCTGCTGGCACCCCCGTCAGGTCCCACCTGCAGGACCTGAAGGACATCACCCACAACGTCCATTATGAGAGCTACCGTGTGCGGCGGCTGAACGAGAGCAACCGGGTGGCACAGGGCCCCCGCAACGGGCTGCCCGGCAAGGAGGAGGGTGGCAGCCACCCCTAAGTCACCACCTGTCCCCCCCCTGGAGCCACCACTGGACCCCATGGAGCCACTGCTAGACCCCTGTGGCAGTGCCCATGCCCTGCCCACCAGTGGCTGTGCCTGGGGTGAGGAGCCCCCCAGGAGCACCAGGCTGGCCCCGGTCCCCGTCCCCAAGCTCCACCATGGGTACACACACTCTGGCATTGCAAGTCAATCCTTCAGCCATCCTCCTCCCCCTCTTGGAGCCCCCCTTTTGACGTGCCACCACCCCAGTGCTGCTAGGGCCATGGGGTGACACCCTCCCAGTGCCTCCACCACCTGGGCACATTGGGGCAGTGGCAGTGCCACCAGCGTGGTGACTGGGGTGGGCAGGATGTGTGTCCCCTCCCCGGGGTCACCCTGCCCAATGATGGCAGCTGGCACAGCCGGACTTTGAGCCTCTTATCAGGGTGTGGAGGTGCTGGGAGGGGTGCAGAGGTGCCTGGATGGGAGGTGCTGCCCACAGGGGCATCAGCGGGGGGGGCTACACCCAGCTGCTCGCCACCATGCCACCCCCTGACAGAGCCACCCAACATTGGGTGCAGCCCCCCAAACTCCTCAGGTGGACCCCACGGGTGCTGCCAGCCCCAGCACAGGGTGGGAATGGGGGTGCCAGAGCAGCCCCCTCCCCTCCCTGTGGTCCGGGGGTGACTGTAGAGCCCCTTTGCCCCTCCCACCATGGGCAGGGCTGGGGCACAGTGCCAACTCCCTGTCCCTGCCCTCCCCCATCCCTCCCCACGGCCTCAGCCACCGCCAGGTTCAGCGTCACCTCCGGTGCTGGCCCCACGTCCGGCCTCACGTTAATGATCCGCCCACAATCCACCCACTCGTGCTGCCACCAGCCCCCAGCTGCCCTGCTGAGCCGCGTGGCAGAGCCAGGGGTCCTTGGCAAGGGGGGTTGGGGGGCCTGGCAGCTCCCTGCCCCACACCCCACCCCTCCAGCCTCACACACAGATAAGGGCTGCCGACAGCACTGAATTCCCGGGGCGTGGGAGAGGTGGCCACCACCATGGCTGTGGTGACAGTGAACCTGCGTGCTGTCACCTCCTGGGTGGGCATCGCCCGGATCTTTGCTGTCGTGCTGTCCTGCGTGGCCTTCAGCTTGGTGGCCTCTACCAACAACTTTGGGGGTTCCTACGGGACGTGGTGCATGTTCACATGGTGCTTCTGCTTCACCGTGACGCTGCTGGTGCTGCTGCTGGAGCTACTGGAACTCTACCCCAAGCTGCCGCTTTCCTGGGATGACTTCACCTCAGCTTTCTCCATGCTGGCGGCGTTGATGGTCTTCACCACCTCGGTGGTCTTCCCGTCCACCTTCATCAGCAGCCCGTGCACCAGTTCTGTGTGTGCACGGCAGGCCGTGGCCACCACCATCTCCTTCCTCTGCTTCCTTGCCTACACCCTCGAGGTGGGGCTCACCCGTGCCAAGCCAGGGGACATCAGCAGCTTCCTCTCCACCGTGCCTGGGCTCCTCAAGGTCTTTGAAGCCTACGTGGCTTGTCTCATCTTCTCCTTGCTGGATAACTACATCTCAGAAGCTGGCCTGCAGTGGTGTGTGGCCGTCTATTCCATCTGCTTCATCTTCACCTTCCTCATCATCGTCTTCACCATCGGCCGGTACCTCTCCTACATCCCTTGCCCGCTGGAGAAGATGCTAGTGGGCTACAGTGCTCTGGCCCTGGTGATGTACATCACTGCCACCATCCTCTGGCCCCTCTACAGTTTCAGGGGGAAGAGCCGCCCCAGCCCCTGTGACAAGAACTGCTGGTGGAACAAGCACCTGGGGGTCACCTTCCTCACCATCTTCAACCTCATTGCCTACATGGTGGACCTGGTCTACTCCACCAGAATGGTCTTCCTCAGAACTCCCTGAGGGGTGGTGGGACCGGGCTGGTGGAGCTGAGGAAGAGGCCGGATGCCTCGGAAAGCTCCTGCTCCCCATGCTGGAGCCAAGGGCTGGGGCGTGGTGCCGGGGAAGCATGGGGGGGACACCAGGGTGCTCTTAAATCCCTGGTGCTGGCCAGGGGGGCTTTGTTATTAAATCGGGACATTTTTCACTTGTCTGTCTCCTCTTTCTTCCCCTTATGCAGGTTCCTTCCTGGTGACTTGGGAAATCAGAGGGGCACCAGCACAGGGGTGAAGGGGACACTGGAGTGGGGAAGGAGGCACCAGGCTTTGGTGAATCTTCTTGTTGACTCGGCACCCAAGTGGAACGGGGCATGACCAGGAAAAATCCCCAGGCGGATGCTTTTGCTTTGGCACTGGCACAGGACCCTGCTGAACGGGTTCGGGAGGAATGTGGCTGCTGGGGAGGGGGTGGGTTTGAGAGCCCGCCTGGTCCTCCCCACCCTTGTCACAGCCAGGTTCTTGTCACCACCATTTCCTGGTCATCGCCATGGTCACCCCAGTGCTGGTGGGTTTGGTCCCAGCAGAGCTGCAGGGATCCCATGGCTGCTGCATGGGGCTGCCAGCAGTCCCTTGCCTTGGGGCGGGGGGACACAAGATGAGGGGGTGGCTGTCCCCCGGTGCTGAGCCAATGTCACGGGGAGGATGGCGGCACAGCGGGAAGCTGGCAGCAAGGGAAGGTGTGCCTGGCGGGCAGAGCTCCTGACACCGCGCTCCCGGATGTGGGGCGGGCACCCTGGTGGCTTTTGGGGCCACCTGTCCCCAGCCTGCGCTGCTCCCTCGCTGCTGCTTGCCCTGGCCCTGGGGGCAACTCTGGGGCCATCTCCGCTGACCCGGGGCTGCTGAGGGGCACCGAGCACGGTCCTTGTCACCACCGGGTGACACAAAAAAGATGCCCCGTGGGAGGTGGCAAACGAGCCTGGACAGTGCACGGCACCCGTGGTGTCACTGCGCTCGGGAGAGCGAGACCTCCGTGCCGGGGTGCCGGGAAGTGCCGATGTTCCGGTCCACTGCGGTGCCGTTACCAGTGCCGGTATGGTGCCGGTGTCAGTCCAGGTGCCGGTGCCGATACCGTTACCGGTCCCAGAGTGATGCAGTCCCAACGCCGGTGCGGTGCCGTTGCCTATGGGATGCGGTAGCGGTGCTGGTGCGGTGCCGTTGCCAGCCCCGGTACCGTTGCCGATGCCGTGCAGTGCCGGTGCGGTGCCGGTGCATTCCTCCCCCTAGGGGTCGGTGTGCCGCGGTGCGGGAGGCGGTGCGGGGGGTGGAGGGCGATGCGCTCCTGCGCACGGTCCGGGGCGGCCGGGCAACGGCGGCGGCGGGGAGCGGGCAGCGGGTACCGGGCAGCGAGCAGCGCTACGGGGCCGGTGAGTGCGGGGAACGGGGGGGCGGCAGGACCCCCGGCCTGGGTGATGTGCAGCGAGGTCGGGAGGGGAGCGGAGGGGGCGGGGGAGCCCCGGGCGGGGGCAGCGGTGCCGGTGCTGCCGATCTCGCCGTGCCCCGAGCTCACGCCTACCCCGCACGGGTGTCCTCCTCCCCCCACCAGGCAGCCCTGGACCCCTCGGGTCGGTCTGAGCCTCCCGCTAGCGGGGGGGACACGGTGCAGGGGAGTCCCGGGCCTGGGTGAGGAGCCCCCCGGGGGGGATTCGGCTTCCCGCAGCCCGGCAGCAGCACCCAGCCCTCTCTCCTCTCATCAGGGTGCACCTGTGTCCCCAGGGACGGTCCTGGGTCCCCTAATGCTCTAAGGGGCGCCTCCTGTGTCCCCAGATGGATAAGCTGTCCCCATCTGCCTGACCTCACACACAACCCCCTGCTTAGGGTGGCTGCCTGGGGGGCTAGTGTCCCCTCCCTGCTCCGAAGCTGGGGGGACACAAACAGGACCCCCCTGAGCTGCTGCCTTCCCCAGCCTGAGCATCCCCAGTTCCTAGCTGGAGTGGGGGCCACGGGGCTGGAGTGGGGGCCAGAGGCACCAGTGGGGTGTTGCCACTGGCTGGGACGGGTGTCCAGGGACAGCCCTGGGGTGAGGTCTCCTGCTCAGACCCAGGAAAGGGATGTCCCACATCAGAGGATATGACCCCACGTGCCACGTCCCTGACCCAGAGTGTGGGTGACCAGGGTTGGTCCACATGGGCATTGGTGGGTCTGACCCCATCCCAGTGTCCCTGTCACTCTCTGACCTCCCCGGCCACCACAGTCATGCGTGGATGTGGCACTATGTTTTGGGGACACTCGTTTGCTCCAAGACAGCTACCTTGTGTGGGGTGGATGCCTGCCTGGCAGGGAAGGGGTTAACTCCCCCAGGGTTTGGGGTGCTGGGGTGTCCCAGGCTGCTCCTCTCAGGGGTGACCTCGTGTCTCTGCCATGACAATGGCTCATGAAGTGCCGGTGCTGGGGTGGCCACCTGGAGTGTGGGGTGATGGGGACAGTATGGGAGGCTGCTGAGAGACTCCCCCTGTCCCCTCAGGATGAGCTGTGCCCCTGGCAGCCCCATCACCTCTGCCTGACCCCATCCCTGCCACCATGCTCATCAAGGAGTATCGCATCTGCATGCCGCTGACCACCGAGGAGGTGAGAGGGGGCCCTGGGGGGCCCGGGTGGGAATTGAGGGGGTCGGTTTGGGATGAGGGGGTGTGAAGGTGGGAAGGGGGCTCCCAGCCCTTGGCTGTGGGTGCTTGAGCCAGCTTGGCAGCAGGGACAGAGGGGGTGGTGGGTGGGGGTCCTGCACCCACAGCAGTGGGGTGGCAGAGGGTCGGGGGCTTGCCTGGAGAGGGACTAAGGGACACGGCAGTCCCTCCTGCCATCCCCTGGTGGCACTGCCAGTGATAGGGACTGCCTCAGGGTGTGCTTTCACCGTGGCCCCTGGGCTCGGGATGCTCTGAGCCAGTGCTGAGCTGTCTTTTGGGATGCTGCTGGGGTATGGCCCATCCCTGGGGACAGTGACCTTGGTGGCAGCACCAGAGGCTGGCAGGTGAAGGGCACGTGCGGGAGGGGTTGGGTGCCTGTGGCACCACAGGGCTCAGGGTGGCTGCTCTGATGAGAAGCAACCCCTGCTCTAGTGGGGACCCCCAAGCCCCTCTGCAAACAGACAGTGGCATCCCCAGCCAAAGGTTGCTGGTGAGCTCCTGGCACCAGCAGGGACGTTTGGGGGTGTGGGGAGTCACAGGGGCATTTCCCATGGTGGGCAGCACCCACCCTCCCTAGGCACGGGGGGTTTGGTGCTGATGCCTGGTCACAGTCTCTGGTTAGGTGGAGAGGGACAATGCAATAGCTCTGGTGGTCACGATGATGGGCAGACTGCTGTTGCATCATCAAATACACACACACACACACAAATGTGTATTTTTTTGGGTTGATATCTGTAGTTTTCCCTGGCTCCTGGGTCACACGGGGAGCAGAAAGCCTCCAGGCACTCCCCAAGGCATTTGGAAACTGTGGAAGAGTGAGGAGGGCAGGATCCAACCCCCGGAGTAGCCCAAGGGCAGAGGGGTTGAAACAGGGTCCCTCAGGAGACCCCCACCTACTGCACAGCTCATGGTCTGTGGTGCCTTTGCTCCATGCCTCAGTTTCCCCTCTCAGCGGTGCGGCTGGAACCGGTCAGAGCCCAGAAGGTGGGGTGCTGGGAGGGTGGGGGCCTGGGGGTGCTGAGGGGGGGTGCTGTGGTTGCAGTACCGCGTGGGGCAGCTCTACACCATCAGCAAGCACAGCCACCAGGAGAGCGAGAAGGGCGAGGGGTGGAGGTGGTGAAGAATGAGCCCCACGAGGACCCCATCCATGGCCCGGGCAGTTCACCGAGAAGCGCGTCCACCTCTCCAGGTCAGGCTGTGCTGGGTGGGGAGCCCCAAAACCCCCACTCCGTGGGGCAGCACCAGAGTGGGGGGCACGGGCAGGCATGGGGGTGGCCCCATCCCTCTCTGCAATATTCCCAGGGAACATCCTTCCCGTGTCCCTGACACCCTGTGGTGAGGCTGCACCCATCTTTTGGGGGGGCTGCACCCACCTCTCAGGGTGTACCCATCTCCTGGAGGGCACTTATCTTTGGGGGTTGCACCCATCTCCTGGGTGCACCCATCTCCCAGGCACACACCCATTTGGGGGGCTACCTCCCAGGTCACACCCGTCTTCCTGGGGCTGTACCCATCTCCTGGGGGCTACATGTATCTCTCAGGCTGTAACCATCTCCTGGGCTGCATTTCTGGGGCTGTACCCATCTTCTGGGCTGCACCTACCTTCAGGGCACGCACCCATCTTGCCAGGGGTGCCCATCCCAGGGGGCTGCACCCCTCTCCTGGTGGGCACCCCTCCCTGGGTACCTCGGTGGGGGTGCCCAGGCTGCTGCCCAGCCCGTCCCTGGGGTTGTCCCCACACACAGCCCCGGGTCCCCGTTGGGCACCCGCTGATCCCCAGCACTGCTGTCCCCGTGTCCCCGCTGTGCCCCCAGTGCTGGCTGCTGCTCTGCTGAGGAGTGGCTGGTGTGAGACTGGCTATTTTTAGCTGCCGTGCTCACGATTCCCCTCTCGGGGTTGGTATTTAAATCGCCTGTGAATTAATCACACCCCCCCCCCATCTCTCCCTCCTCCGGGGGCCTGATCCTGCCCTAGGGGTGGGGGGCTGGGTGGGGGGTGCCTGGGGGCAATGGGGGCACCATCATGTCCTGGCCCTGGGGAGCTTGGGAGGTCCTGGGGAGAGGATGGGGGGTTCTGGGGTGCAGATGGGGGTCCTGAAGAGGTGGCAGGGGTCCCTGTGTGGGTGCTTGGGTGCAGATGAGAGTTTTGGGGAGGTGGCAGGGGTCCCTGGGGTGCAGGTGATGGTGTTGGAGAAGTGGCAGTGGTCCCTGGGGCAGGGGGCAGATGGGGTGCAGATTAGAGTCCTGGGGTGCAGATGAGGGTCCTGGGAAGGGGATGGGGGTGCCAGAGCCATGCTAAGGTGGAGGGCTGTGTTGGAGCAGTGCCAGGTGGCACTGGATAGGGCTGTGCTCTCTGGTCATGTCCTGTCCTGAGTGTGTCCCCCCGCCACTGTCCCCCACAGCAAACTGCCAAGCTGGGCACGGGCTGTGACCCCCCGGATCTTCTATGTCACGGAGAAGGCCTGGAACTACTACCCCTATACCATCACTGGTAAGCCCTGGGTATGGGCACTGGGCACCCTTGGGCACCCTATCTCTCTCTGGCCGTGTCCACACCCTGGTCTCATTGTTTCTCCTCTCCCCACTGATGCCACCTGGCCATGCCACCATGTGCTGCTGCCACCCTGTCCCTGCAGAGTACACGGTAAGGAGGTGCCATGGGGGACCTGGCCCCTTCCCCTGGCATGGCTGGGGAGGGGGGACTGGGAGGGTGGCCCTGGGGTGGGTGACCCTCAGCATGGTATCCTGGGGTCTAGGCACCTCTTAGGGCTGGGTGTCCCCTGGGAGTGGGTACCCCTTGGGGTCAGTATCATTAGGAGTGGGTGGCCCTTGGGGCTGGTGGTCCCTAGGGGTTAGGGGTCCCTCAGGATGGGTGTCCCCTGGAGCTGGGTGTCTCTTGGGGCTGGATATCTTTGGGGTGGATGTCCCTCAGGGTGGGGGTCCTTGGGGCTGAGCATCCCTTGGGGACTGGGTGTCCCTTAGGGTGGGTGTCTCTTGGGGTGGGTGTCCCTTGGGGTCAGCATCTTAGGGAGCTGTATGTCCCTCAGGGTGAGTATCCTTTGGGCTGGGCATCCCTGGAAGTAGGGCACCCCTGGGGATGGGCTTCCTGTGGGGTGGGTGTCCATCAAAGTGGGCATCCTTGGGAGTGGGTGTCCCTCAGGGCCAGCTGACATCCCCCCAACCCCACAGTGCTCCTTCCTGCCGAAATTCTCCATCTACATTGAGACCAAGTATGAGGACAACTGCGGGGACAGCGAGAACGTGAGTCTGTGCTGCTGCTGCTGAGACCTGGCAAACTCATTGCAGGGTGGGTGTGTGGGGGGGCACACATGTGGTCAGCACCTCTCCCACCCCCACCCCCATCTCTCCCTTCCACAGATCTTTCACAGCGATAAAATCCTGGGTGACCATGAGGTCTCCTTCCTGGACATCGCCTTTGACGAGATCCCTGAGCGTTACTACCGCAGCCTGGAGGTAGCACAGGAGGGGATGGGTTGGGGGGGGGTTATCTCACTGAGGGCTTTGTCTCCTGTCCCCATGAGGGGGGGGGTGTTTCACAGAGCTGTTCTCCCTCTCAACTTTACCCTAGGACCCCCGTTTCTTCAGCTCGGCCAAGACAGGCCGGGGTCCACTGCGGGAGGGCTGGCGCCAGCACACCCAACCCATCATGTGCTCCTACAAACTGGTCAGCGTCAAGTTCGAGGTGTGGGGGCTGCAGACACGGGTGGAGCAGTTCTTGCACAAGGTGTGGAGGGGTGGTCTTTGGGGTTGGGTGTCATTTTGAGGAGGGGGACAGCGTGACAGGCTGCTGACCCCCAGGGTGCCTGGCAGGTGATCCGGGACATCCTGCTGATTGGGCACCGGCAGGCTTTTGCCTGGGTGGATGAGTGGTGTGGTGAGTCCATGGGGACAGTGACACGGGATGGGTGGGAGTTGGGTGGCTGTGGGCTTAACTGCCACTAACCCCACGGGCAGCTTCTGCTCTTCTCCCTTGCTCTGGCTTCCTTGTAATCTGCTGCCTGCCCAGCCTGTGCTGCCTGTACTGCCTGTACTGACTGCCCTGCCTGTACTGCCTGTACTGCCTGCTCAGCCTGTACAGTCTGCACTGCCTGTGCTGCCTGTACTGTCTGTACTGCCTGTACTGCCTGCTCAGCCTGTACAGTCTGCTCTGCCTGTACTGCCTGTGCTGCCTGCTCTGCCTGTGCTGCCTGTACTGCCTCTGCTGCCTGCTCTGCCTGTGCTGCCTGCTCTGCCTGTACTGCCTGTGCTGCCTGTACTGTCTGTACTGCCTGTACTGCCTGCTCAGCCTGTACAGTCTGCTCTGCCTGTACTGCCTGTGCTGCCTGCTCTGCCTGTGCTGCCTGCTCTGCCTGTGCTGCCTGCTCCCCTGCCCACTTGGGGCAGGCTTGGCTGAAGTCTGGTGGGAAGGGAGAGGAGCCCCAGCACCCCTGCCTGCCCTGCCTGCACCCCAGGTCTGGCAGGAAGACAGATGGGGATGGAAGCACCCAAACCTAGCAGTGGCTGGCAGTGGGTGCAGGCAGTGGGAGCTGTCCTGGTGAGCAGCTCTCTGCCTTCCAGACATGTCCCTGGAAGAGGTCCGGGCCTTCGAGACTCAGATGCAAGTGGCCACAAACCAAAAACTGGCGAGCCAGCACCCCTGACCCCCCCCACAGGGGAGCCAGCACCCCTGACCCCCTCTGCCCGCGGGGGGACAGGGATCCCGGGTCCTGCTGTGCTGCCTGCATGTGGGTGCAGGCAGGGGGACTTGTGCATGGCGCATGCTGAGCCCCCTCTGCACCCCGTGGTGGAGGGACCACCCCTGCCTGGCTCCCTCCCGCACGTCCCCTGCCTGCGCTGCCTTTGACTTGGTGTTGGAGTGGGGGGCTGGCTGCACTGCCCAGCGTCCCTGTCCCTGCCTGTCCCCTTTGTCCGCGGCCCCTGTCTGGCACCCAGCCCTGGGTTGGGGGGGCACAGGATGCGTCCGTGCCCCCCAAGCCCGGCTGTGCCCGCAGGGATGACGATGGAGGAGGTGCGGCGCTACGAGCGGGAGACGCAGGAGGCCACCAACGAGCTCCTGGGGCTGGTGGCCCCCGCCATCTCGGTCAGCACGGAGGGGCAGCCCGCAGCCACCACGCACTCGGCTCCTGCCAGTGCCCCTTCCACTCCCCTCAGCGACGAGGCCCCTGATTTCCTCGCCCCCCCCAAGACTCGACCTCGCAAGAAGTCAGCACCGGAGACGCTGACTCTGCCATCGCTGCGGGAACGAGTGAGCACCGAGTGACACCAGTGGTGCCACCTCCCCGGCCGGACCATGCCAGCCCTGCCACGGCCCTTCCGGTGGGTGCAGACCCCGGGGTGGGGGATGCTCCGTTGGGGCACTGGGAGCCCCAGGGGGCCTGGCCTCCCCGAGCCATCGCAGGTGGCCATTGCCACGGCCGCCGTGCTGGAGCCACTGGCTGGCTGCACAGGGAGGGGACACGGGTCCCTGGCACTGTTGGGTGATGCTGGGGGGGCTGGTTCACTCAGCACTGCCCACCCTGGTTTCTGCAGGGGTTGGTGAGCAGTGGGGTGGCAGGGGTGCCCATGTGCCATGGTGGGGCTGGGCACTGGTGATGGGCTGGGCGAGCAGGGCTGGAGCATCACCAGCACAGGGGCACAGTGCCTGTGTCAGTGACAGAGGAGGGGGCAGGCTGGGGCTCCCCGCAGGCTTCAGAGCCCCATGCACTGCAGGTCCCACCATCAGTGTCCCCTTTGCCATCCCCCCAGAGGCCATGGCCACCTGAGGAGGGCTGGGGCAGGCTCAGCCCTCTGTTTTCCTTGGGAAAACAAAGGCCTTTCTGGAAATAAAAGCTGGAGACGTGGTGGGTGGCTGCTGGCAGTGGTTTATTGGGCATTGCCATGGGGGCTGTGCCTGTGCCAGGGTGCTGCATCCCCCAGGACTGGGTGTGCATGGTGAGGGATGGGTGGATGGCCCATCCCAGGGTCCTGGGGCAGGGCAGGACAGTGCTGGCTGCAGAGTCAGATGTCCCCAGCCACACCGGTGGCTCCAGGCTCCCCTCCCAGCACACCATCATCATCCTCCAGCTCCTCAGCCCCGGGCACAGCAGTTGTCACTGGTCCCAGCAGGGCCACGTAGTGGGAGCTGCAGTAGACAGGTGCCTTGTTGGGGCTGGAGTACACCTGCTCGGGCCTGAGCGAGGCAAAGGGGTTGGCAGCCGAGCCCAAGACGTGGGTCTCCAGCTCCACCAGGATCTGCAGGGAGGACTTCAGCTCCTGCTCACTGTTGGGAGAGAGAAGGGGGGAGAGGGACCCCGTCAGGGTGTGGCTGTGCGGGCCCAGCGGGGCAGCGGGGCTGTGCTGACCTGTAGAGGGTGAAGAGGACGGGCAGGCGGTAGTCCCGCAGCAGCAGCAGGGTGGGCAGCCAGCCTGACAGCAGCTCCGGGCAGGCGTGGAAACCTGTGGGGACAAAGTAGTGAGAGAGTCCCACCTCCCTCCCGTCCTCTCCCCATCCCTGGGGAAAGCTGGCTCTGAATGCACCCCCCTATCCCAGAGCTCCTGTGGGGTGTAGCAAGGTGGGTCCCATCCCCCCACAGGCATGGGGGGCACCTCCAGCTTTGCGCCCTGGGCTGAGTCACCCCGATCTGAAATTAGAGACCCCTTTAGGTGCTGCTTGCAGCTGCTGTGGGTGACACAGGCAGGAGAGGGTGGAGGCACAAGGCAGCTGTGCCCCAGGGGGTCACCCTGGCTGTGGGGGGTGGCCCAATGCAGCTTGGTGCACACCTAGAGCCCACGGTGCTGCTGGGATGCTGGGGCTCTGCCCTGCACCCCAGTGGTGATGTCCTGGGTGTCACTCACCTGGGTGGAAGCCCACCACCAGGTCAGGCCGGGTGGCCAGTTTGGTCTCCACATGGCTTTCCCAGAAGTCGTGGTACAACCCCTTGTAGCTACTGAGATAGACTTGTCCCCGGGGTGCTGGCGTGGCCAGGGGTGGCCTCATGATGGGTCCATTGACCACGTCCACCCCCACCATCACCACCTCCATGCCCTGGTGCCCCGGGAACATCCGTGCCAGCTCGTCGTAGTCCGTCAGACGGGTGTTGAGGGTCTCTACGTGGGATGCTCCCACCACATGCACGGTGAGGGCCTTGGTGAGGGGGTCGATGCCGAAGAGCCGCAGCCCCAGGCCGATGGTGAGCGGCCGCGAGTGGCAGTCGGTGATCAGCCGCCGGATGGATTCCCGCAGCTCCCCATCCTCCGGACGGGGCTTCCCGGCGTTGGCCCAGAGCAGGGTCATGTACCGCCCGGACAGGATGGCATCCAGCTTCTCCTCCAGCTGCTCCTGCATGGAGAACCAGTCCTCCCAACCTTTCACCTCCTGGGCGGGTTTTGTCCAGGCCTCTGTGGGGAAGGGGATGTCTCCTGCAGGGGTAGGAGAAGTGTTGTGGGGTTGCAGTGCTGGCTACCCAACCCAGCTGGGCTGTGGGGATACTGGAGCCTGCTGGGAGGGCTGGAGCCAGGAGGAAGGACCCCATGGCCCTCCACGGGATCTGTGCAGCCTGGGGGGGAAGGTGTTAGGTAGGCTTAAAGAGGGACACGTGCATCCCCTGCCCCACCTGTGAAGACGAGCCACTCCACCAGCCGGTCCAGGGCCACCAACTTCAGCTTCTTGCAGAACTTCTTGTGCAGTGGCCAGTTGGCCCGCTGGCACACCACATCGCAGTAGTACACGTTTTGGCACCTGGGGAGAGAAACAGTGTGCCCAGCAGTGGCAGGGTGCCAGGATCCCAGCCCTGCTCCCTGGCACCCCCTCCCAGGGCTGGTTTGGGGGTGACCCATGGCTGGAGGTGGACAGCAGGGTCAACCCCCCCCAGCTTCATCCTCACCACCAAGCTGGCAGCGAGGGGACAGATCCAGCCCTGTGCCATTGGACCATCTCCCCTCAGCCATACCTCTTGCATCGCCGGAGGCTCTTGGGGTCAGGGAGGGCATCGGGGAGCTTCTTGCACTCAGCACAAAATTTGAAGGTGTCCTCCATCTTCTGGAACATGTCGAAGTAGGAGCGGATGCCAAAGTCCCTGCTGCTCTTCCTTCCATCCATTGCAGACCTGCAGATGTCGTGGGGAGGCAGGTGAGCAGGATCCAGCCCTGCTGTCATCACAGTGGGGTCAACATCCTCCATCTGAGGCCACCAGGATCTTCAGGTCCAGCCAAGTGAACCCTGGTGGCATGGGGAATGGGGACAGTGGAGGGGGCACCCAGGAGCCCTGTTCGAGCACCCTGCTCCAGCTGCAAGAGGGACACAAGGGATGCTGTGGATGGGGGCAAGGGAGGGGAGGGGGGGGGAAACACGCACCCGTATCAGCACCCATGGTTGCTCACTCACTTGTAGTCCTCATAACTCTTCATGTTGAGCTTCTGCAGGATGACATGGGACAGCCCCGGCACGTTGTGGTCCATGGCCTGGAAGCCCAACGAGTCCACATCGGGTCCCCTCGACGCCGCTTCCTCCAGTGGCTCCTTGGGGTGTCCAGTTTTGGTGGCAGCACCTGTGTTTCGCTGGGTCACGGTGGCTGCAGGAGAGAGGGGTGCGGGCGAGGGGGCTGGCTGGGGGGTCCCGGTGTGCTGCCGGGGTCCCCCTCGCCGTCCGCTGCCCCCACGCCGCCTTCCCCCCGCCATCCCGTTGGCCGGCCCGGTCCGAAGGGTTCGGGCGGTACCGGGTGTCCCCGGCGCACGTCGAGGACAGGCTCAAATGTCACCGGGAGGAGATACCGGCGGGAATCCGATAGCGGAGCTATTCTGGTCATCCCCTCCCCGGGAAGGGGCCAACCCGGTCCGGGGGTCCGGCACCCGCCCCGAAAGCTGCCGGTGTGTGTGGTGGGGTCCCCCAGGACCCCCCTCCTGCCCTGGGGCTCCCACCCCCCTTCACACCGGGGCGCGTAGGGGGCTGCCCCCTCTCCCCGGGACCTCTTCCCCCAGTCCCTGGAGGGGTCTGACAGACCCACCCTGAGCTCCCTGCCGCAGCCGGGCCAGGGGGGGCTCCCCCCCTTCTCCCCCAGGACCGCCCCGTCCCTCGGAACCCCCAAGGGGGTGCAGGAGCGCAGCTAGGTGGGCACCGTGGCCTCTGCCAGGAGGGACTGGGAGGCCAGGACCGTGGCTAGGGCAGCACCGGGGCCCCTCAGGGGCACGTCTGGCCACAGGGAGGGACACGGTGGCTTTCAACAATCCCCCGAACCGGGCCGGGCGTGCCCGGTGAGCACCCTGCAGCGCAGAGGCGCTGGTGAGGGCTGCCCGCACACAGCAAGGCGGCGGTGGCTGCACGGCCACGCCCCCAGCAGGAGGGCAAAATCTCGCGAGGCTTCAAGGGCCGCCGCGTCGCCGTGGTTACCGAGGCAGGCGGTGCAGGCGGTGCAGGCCGCAGGTTCGAGTCCCGCCAGCGCCTCGGGAAGGGCGGTGTGGGGCTGGAGGCTTCCCCCGAGGCTTCCCCCCGAGGCTTCCCCGGTACCACGGGTGGCGGTAGGAGGCTGTGCTGAGAGAGCTGCCGGCCTAGGGGCGGACGCGGGTGCCCTGTGGCCTGGCAGGGGGTGCGGGGGGCAGCGGGGTGCGGTAGGAGCTGGGCGGGACGGGCGGGCAGCCGCAGGCCCCGGATCCCCCCAGGGTCCACTTTAAATTAAATAAGAGGCAGCAGAGCCCCCAGGGCTGTTCCCTGCGCTGGGGGAGCCCTGCTGTGAGCAGGGAGTCCACCTCAACTCTCCCCATGGGCAGGGAGGCGGTGGGAGCTGCAGCCGGGTTGAGTTTCCAGGGCTGGATCATTTTCCTGTGAAAATTACCACACACACACACACATACCCCTCCTGAAAAGAAATTAATCCCTGACCAAGCCCTGTGCTTTCAATGGTGTTTAGACAGCCAAGCCCTGAATAAAGCCCCCAGCCGTAGCTGCTGCATCCTGTGGATGTTCTTGGGAGAGGTTCTGGGAGAAGAATTGAGCAGTTTCATGTTTCTTTCCTCATTTTTTTGCCCACAGAGCCATGGAGGTCCCAGGGAGGCTGTCTGCCAGAAGGGACTCCTCTGCTAGAAAGAGCTCCTCTGCCAGAAAGGACTCCTTAGCTAGAAAGGACTCCTTAGCTAGAAAGGACTCCATAGCTAGAAAGGACTCTTCAGCTAGAAAGATCTCCTCTGACAGAAGGAATTCCTCTGACAGAAGAGACTCCTCTGACAGAACGATCTCCTCTACCAGAAAGGACTCTGCCTTCCCTGCTGATCACAGCCAGCCCCAGCCCACACCAGTAGAGATCACAGTGCTGACAGCACAGGACGTGGTAAAGTTCTTCTGGAAACATCTCTGGTGCTGTAGTAAACAGAGCAGAGCCATTCTGGGTGCTCTGACCCCCCTGGAGACCAGGTGGGAGGGAGGTAGGAAGGAGAGGTGGGAATATGGGAGAGGTGGTGGGATGCCATGCTTGGGGATTCCTCCTCTCTCCCCACCCAGGGCTTGTTGGCATGCAGCAAAAGCTCCTCAGCAGCTGGCCAGAGATGCTGTCTTGAAATCTCTGCCACCTCTGCCGAGCTGGAGGTAGACAGTGCCATTTAAAGAATGGTAAAAACATGTATTTGGGAGGCAAATGCCTTTAAAAAGAGCCAACCTTGGATACAAAGCCAGATTGGATATAAAACCAGTTTTTCCTCCCAGATTACCGTGGTCTAAATCAGATGGAAACCAACAGGGTGCCTCTAGTTTTAAAACCAGTGCAGTCACAAGACTCTGAGGTGCTTCTGACCAAACCATGATTACTGTGGTTCCCATGTGCTGCATGAGGCACCCACCTGTCCTTAAAGTCTGCCAGGGAGAGTGGCATTTAGAGGAGAATGTGGGGGAGAAGCTCAGCTACTGCTGCAAGTGGAAAAATGAGAATCCATTCCTCTGCTCTACCAGCAGACAGGAAAAAAACAACCCAAAGACAAACCAAAACCACCTGCCTAGTTTTTTTGAGGCTTTTACATAGTAGTGTTTGAGTACCACTCACTCGGATAGATTCAGCAAACAGCATCTTAGGTGAGAAGTTGAAGGTAAAGAGGAGGGTAAACAACGGTGAAAATAACATACCTGGTTGTGTCTGGAATGTTGCTTTGTGGTTCTGATTGCTCTGTCTTGAGAAACAGCTGTGGCAAAAAGGAGAAAGGGTTACAAAAGGGCAATAATAAGAATAACAATATGCAAAAAAAATCCAGCTATAAGAGGTATGGAATCTGCTTAATAAGAGGTAATGCGGGGAAGGAGGAGAGAGGAGTCTAGGGTAATTAATGGTGCAGAGAAAGGTTAATTGGATTCTTCTGTTTAGCCATTCATACAATATATGCTCAAGAAGACAGTCAGAAGGGCTGAAAATTAAAACCAAGTGAGTAAAACATCCTTTTATGTGTGAGCCAATATGGAACTAATTACCCCAGTGACACGGTGACAGGGAGTGGAGGCAGTTGAGGCATCCCTGTGGCTCAGAACTGAAAAAAGACAGGGTTTGGGGATGGCAGTCCTTGTGCTCACAGCAGTGGCTGCTCTTCCCTGGACAGAGAAGCAAATTGCACATCCCCTGCAGGGAGGCTCTTCAGTCACTGCCTGTCTCAGCACTTCTTGTGCTTGGCCAGGACTGCCCAGGGACCCAACCCCCATGGGGATGTGCTGTGCTCTCACCATCCTTGTTCACCCATCTTTAAGGCTCTCCATTGAGACATTTTAAAATCTGAACCTCCTAATTTCTGCTTCAAGCAAGTGGTTGGAAGTTTGAAGGGTGCTGGAGCCCTGCTTTCATTTCAGGGCATTCTCCATCCATGTGATAGAATCATAGGATGGTTATCAATCATCCAGTTACTAACTGTATCCTTACATCCTTATTGATCAGCCAGTGCCACCCTGCCACGGGCAGGGACACCTCCCACAGCCCACTGGTGCTCCAAGCCTCATCCAGCCTGGGGCCTTCAACACTGCCAGGGATGGGGCAGCTACAGCTTCTTGGGGCAGCCTGATAAACACAAGTGCCCTGTGAGCTCAGCTGTGTAGCCCAGGAGCTGCTTTCTTAGGAGGTGACAGAAGCCTCGAGTTTCCTGGAAACACAGAACCATCCACAGGGGTCATCTTGGATTTGCTTGAGCTGTGTCTTTCATCACCTTTCCTGGAGCAAAACCTGGACCTCTCTGTGCCCCCCACCCTTCCAGCAGCAGCTCTTGGTTATCCCTGTGGCACTGCAGCACGGTGGAGCAGGACATTCCACCCCTGAGGGCAGGGCACATCCTCAGCACCACCAGGATCTCCTCCCCATTCCCACAGTGGGACAGCCAGGGACCCCACTCAGCCTGCTCTGCCCTGGGTGCTAGCCCAGAGGCAGTTTTGCTCATGGGCAGTGCCAGGTGCTTAATGTGCTGTCTTGTCTTTGACAGAAAAGTCTGAAAACTGATGTGTCGGTCACTGTGGTGCATGTGGAGTACAACGGGGTGATCCTGGGAGCCTCCTCCAACACTGCTGTCTTGCCCAATGGGACAACAAGCTATAATTTCACAACCAGCTTTGAGTGCAGCCCTGAAGGCCCCAACTCCTTGCATGACATTGTGCAAAAACCTCTGCTCTGTAAGTACCTGGTGCTGAATCTCCCTCTGTGGAGGGCTCTGCCTGCAGTAGTCACTCAGTCAAGAGCAACCAGTCAGCACTGCTGGCAGGAGGGTTTTACCACTTCTGTGCCCACTTCTGCCAGCTCGAAGAATCCCCTTTCATGTTGGCTCATGAAAGCAAATCATGAAAGCAGATCAGGGGCTGCAAAGGGTTCTTGTTGGCCTTGGGAGATGGAGTAGAAGCTGACAAGAACCCTTTGCAGCCCCTGATCTGCTGGTCTGAAGCTGTCTGAGAAACTCTGCCAGCTCCTATCTCTTTCTCTCTCTAGTGACAGTGCTAGAAGTGTTGCAAAAGGAGAAGAAACAGAAGGAGAAGAAGGAGATGGAGAAGACTGTGCCTCTTGGCCAAGCTGTGGTGGACCTGCTACCCCTGCTGCAAGGTACAACAGGGACTTACACAGCCTCCATAAACACTTTTTATTCCGTGGCACTTCTATGGAGCCCTGACTATAACTTCCCTCCTTTGACAAAGGGCATCTGTAGAAAGCTGGGCCTGGGGGCATAGGGTGTGATATCAGCAGCTCAGTGTTACAGGTTAGACCATGATTTCCCTCACTTTATGCTGCTCTCTTTCCTGTTCCTTCCCAGGACAGTGTTCATTTAAGGTCTCAGCTCCTCTCCATGCAGTGCTTACTTCTCCATCGGAGTCCCTTCACCCAGAGGCAAAGGTATGTGGAATTTGGAGCTGTTTCTTCCCTCCTACAGCTCTCTGCTGCCTTTTAATGGGAGAGGTGAGCATGACTCAGCCACCTCACTCTTCCTGGCTGTGCTCCAGCCCTGTGTGTTCCCAGCTTGGAGGCTTTGCCTGCTCCCATTGACGTCTGTCCTGAGTTGCCAGTGATAGGTGAGGTCGTGCTAGGAAATGCTAATGTGTGCAGCTACCACATTGCTCTGGAAAAAAAAATATATTTGAGATGGAAAGCACAGTGCTGAAAACCCAGGCAAAGAGAAGGGCAGGATTACCTGCCCAGTGTTATTACTCTTTCTTTCTATGGGTAGAGTGTCCCTGGAGGCATTATTGTAACAAGCTCTGACTGCCTTTCCTGCAAGGTCCTTACTCATTGAGCTGCTTGAAAAACACCCAATAAATAAAGCAGGGAATGAAGCACCAGTCTGGGAAAATGTGTGTAATTTTGCTCCTGAGCCTGCCTGCTGCTGTTAGCACTGCCAGGGAATAGGAGGGGCAGACGCTGCATCCACTTTCCTGTGTGTCTAACTTAAGAGGTGTTAGATAGTAAGCAAAGCAGGGGGGCACCCACTGGGGAGGAGAGTTAATAAATGCCAACCAGATGGGGTTTGGGTGCATGCCATCCACCCAGGCTTGGGACAGGTAATTAAAAACTGCCTGTGGAGATAGGGCAGAGGCAAAGTGTGTCCCTGTCTTTGGCATGCCCTGAATCACCAGGGGAGAATCATTATTGTCCATCCTCCATGGTCTTTCTCTGTGGCATGTTTTATGAGACTCTGAGTCTTTCTCCCTGGCTGCTTTTGTGAGACCCTTGGGTATATGCCATGCCTCAAGCAGGCTCTGATTTAAGAAATCATGGCAATCCAGGCAAATTGATTTTGAAATCCCTTTTCTGTGCTGCTCTGTTTTCTGAGGCGAGGAAGATGATGGCGTTGGACATCCTGGCCTTGGGTTTCTGCTTGCTTCTCCCTGAAGAGCTGGAGAGTTTTATAATTGGCTTTATGTTACCCTTCTCTCACAGGGTTGCCTTGAAGTGACAGTGTGCACCAGAGAGCCCTTGCTTTCTGCAGTGCAGCTTTCAGAGAGCAACCTCCTGAGTGTCACTCTGGAGGCAGCTTATTGTGTCCCTGAAGCGTTTGTTCCTGCTGGATCCCTGCAAAACTACATGGCTTGTTTGCAAGTCCCAGCAGCTGAGGAGGTGAGGATTGCTCCAGGCAGGGGCAGAGGGATTTGGGCTGCTACAAAGTGGATTGTTCTCCCACACTGTGCCCAGTGGGACAAGTGTCCAGGCCTGTGGGGCATTCAGCTCCTGTGCTTGTGCAACAGCAGACTTTGTTTCTAATGCTCAGGGGCTCTGTGGCATGACATCTTTCTTTACCACAAACAAGGGGCTGCTCAGCAATATTTGGATTTCAACTGGCACATTTTTTTCCCCATGTGGCTCTTTATGTTTATTTCCATTCTTTGGATGTGGGTGGTGGAGTCCATTTTTCAAGCCAGCTCACTGCTGCTTTGCTTGGTTAGACCCAGCTCAGAGCAGCTGGCACTTCCTCCTGCCTGTGTCAAATCCTTTCACTGTCATCTCTCTCCACAAGGAATTCCCTTTGCTCTTCAAGGATGGCATCCTGAAACTTGCTGGTGAAAAAGAGCCATTACCCCGGCCCAAAAAATGGCCCCTAGATAATGTCATGGCCCCTGGTGCTCGGAGCATCCCCAGCTCCTTCATCGTTGGTGGTCCCTATGAGGATGAGGATGGAGAACTCAACAAGAGAGAGGTGAGAAGGGACTGGTAGTGTCATGGCTGGAAGAGAACCAGCAGGTCTGACTGAAGAGACTCAGCAAGGCTTGCAGAAACTCATTGCAGGAGGAAAGGTGGGTGGTGGTTGGTCCAGGCATGGAGATGGTTTCCCTGGGAGAGAAAACTGTGTCTGGTCCCCGGTGAGCTGCCCAGTGCTGAGCTGTGGGGCCAGGACTTGGATTCTCTCCCTGTGAGCCAGGAGGGCTCAGGTGTCTGCAGGGAGGGAGCTTCCACTGCCAGGGTGGCCTGGGCAGCTGGGCACCTGTCCCTGACTCCCCTTTTCTCCCAGGGACCATTCTGGGGGAGTGATGCAGGCCACAGGGATTGCTTTCCTGGTTCTGCCCACATGCTGTTTCTTACAGGACAGAGAGTTTAGAATTCAAGCAGAAAGCACGAAGAGAATTGTCTGGGACACAGAAAGGCGCTGTTACCTGGACCCCCCTGCAGCACTCGTGTAAGGAACCAGAGAACCTCCCTTCCAGCATGGAGGGCTGGGGAGAACACAGCCCAGAACGCTCAGCTGAGTCTCCTGCCTCAGGGAGCAGCAACATGCAGGTGTTCTCACACCTCTTAGGTGGTCAAACCCTGGCTCTGTCTCACCTGCCATGGCTGGCTGTTGGCTAAAGGGGTTCAGGGAGCAAGTGAGCAGCTAACTGCCTTTAATTGCTGACAGCAGCTCAGTTCTGCTATGGTGGGAGAAGGTGAATTTGTGGTAGCTGCTGTCTCTGGGCTGTAAATCCTCGCTGGTGCTGCCAGCAGCTGGAGCTGGTGACTGTTCCTTTCCTGGTTTGAAGGAAGGGGCTGCAGTGTTATGGTGAGCAGGGACAGACAAGAGTGGCCCACATAGCTCTTCCCTGAGCTGCTAATTAAGTTTTACAAAATTCCCAATACATTAACATCCTTTCAGCCATGCAGGCACTCTTCTGTTGCTTTTTAATTGGGCAAACATTACCTTTAGATATGTTGTCACTTTTCTGAGTCCTGCTATGTGTTCTTGGCCTCAGGTGCAGCATGGCTAGGAGTTTCCCAGCCAAATTACTCCACCTGTATGGTGGAAATACTCCCTTCTATCTGGTTTGTTTTTTTAAAATATCTTTACCCCCTGACTTTCATCAGCCTGCCTGCTGGTTTCAGTTACCCAGCACATTGAATTGGGGCTCAGGGTCCCCTTGCTCACTGCAATTCTGGATTTTTACCGTGGTTAATCATGTTCTTTCTTGTTCCATTTCTGAAGTAACAAGGGGAGGGAGAAAACTAAGTGTGCCACTCTGTTTTATAGCTCGTCAGGCCATAAGTGCACACAGCAATGGATGGAGAAGAAAATGTACTCAGCCTGCTCCAAAGTACATGTGTTCCAGCAGCTTGAGGGTGCTGGCTGGGTCGAAGCAAGGCTGGGGGGATGCTTGGGGACTGCTGGAGCAGAGAGGAGGGTGACAGAGTGTCTCTCCATCTTGGGTTCTGCATCTTCTCATTGTCCTCCTCTGTGTTCAGCCTGCAGAAGCACATTGGGGAGTGCCAGTACTTGCCCATGGAGGTCTGCAGGATGTCCCTGCCCTTACCCAGCAAAGGGAAAACTAGCAAAGCTGACAAGGTAAAAGTGGGGAGGGATGCACTGTTCTCCTGGCTTGTGGAGCAGCACTGCTTTATCAAGCCCTTTCCTTTCAATGCCATTGTAATACCAAAACCAGCCTTGAGTCAGGCAAAGCAAGTCAGAGGCTTTGTAAAGGGATTAATCTGCCTGATAGAGCTGTTGAATAGAAAAAGGATAATATTTTTCCTTATGGCATACAGTGTGCTTGCTGACAGTCTTGGTGGAAAGGGGTCAGGGAGAAGGTGCTTTTGAGAACTGGGATTTTTGATTCCCCTTATCAGCAGCCAATGAGCTTTTGAAGCATCTTGAGGAAGCCTTCTTTCTCAGGGTGTAAATAAGTTATTTTTTTGCACATAAACTGGGGTGCTGTAACAAAGAAACATCCCCTTAGCTAACAGTTCTATTCCTGGCGGCTGGTTTTGTGACAACCTCTAAAGTTTCCAGGGCAAAGCCATATAGGTTGGTATAAAACCCTTTCAGCACTCACTAGTGTGTCCCTTTTCCCTCACCCTCCTAAGCCTGCTGCTACCCCAGGCCCCCAGACCTCCTGAGCTACCTGACTTTGGTCACACCTGAGATGCAGAGCCCTGGTAGGATCTCTGATCCACACAGTTGGGAATTTTGCGACTGTGCCTTGAAAAGACCCCCCTGAGAAACAACAGCACTGGAGAGCAAAGCTGTTCTGTAGGGGTTGGGATACAATTGGTATTCTGTATATTGAATGGCTTGAGTGTTCTCATCCAGGTTGTCTCGGATGGGTGCCAACAACAAAGAAGCCACTGGCTCAGCAGGGCCATCAGTTAGCTGTGTGGCCTCTTCTTAATGGGATCAGTGACCCTGTTTCCTTACAGAGAATAACAGTGCCTTCAGTAGCTCTGTCCCTTTTGCTCTGTGTTTCCAGGGAGATGAGGACAAGATTTCCTTCCACGGCGTGGCCTATGTCAACATGGGGCCTTTGCTGTGCCCTGGGGTGAAGCAGATCCGAGGTGCTTTTCGTGTCTTTGCCTACCAAGACAGTGAAGTGCTCAAGAAGGTGAGAGCAGAGCAGGCAGCCAGGTCCTGCTCCAGCTGTGCCACAGGGTTTGCACACAGTGGGGCTGGGAGCAGGCAGTGTGGTACTAGGAAGGTGGCTCTGAAACTTCACTGCCCTCCTGGTGATGGAGGAAATTAGCAAGACAAGCTTTTCCTGTCCAGACTTTTCCAAAGCAGGGGACTTCTGGGTGGACAGGAGAAGCTCTGGGGGCTGAGAGAGGCTCCGAGTCTCCCTCCCCTCCCTTCTCTGCCAGCAGCTGAGCAGGCAGCGCTGTAAGAACTTTCCTCTTTCCCCACTCTGGAACATGGGCATGTGAACTGTGTTGCTGGGAAGAGCAAACAGAGGCTCTAAGAGGGAGAGCGTTACCCCAGGCAACAACCAAAAAAGCTGTCACGGGAGCTCTCTCGGCTCTTAGCTCATGAAGGTTTATTTGTCTTTGTGTTTCTCCCCCCCTCTGTTACCAAGAGTGACTGTTACATCTCCATTTTCCCACAGTCCTCACAGAACAGACCTGAGCTTGTATCAGGAGGGTGGATGCACAGCTTGTTTTTTCTGCTCATATTCCCCATGGTGCTGCTGTTGTGCAGCCCTTCTCCTGCCTCCCTGCTCCTGCTGGCTGTGGCAAAGCAGGGCTTGGTGCAAGGTCCTGAGCCTGGGCTAGGGCAGTCCTGTGCACAAATCCAGGCTGGGCAGAGAATGGATTGAGAGCAGCCCTGAAGAGAAGGACTGGAGAGGCTCACCAGGAGCTGGCAAAGGGCACTGGAAGCCCAGAAACAAACCTGAGCTGTATTCCCAGCAGTGTGCCCAGCAGGGCCAGGGAGGGAATCATCCCCCTTTGCTCCACTCTTGTGGGACCTCCCTGCAGTAAAGCTGAGTCCAGCTCTGGGGTCCCCAATACAAGAAGGACACAGAGCTGTTGGAGCCAGTCCAGAGGAGGCCCTGGAGCTGCTGGGAGGGCTGGAGCAGCTCTGCTCTGAAGCCAGGGGGAGAGAATTGGGGGTGTTCAGGCTGGAGAAGAGAAGGCTGCAATGAGGAGACCTTAGAGCACCTTCCAGTGCCTGAAGGGGCTCCAGGAAAGCTGGGGAGGGACTTTGGGCAAGGGTCTGGAGGGATGGGATGAGGGGTAAGGGTTTCAGATTTTAAGAGGGGAGATGGAGATGAGATCTGAGAAAGAAATTCTTTGTTGTGAGGTGCTGAGCCCCTGGCCCAGGTTGCCCCAAGAAGCTGTGGCTGCCCCATCCCTGGCAGTGTTGAAGACCTCAGGTTGGATGGGGCTTGGAGCAACCTGGGCTGGTGGGAGGTGTCCTTGCAGCCCAACCCATTCTACCATGTAACTCAGGCAAGAATTGAGGGTCAGCATCTCAGTGAGCGTGGAGCTCTGGAGAAGAGGACAAGGACACTCCACTGGGTCCTTTTGGTGGTCTGACCTGAGGCTTCACAACCACACAGTGTCAGAGCTGGTCTGGAGAACCCACAGCAGAAGTCCTCAGAGGCGAGGATGAGCTCCTATAGCTTCTTCATGCACTTAGGATCCTGACAATGTGAGAGGTTAAGGCAAAGGGGTTGGTGAAGCCCAGTTGGTCCCCTGATTCTCTCTCTTCCCTCTTTTTGCAGTCCAAGTGCCAGCGCAGTGTTTTCCAGGATCTCCAAAAGAAGTCCAGCCTGACTAAGGAAGGGTTGTGGAGCTCAGGAATCAGTACTCCCCTTTCCAAAGCTGTTCCCAGCAAGAAGGAAGACAAAGAGAAGGATTCCAACAAGATGGTAAGGTCTGGAGAGGGGCACATTGCAACCCAGTTATCTTGACATTTTAGTACCTGCTGCTGGAGCAAGCCTACAACTCCCACCCTGCACCTGGAAGGTGTGAGGCTTATTGAAGCTGAAACAAGAGATGCCTTCTTTTTTTTTTTTTTTTTTTCCTTCAACAGACATCCAATTCTTCCCATGTCCATTTGTCAGATGCCACTGGAGAAGCTGAAAATACCAACAGCCTGGATGGACAGGTAATGATGTATCTCCAAAGAGAAGGAAATGCTGTTGCTGTCTCACAGCTTTCCTGCAATTAAATACTTCAAGAGTGAGTCGAGTGAGGGGTGTTTAACATAAATGCTGTCCTGGAGTCCTTCCAGCGAGGTCCAGCTGGAGGGCAGTGTAGCATTGGGCTTAGGAGGTCTCTGTAAATAACCAGGCGTTTATTTAAAAGGGTTCCTTCATATTTTGGTTTCTTCCTCAAAACATCTAGACTTGCACCACTCATGCTGCAAGGAGATTGATTATCTAGGCTTTCTCCTTTATTTATTTATTTATTTATTTCCCCTAGGCTGGTTTCTTGAGCTGAATTAAATCATTCTGAGGGTGGGTTGTAAAACAAGCTGTAGTGCTGCGGTTTGGAGAGGATTTGCTGAAGATCTGTAGCTGTATGCTCAGTCTTTCATCATGCCAGGAAGGGCTCTGGCCAGCAGGACACTGAGAGAGCAATGTTTATCTTCCCAGCAGTACGCTGAGGCAGGAACGTTCCTGGTGATGGAGATAAAGCTGGACAAGGCCCTGGTACCAAAGCGATCGCGGGAGGAGCTCAGCAGCCGGTGCGTGGAGACCTGGGGTAGCTCTGGAGCTGACAGCTTATTTCTGCAGGAGAAAAAAGGGGGTTGTATAGTGATCCCCCAACCCTTGGAGTGCTCTTAAAGGGCCTGCACCAAAGCCCTTGGGAATCATGGGGAGGATTTGGCCAGGCTGCTGAGGAAGTGGCATCTAGTGTGTTGGGCCAAAGCTTGTGTGCATGTGAGCTGGCAGCTCCCTGACATTGCTCTCCAAAAGAGACACCAGAGCAGCACAGCAGCACCTCATTCCCCTCCTAGTTTTATTCCCCATTAATCCTCATGGACTTGCTTCATGCAAGTGATATTCTGCTTCTTGGTCAGGACAGGCCACGAGTGTGGACTGCTTCAGGTAGCACTGCTGTAACTTCACCATCGTGTCCTGTCTTCTTTCTTTTTTTTTTTTTCCTTCTCAGAAGTCTTCTCATCATCTCCTACCCATTTCACATCTCTTATAGTGGTTTTCACGCTGTTCTACTGTAGAGCTGCTCTCTCATCTCTGCTGCTTTGCATCTTCCACTGGCTGTTTGGTTTGAGGCAATTTCTTCCTGTCCAGAAGCAGCCCTGCTTTGTTAGAGCCTGGGGAAGAGAGTAGCAAAGAGAAAATGCAGCAAATGAATAAAGTCTGTCAAGAGTGGGCAGTGCATCTGGAAAAGAAGTGCAGGCAGCAGCCATTCTTTGAAGGGTAAACAGGTGTGTTGTCTTCTCTGCTGCCTGCTGTCTACTGAGAAGAACAGGTTGAAGAAGGTGAACTTCCCTTAGAAAAGACCTTCTCTTGGCCTTTTTGGTACAATCTCTCAACCCTCCTGCAACTTGTGGGTATTCAGTTGTGAATTCACATGTGCAGCTGAAAAAAAATCTGCCCTGCAGGGGTGTGGGAGGGGTACTGGGGAGCTCCAGCCAGTGTCACCTACATGTGTCCTGGCAGACAAGATCAGCAGGGAAGTTCTGTTTCCAGAAGGATGTCTGATAATCTGGTAGCAAACCACAGCTCTTCCTTGGGCTCTCTCCAGAACTTTCGATCAGCCTCAGCCTGGCCCTTTTCACTTGCTCCTGTCCCCCAAGTTGTTGTTGAGGCCTACAGAGAAGCTGGGGAGGGACTTTGGACAATGTCCTGAAGGGATGGGACGAGGGGGAAGGGTTTTAAACTGCAAAAGAGGAAATTGAGATGAGATCTTAGGAAGGAATTCTTTGCTGTGAGGGTGCTGAGCCCCTGGCCCAGGTTGCCCCCAGGAGCTGTGGCTGCCTCATCCCTGGCAGTTTCTCAGCCCAGGTTGGATGGGGCTTGGAGCACCCTGGGCTGTGGGAGGTGTCCCTGACCATGGCAGGGGGTTGGGACTGGATGAGCTTTAAGGTTTCTTCCAACCCAAACCGTTCCATGTAAAGAAAAGCAGCTTCATAAGAAGATCAGCTTCTGTAGGAGAGTGATTTTGCTTGTTATCAATAACAAGCATTAACCCTTCCTGCTGGGCTTCTACAATAGTTTTGATACGGTGGGTCAGTCAAAGGCAGTGAAAACAAGAACTAACTACATCTTATCTAAACCCCCATGGGGTATAATCATCAGCAGGGAGCCAGGCAGCAGCTAGCTCTCTCAAGACATGATGATGAGTTACAAGTGTTGGGTGTAGGTGCCTGGTCTTTACAGTCCATTCTGGGTTGGAGACTTCGGTGTGTCCCCCTCCCTGTGCCCCTATGAGGGGTGCAGTGGGCTGGAGCCCTCACAGTGCAGGCCACCTGCTCCCCAGACAAACCACTGCTGTGGCCATGTCTCTGGCTGATCTCTTCTCTTATTGGCAGCATCAAGGAGATGATTCCTTCTCGCCCTCCACTGCCTCCCCTGACCACAGGAGCCAAGAAGGTACGTGCAGGAGCCTGGGGCCTTGTCACCCCCCTGCCATCTCCTCCTGTCCCTATCCCTCTCATGCAGGAGAATCTTCATGCTCAATCTCAGCTCTGCAGCAACATGTAAGTGAGGTTGGAAGAGGAAATACACAGGAAAGAAAATTTCTGGTTGTCTTATCTTCACCTTGGGGAGTCATTCCGGGCTGTGTCACTCACAGTCCATAAGAAGGGGAGATCAAGCAAAAGCAGAAAGGGAGCAGTAGAGAGGTAGAGAAGGAAACATGCTGCTGGAGAAGGGGCTGCCCAGGGTAAACACAAGGTTCTGGCAGCCTAGGAGTTTCTTGTCTCAGATCAGCCCATGTGCTTCGTCAGAGCCAGACAAACATGGATGAGCCCCAACCACTCTCAGGTCACACAGAATTTTTCAGGACTTTCATGTGTGTGACACCCTCAGGAAGTGGTCTGGAAGTCCTGGCTCCTCTCGGGTGGGTGCAGAGCAGGATGATGTCCTCAGGGGGGCCCTGCCAATGGGAAACTCAAAGCCACAGGGTGGGGAGAATCAGCCCTTCAATAACTGCCCCCAGTGGTGCAGCAGAAGCGATTGGTGCTGGACTGTCTGGGGGGCACAGACTGACACATTTTGATCATCACATGGAAGCCTCTGCCATCAAGATGATGGAGTTCATGGGCTTGGCTTGAGGGGGCTGGCCCGTGGATTTAGAGCATCCCAGCAAAGGAGGTAAATTTGGCTTACAGCCAATTATAATGCTATAGGAGAGGTAATGATGACTGAAATACTGGGTTCTGAGTGAAAAACACGGCAGGAGAAGTATCTAATTATGAAGGAGCTCTTTCGTGTTTACACGTAGATGTTTTTGCAGCCCTGGCGTGTGGAGAGGAAAGGATGCCTGGCAGAATAATTGAGACTGGAGTCAGGGGGAATTTATGGGGGGCGTGAGCAACTAAAATACATTTCAGGGTTGCTGGCCTTAGTGTGAAATTTGATTATTGCTTGATTTCCTAGGCTGTGGAAGATTATCACAACTGTGTCACCAACCTCGCCGTCGCCATCCTTGGCGAATACGTGAGCTCTTTGGAAAGCAAGCTGCCTGACTGGGGAGCAATTGACCCCCAGACCCTGGAGGAACAAAAGCATCAGCTCGACTGCCAGCTTACTATCTCTGGGAAAAAAATTTGCTTTTAAGGAACAGCTACAGGTAAAAAAATCCATCTGAGCTTTTTACTTTAACATATTTTTTTTGTCCTGGCTGTTTCCCTGTGAGGAACTGCTGCTCTGTGGTGGTAACTTAGGGTGATGTGTTGCTCCAGAACCCCTTCCTGCCACCTGGGGCTGTTGCAGGAGGCAGGGAGGGGAAGAGTTTTTCCTTCTAATGGAGGAGACACCAAGCTGGAGACAAGCAGGTCACACACCAGGGTAACCATTCCTGTTAAAGGGGGAGATTCCAAAGCTGAGCCTGGAGCCCTTGACCCCCTGCTCATAGCTTGAGAAAGGCAAAGCTCTTGCACACTCATAGTCCAACCTGGCAGAAAAAGAGGGTTCCTTCCCCTCTCTCTGCTCTGCCAAGAGTCTGTGCTGAGGGGACCAGCCTTCCTATATCTTGTCCCTAAAGAGAGTCAGAGCCAGGCTGGGAATTGGGAAAGGAATTCACCCCTGCTTGATTTTTAGATTTTCATCAGTGCTGGGCTGGATTACTTCTTATAACTAAGTTGGAGCTTCAGTGTGTCCTGGCTCTGTTATCAGGAGCTGGTGGGGGGACTCAGGGAGGACCTGCCTTGTCCAGCCATTACGTGTGTCTCCCAGTATGCTGTAGTGAAGATTGTGAGGGAGAAATACCTGAAGACCACGGCATTTAAGACCCAGGAGCAGCTCCAGGAGTTTCTCTCTGAGCTCTATGTCTACCTTGTGCAGCAGATGCACATTGAGCTGAACCAGGTAGGGAGAAACCTGGGTGCTGTGGGATCTGGCTTTGTGGTGGGGGGGACTTTTGCCTTCAAGACAGAAGCAGGCTCGTGTTTTTGTTCTCTGCAGTTATCAGACATGGGCCTCAAGCTGTGCTCAGGGGCAGGGCATGGGGACACCCATATCCCACTGCTATGGAATCCTGGTGTTGGGATGGATGAGGTGCTGCTGGGAGAAGTTGTTGTGGGTGGTTGGGGTGACTGGTCTGTGCCAGCTGCCACTGACCCGGGCAGAGCACAGCCCTTCCCACTTGAGCTGTGGTCACCAGCAGAAGAAGTGTGATGTGGTCTTCATCTAGAGGATGCTTTTACTGTCACGACTGCAAATAATGGATGTAGAGTCCTGGATGTTAGCTGGGAATTCCAGGACTGTGTCCCACCATGAACAGGAGCCAGCACAGCTTGCCTTTCCAACCCTAAGGTGGTCAGCATGGTGCCAGACTGGGACCAGACTGCTGCCATACTGGGACCATGGAAATCTTTCTCACCTTTTTCAGGGCTAACACTGTCTCACTCCTTCCCAGCTCCTGTCCAAGGAAGCTCCTTTCCCCTCCCCTCCAACCCGCCTGACTGAGGAGCAGCTCTGGTTCTTTGCTCGAGAAGCTGAAGTCAACAAGGACTACAAGCTGGCAACTTTCTACCACCATCAGGTAAAGGAGCCCTTGTTCTTCCCTGCCCATCTCCAGGGTGTCTGGGCTGGCAGCCAGCATGCCTAGCCCTGACTGCTGGGTGGGGAGGAGGGAGGTGAGGGTGATCAGGATGCTCAGGCTGAGGGTGGGAGGGATTTTCTAGGGAGATGCTGCTCTCTGGAGGATGCGAGACAGAGCCTGGCCAGGTTGCTGAGGACTGGGGAAATGGGATGAACTGGTTCAAAAGGTGTGCTGGTCAGCACTGGGGATACTGGGCCCTCTGATGCGTGGCTAGGAGGAGGTCAGCTGAAGCTGGAGGATGCCTGTTATGTGAAGGAGGCTTCAAGGGAAACCAGTAAAGCTGAAAAACACAGGCTTGATTGTAGCTAAACTGGGCTGAGGTAACCAGAGGAAAGCTATGGTCATTCCAGAGTTGTCTCCCAGTCCCCTGTGTGTGCTGAGCGTGGTTGCAGCAGCCCTCACTCCAGCCATCATCTCCTGTGTCTAGAGGTTGGCTCAAGATCAGCACAACCCCCAGTCCTGGCTGGACTATGGGGTGTTCTGCCTCCTGCTTGAGGAGACAACCAAAGCCCAGGAGTGCTTCCGACAAGCTCTTTCTCTGGACCCTGACCACATCCAAAGGTGCAGTGTGCTCCTGGTGGGTGGGAGGGTGGGGGTATGTCCCCCATGCCACTGCCCAGGCCCTGCAAGGCTAACCTGTCCCACCCTGTCCCCAGCTTGCTGCTCTGTGGAATTGTGGCTGTCATGCTGCAGCACTATGAAGAGGCAGAGATATTCTTTGAGGATTCCTGTTGCTTGGAGCCATCCAGCATCCCAGCCTGGACTCTGTCAGGTACGAGAGCAGACAGCTTGCATGCTTGAGGCATTCCTGGAGAGCCCAGCATTGCTCCTGTCCTTACCTCCTCATCACTCTGCTCTAATCTGAGGGCTAAGGGAAGGGTTTTGCTAAGGGTCGGATGTCTGCTCATACTGCATTCTGTGTCTCCCATAGGTTTGTTTTATGAGCTTCAGGATAATAATATTCAGGCAGAAATGGCCTTCCGTGAGGCTAAGAAGCTACTGCAAGCACAGCTCACCAAGAAGAGGAGCATACCTGAGGCTGAAGAAGGAGAGGAGAAGGACATTTCTGATGGGTGTGGAAGGTCTTCCAGCCTAGGCCCAGCAGAGTCCTTGCCAGGTAACGTGGGGCAGAGCCAGGAGATGCCCTAAGCAGCAGCAAGAAGGGGGCAGCAGAAGGAGGGGAGAAATTTCCAAGTATTTCTAAGAGGAGAAATGCAAAGGGTAAAGGAAGAAGATGAGGACTGGCAGCTAGAATAGACCGACCACAAACTGCACCAATGAGAGATGAGAGTGGGAAGTGTGCTGCTTGAAATGAAGCTTTCTGCAAGCAGCACAGCCCGTGTGACCCACAGCCTAGCAGAGGGACCAGTCCTTACATTTATTTTCCTGCTGCTCGTACACCACTGTGTGGGCAGTGGTCAGCGTGGCTGGAGGAAGAAAGCATGATTTTTGAAGTGTTGAGAGGGCAAAAGCTGTCCCCATGGCAGTCGATGACATTAGCATCATCCAGGTTTACCTTTCACAAAAGCTCTGGCTGGGACTTCCCAGAGCAGCTTGCCTTATCAAAGGACAGCTCTGCCTTATCAAAGCAAAAGGCAGACCAGCTGCTTGGGGGGACCCTGAGCCCAAGGCTCCCCTTGGAGCCTCACTGAGTCCAGCTTCACCCTGAGCCAAAAACTTTCTCCTGTGGCCCAAATATTTAGCTAGTCTGCAGTAAAATGTCAGCTGACTTTATTTTGAAAGCAAAAAAAAACCCAACAAAAAAACAACCCAAACAAAAAAACACAACAAAAAACCCCAGACCCAGGAATTGTGCCCCCTGCAAAGAAATTTCTTGTCCATTCTGAAAATCTGAGAGAACTTTTCTGTTTTGCTTCTTCCCCATTTCTGTGGAGCCATGCTCCAAGCTGAACAGTTTCTGGCAAACTCCCTGGTTGCACCTGATGAGTTTTGTGGGCTTTCATTCCAGGTGGCTTAGCTGATGAACTGCCAGAGGTGGTGGATCCTGCCCTGGCCTGTGTGGGGCTGGAGACAGAGGCTGCAGCACCAGAGGCAGCCTCCAGAGGTTTGAGGATGGGGCTGGTGGGGAAGGGAGAGTCCAGTGCTGGGAGAAACCTCTTGCCATCAGTGTGGAGGGCAATCACCTGGGATCACTGAGCCAAGGCAGGAGGACATCAAGGCTTGTTCTCTCTCCCTAGCTGGAGAAATCTCCAGTGGGTTCATCCCGATTTTTAGGGCAGCACATCTCAGAATGGATGGCCAGGGGGTGAGGGCAGCTCTCTCCTGACATGTCGCTTCACTCAACAGCCTTCATCAGCTGCTTGGCTGTCTCCTTCCCTGAGACACCAGCTCTTAAACTGTCTCTATGGATCTCCTCCAGTCATGTGTGGTGGATCTGCCTCTTCTACAGCTCCACTGCCCAGCAGGTGCAGAGGTGATGGTGCTGGGTACTTCAGGTTTGGAGGCCTCATTCTGGCTAATGCTGACAACTTCAGTCATAAATTCCCACTTGTTCTTCCCCTGAGCTTGGACTGGAAAATGAGTGGGTCAAGGGCATTGTTTTCTTACCCCTTATGAAACCTGGTCCCTTCAGAAAGAAATGCTCGAGTTCATCCCTGCTTCAGCCTGCCCTCCCACCTCCCAGTTTTCACACCCCCTGCTGGGATTCCTCTGCCCCCACCAGAAATAAAAAGCTCAGTTCAGGATTGCTGGTGACACGTTCTCTTGCAGCACCATCCCCTGGTTCAGGACTCAGCCAACCTCTCTGCAGCATCTTCATGAAGACAGTGGAATTCCTGGGTGAAAGTCAATGCTGTCCAGGTCAGCTCAACAGAGAGTGGAGGGGTGGGAAGGGAGGTTTGGTCTCATCCCTGGGTATGACCAAGGAGGTGGTGGTTGAACTCCACCAATTCCCTTTCTTGGTCTCTGTGAACAAGTTGTGGCTTCCTCAGCTGTCCAGCACAAGAGGGGCAAAATTGCCACCGCCCAAAAAGGCAAAACCCAAGTATTGGGACCCAAATGCTGCTTGGGGACACCTCCAGCAGGAGAGGTCCTCAGGGGAGGCCTCAGCTCAGTGCTGCTTGCTGCTGAGGGAACAGGCGAGTCAGAAACATTGCAGCTGTGCTCTTCTCTGTACCTTTGGAGTACACTTCTCACTTTGGAAGTCAGATGCATCTTGTGATGCTTCCAAGGCACCAGTATTCCTTGTTTGGTCACTTGTGTATGTCAGAGTAATTTGTGTCCCTGGTGGAATGCCCCTGTCCCACAGTCATCTCTGTTGAGATCTCTCTGACTGCCACGTTATGCTGCTACCTTCATTTCACATGGCAAAAAATGCTTAATGCAGTCCAGAACTAGAACTGGTGGAGGTGAATATTCAAAGGAAGGGAAAAAGTATCTCCTCTCTCTTTCCTGTTCCTGAAGACCAGTGGTGTTTAACATCTTTGTCAGTGACCTGGACAGTGGTCTAAACACCGTCATTGTCTCAGTTTCCTTTGAGACCTTAGAGCACCTTCCAGTGCCTGAAGGGGCTCCAGGAAAGCTGGGGAGGGACTTGGGACAAGGGCCTAGAGGGATGGGATGAGGAGGAACAGTTTTGGGCTGAAAGAGGGGAGATTTAGGTTAGACATCAGGGAGAAATTCTTTGTTGTGAGGGTGCTGAGCCCCTGGCCCAGGTTGCCCCAAGAAGCTGTGGCTGCCCCATCGCTGGCAGTGTTGAAGGCTCCAGGTTGGATGGGGCTTGGAGCAACCTGGGCTGGTGGGAGGTGTCCCTGCCCATGGCAGGGGGTTGGGACTGGATGATCAATAAGGTCTCTTCCAGCACAAACCAGATCGGGATTCCATAACTATGAGTGTGTTCCTGCCATGTGCTCCTCCTGGGGGTGTTCATGATTTGCTGTCCCCCTGAGACCACCAGTGTGCCCTTTCTCTGCAGTTTATTCACCAGGCACTTGCCCACGAGCTGCTGAACCTTGAGGAAGGTCCCTCCTGTGCTTACTACCTGACACTGGCCCAGGCTGCTTTGCTGAAGGAAGATTTCTCCAAATGTGAAGAATGTCTCTGCGAGGCCATTAGGACTGACTGCAGGGTAATTCTCTGCATGTTCCTGGGGCACAGTGTCCTGAAGCAGGGCACTGCCAAACACCCACAGCAGACTCTGCCTGTGTTGTTTTTGAACATAGAGCCCACACTTCATTTCCACTTGAGCAATTCCAGTTGCCAGTCTGCAGCAATTTCTGCAGGGAAGGACAGTCAGGGCTGATGAACCACATCAGGCTGTGCTGAACATGTCCCTCCTCATTACCCATCTTATTACTCACCTTCCATCATCTCCTGCACACCGTGCTGAGCAAGAGCCCCTCTCCCTACAGTGTCTGCCTTTCTTTTCTCTTTTACTGTATATCCTGACCCTCTTTCCCTCTGCTGGGGAGCTAGGTTTGGGAAACAAGACTGCTGTTCTGCAGAGAGAGAAGGCAGCTCTGGGGAGCCAAGCTGCTGACAGACAGTGAGGGCAGGGGAAGCTTGCCATCTCCAAATGATGTTTAAACAATGATGGTACCTGGAGGGGGGGCCAGGACACTGTAGGGAAAGGTTGGGGTGGGCTCCCCGTGATGGTGTTGTGCAGGCAGCCCACTGGCTTAACTCAGTATGTAAAATCTTCCTGCTATAATTGCCCAGCTCTGGGGTTCCCAGCACCAGAAGGATGCAGAGCTGTTGGAGCCAGTCCAGAGGAGGCCCTGGAGCTGCTGGGAGGGCTGGAGCAGCTCTGCTCTGGAGCCAGGCTGAGAGAGTTGGGGGTGTTCATCCTGGAGAAGGGAGCAATGGGAAGACCTAAGAGCACCTTCCAGAGCCTGAAGGGGCTTCAGGAAAGCTGGGGAGGGACTTGGGACAAGGTCCTGGAGGGATGGGATGAGAGGGAACAGTTTTGGGCTGAAAGAGGGGGAGATTTAGGTTAGACATCAGGAGAAATTCTTTGTTGTGAAGGTGCTGAGCCCCTGGCCCAGGTTGCCCCGAGAAGCTGTGGCTGCCCCATCGCTGGCAGTGTTGAAGGCCCGAGGTTGGATGGGGCTTGGAGCAACCTGGGCTGGTGGGAGGTGTCCCTGCCTATGGCAGGGGGTGGCACTGGTTGAGTTTTAAGGTTCCTTTGCAGCCCAACCCAGTCTGGGGTTCTGTGACAAGCAAACACTGTCCAGCTCTTCCTTTCTGCCAATCCCAGGGCTCCCTGCCCTTCTCCCTGTCTCCCATCTCCCAGCCACATCTCACTCCTGGTTTTGTGTGCACAGAATCCAAATGTCTGGGCTCAGAAAGGACACCTCTGCTACCTGAAGAGGGACTTTGGTGAGGCCAAGAAGTGCTACGAGCGAACCATCAGCTTCATGGAGGATGCTGTGGACATGCACTTTGTCTTCCTGCGCCTGGGCTCCATCTACCTGGAAGAGAAAGAGGTGAGGAGGCAGCAGGAGCTGAGGAAGGGAATTTTACACCAAGCAGTAGATTCCAGACCCTGGGTACAAGGCGCTGTTATCTGTAGCTATAGCCAAGGTCTCACAGCACAGCAAAACCTCAGCAAAACCTCCTTGCAGGGTGGCCCTGTCCTGTCCCCTTGTGCCAGGCTCAGTTGCAAGGTCTGTGGGTGCTGCTGAGCCACGAGGGGGACCTCTACATGACTGTGTGACCTGCCAGCACAGAGCCACCACGCTGGGCAGGCTCTCAGCTGCCTCCCCAGCAGCAGTGTGGGCTGGGGGAGCTTGGCAAATTGCTGAGGAGGGGGTGATGTCTGCAGGGGGAAACACCATGGTCTCTTCTCCTGCAGCACGGCCAGCAAAGCAGACCTACCTGCTCGCCTGCAAGGACTCCCATCCTGTCTCACCTGGCTGGGGGTGGGAATCGCCTGCTACAGGGTAAGTGCAATCATGAAAACAGTGCTCCCAAGGTGTCACTGCTCCTGCAGATTTCAGAGGACATCAGCAGCAGCTCTGGGAGCAGCAATACTCCCTCCTCACCCCCCTGGCGGCACCCCCTTCCCCAGGGTGTCATGGCAAGCACGTACTCTGGGCCTGGGCTTTGCTCCCACTGCCTGCCTGCACATGACCTGCCTGTCCCCACCAAGGAATGGAGCAGAATGTCAGCAGAGAGGAATCTCGGGGCTTTCCCTGCCCACAGGGATCCGGGTGCCTCTGAAGGGGTGCCAGGGACACCCAGCCCCAGCCACCAGCAGCGCAGCACCTCCTGGGGGTACACCTTGCCAGGGAGTTGGGCTGAGGGAAGCAAACAGGGAAGGAACTTGAACTTGTGCTTCCCCCTTGGTGTGCACCTCCAGGGAAGCTGCTGAGCCCAGCCAGGCAGGCGAGTGGTGGCCGGGGAGCTCAGGCACCCTGCCATGGGAGGAGGGGTTGGGACCCAGAGGGGGGGTTCCCCATGGGGCTGGAGCACTTGGTCCCTGAGGTGAAGGGGTTGGTCTGTCCTCTACAGCTGATCTGTGACACTGTGCTCCCAGGGACGTCAGCAGTGACAGGATTGTCCTCCAAAGTGGGACACTGGGCACTGCTCATGTCTGCCCTAAATCCTCTCCCCTCATCCGTCCCAGATGCTTTGGTTGCCCCAGTTTCTTTGGCTGTTGGAGCAGGTACCCTTTGGGATCTGAAGTCCTTCCCACGGGCTGCAGGCCTTCCGTCCACACCTCTCCTTCTCTCTCCTCTCAAGCTGGGAGAGATGGTGGAGGCAGAGGATGCTCTCACTGAAGCCAATGCCCTCAATAACACCAATGCTGAAGTGTGGGGCTATCTCACCCTCATCTGCCTGCAGGTGAGTGCCCAGTCAGATGCTCCCACCCCGATGGAACTGGTGGTGGTGGTGTCTATCAGCACCCATTCACCAGCCTGAAGACCATGTTGTGGATCTCGGGGGTCAAAGTAGTTTGGGGACTGTGCCTGGACGGCAAGAGCAGCCTCCTTCCTGCTGCCTGTCATTGCCTGGCACGCATTCCCCTGGGGAATAACACCCAGTGCTGAGCTGCTTTACAGCCTGCTGCTTCCCTGGGCCTTTCCCGAGGGATGGTGGGTCCTCACCCGCTGCTCCTGTATCCTTCCTGCAGGGAGGACGGGAGCGGGAGGCAGAGCAGTGCTACAAACACACCCTGAAGGTGCGTGTCTGAGGGGCTGGGAGGGGAGGGGAAGGGAAGAGGGAAAGGGGAGTCGGCTTGGGGTGTCTTCCCAGACGGTGGAGTCCTTGCCTGACACCCTGCGAGTCGGTATTTTCTATGTGGGAAGCTGTGGGTCGGGAATAGCTGCCGGTCCGGAGCGTTGCCCTCGGCTGCTGTCCCAAACCCCGGCAGAGCCAGGAAATGGCACCTCCTGCCTCCCGGCGAGGGTTCGGGGGGTGGTGGCAGCCACGGGGGGGCACCCTTGGCCTTCCCTGACACCCCCTTCCCCCCCCGCCTTTCCTGCAGCTGGGTCTGAGGAACGACGCGTTGCTGCGGGAGATCCGGGATGCCCAGCACCGGCTGGGCTTCGGCAACCCGGCCCTCTGAGCCCCCCACCCCCCTCTCCCCGCTGCCCCCGGTTCCACATAAACCCCCCCGCCCCCCCAGGGTTCGTTTCCGCCTCTATCGCGATCGCACCGGGAGCCCCGGACCGGACCGGGATGGAGGGGCGGGGGGGGCGGGCAGTGCCCGAGGGGGAGGGGCGCTAGGGGGTGTCACGTGATTAAAACCCCTCCCCTCGGGGCGTGGCGGCGCGCGCAGATTGGCGGCTGCCGCGCGGGACGGTTGAGCCGGTAGCGCGCGCCATGGCGGCAGGTAGCGGGGGGGGAGGGGAGGAGACACGGGAGACACGGGAGAGACACGGGGTCCCGGGAGGGGAGGACACACACACGGGGTACCGGGAGGGGAGGACACACACACGGGGTCCCGGGAGAGACACGGGGTCCCGGGAGGGGAGGACACACACACGGGGTACCGGGAGGGGAGGACACACACACGGGGTCCCGGGAGAGACACGGGGTCCCGGGAGGGGAGGACACACACACGGGGTCCCGGGAGGGGAGGACACACACACGGGGTACCGGGGGAGACACGGGGTACCGGGGGGGAGGACACACACACGGGGGACCGGGGGAGGGGAGGACACACACACACGGGGTACCGGGGGAGGGGAGGACACACACACGGGGTACCGGGGGGGGATATACGGGGTACCGGGGGAGACACCGGGACGGCAGATTTCGGAACACGGGGCGTCACCGGGGCTGGGGGACTCAGAACATGGGGGGTAACGGGGGTGCCAACAGGGCTGGGGCGTGGAGGTGCCAAGGCTGGTGGGGGGCTCACGGCACGGAGGGACCGGGGTCAGCACCGGGCGCCAGGCAGGAGGGTGACTGCGGGGCTGGAGGGAGGATCCGGTAATGGCGGTAACGGGGACATCATTGAGTACGGGGCGATCACCGGGGATGGGGGTGCCGGGGAGAGGGCTTGGGTCGGGGGGGGACTGGGAGCACGGAGGTGCCGAAGCCAGGGATAACGGGGCTGTCAGTGGGGTGCGGGGCCTCCGGGGCCCAGGGCACACCGGGGCTGGGGGCACCCAGACACAGGGTGCCAACAGGGTGAGGAATGCTGGCACACGCTGGGATCGGTGGGGTCCGCGGTACGGAAGGTAACAGGGGACGTCCCGGTGGGGGAACTGTCCCCCCGCCGATCCCGGTGCCGGTACCGGCAGCCTGGCAGCGCCCGTACCTGAACGTCTTCAAGCATTTCCGTGTGGAGGAGTGGAAGCGCTCTGCCAGGGACGGGGACGTGGCCGCCCTCACGGTAACGGGGACACCGGCACCACAGGGGGAGGGGACACCGGTCACGGGTGTGCAGCGCTGACACCCCTTGTCCCCCCTTTCCGTGGTTTTGGAAGGACAAGAGGCTGAAGGGAACTGTCTACCGGATCCGGGGCTCCGTCCCCGCCAGCAGCTACCTGCAGCTGCCTCGGACAGAGACCCAGTCGCTGGGGCTGGTGGGACGGTACCTCTACCTGCTCTTCAGGCCCATGCCTGGCAAGCACTTCCTTGTCCACCTGGATGTCGTTACCGAGGTAGGTGACTTGAGGTGGCCTCGTTAAGCTGACATAATTAGTGTTGTGTGTGGCCTCACAGAAGGAGCAGTGTCCTGTGCGTTAGGGATGCAGGACTTGGTCTTGCTCGATGCTGGTGGGTCACCCCAGCCTGGAGATGGTTTCCATCCTTGGGGCATTTTTACTGCAAGCAGAGGACACATCCACGCACCTTCTCAGCAACATTTTTTTAGGAATTCTTTGTTGTGAGGGTGCTGAGCCCCTGGCCCAGGTTGCCCCCAGAAGCTGTGGCTGCCCCATCCCTGGCAGTGTTGAAGGCCCCAGGTTGGATGGGGCTGCTGGGAGGTGTCCCTGGCTGTGGCAGGGGGTTGAATGAGGTGATCTTGAAGGTTCCTTCCATTCCAGTCTGTGACTTCATGATTTCCCTCATGAGGCCACCAGGGTGACTGAAGTGCTGTGTATGCTCTGTCTTAGGAAAACCAGGTGGTTCGCATCTCCTTTTCCAGCCTCTTTAAGGAGTTCAAGTCCACGGCCACCTGGCTTCAGTTCCCCTTCCTCTATGGAGCAGCCAATGGCTCAGCGTGCCACCACGCTCCTGGGACATCCAGATGTAGTAAGTAGCCCATGTGGTGCTGGGGCTGCTCATGGCCAGGATGGCACAGCCCCACCAAAGAAATCGTTAGTAAAGAAATGGAATTCAGAAGTCAACTTGATGGGTTTTGAGAAGAGTGAGGAGTGGTGGTCCTGAGCAGGAGACCCTTGGCTGCTGGGAGAGATGTCCCCCTTGTCCCAAGCAGTGGGGTACAGTGTCAGGCTGGGTGTGTTTGTCTGTGAGGGCAGCAGGGCTGCTTCTTCATTCTTTACTTTTTTAGACATTAGGAAGGAATTCTTTGTTGTGAGGGTGCTGAGCCCCTGGCCCAGGTTGCCCTGAGATCTGTGGCTGCCCCATCCCTGGCAGTGTTGAAGGCCCCAGGCTGGATGGGGCTTGGAGCACCCTGGGCTGTGGGAGGTATCCCTGACCATGGCAGGGTTGGCACTGGGTGAGTTTTAAGGTCCCTTCTAACCCAAACCATTCCATGATTCTATCATTTTCCCAGCTCAGCTGGTGTCCTGCCTGCTAATACATTTCACTGTACTGCGTTCATCTTGTGTCTCTCACTCCACGAGCTCCAGGGCCTGTAGCATCTTTTCCCACCTGCCCCTCTTCTCCCCAGGTCCAGCAGGAGCAGCCCCTGTGGACACTCGCTGGACCTGCCTGGTGCTCGACCTCCCCTCCATCCTCTCCCTCTACCTCAGCCGCCGGTACAGCCACCTGAAGGGTGTCAAGCTCTGCTCCAGCCTCCTGGTGAAGAACCTCTGCACCAGTGACCTGCTCTTTGAGCCAGGTGAGGAGCTGTGACCTCGGAGTAGCTTCTGGTTCCTCCTGGCACACTTCAGCCCAGTCTGGCTGGAACCCAAGGGGGTTTAAAGCTGTTTTGGGGTTTGCTGTTGATGCTGGCAGAGCTCTAGGCTGCTGTGATTGCAGCAACACAACATGAAGCAGGAAGGGTCCTGGTGCAAGGTGAAGGTTTCACATGATCTGCTGAATACCATCTCCCAACCCCTGGAGGAAAGTGTCCTCTCGTTTTCCAGCTGTAAAAGCTGGAATGTAAAAAGCTGAATGAAAGTAAAGTGTCTTACTGAAGTTAGATTTTTTTTTCACAGGGGAAAAAAACTTAAAGGTGTTACCAAGCTTCACTTCTCCAAGGCTTGTTATCTGCTGGAAGAACCTTTCAGGGTTTTTTGTTTAAGAAATCTTCCAGCCTACTTTTCTTATCCACCTGCTCAGTGTGGCAGAGAGCCACAAAAACCTTTGTTTTTGCTTTTCTTTGTCTGGAAATCTACCCAACCCGACCAGCCCACTGGAACATCAATGAGGAGAATCTTATAAATGATTCCTTTTGGGTCCAGAAGCCCCTTATGTCTTGAGGACTTTTATGAAGTTACAAACACCTGAAAGAAAGAAGCAAGAACAGAACCTCAACAGAGACCATCTGGAACTGCTGGGCCACTGGATAGAAAACTAAGGGAATCTTGGGCCTGGGGGGTTTCTAACACCAAAGGTTGATGCTCTGGTGTCTTTTGTGGAGGTTGAGAACATTCTTGTCCCAAGATGTGTTGGTGTGTTACAGACCTGGGGGCTGTAATCTTTTGTTTTCAGGTGTCCTCCAAGAAGGAACTGGTTTGTGCTTGTGTCCTACAGGACACACACAATTTCAGCCTGCTCCATGGCCCTTGGATAACACTCAGTCTTTATCTCTTTGTCACCAGGTGTGACCTTCTCCAAGGCCCAGCAAGCTGACCTGGCCTGCCACGGGCTCTCTCCCATGCCGCGGGAAATGGCTTTCCCTGTGCCAAAGGGACAGAAGTGGCATGACCTCTATGACTACATCAGGTAGGAATGCTTCATCAGGGGCAGATGGAACCTTTTAGCTTTGGTGAGCAGCTCCCATCATGGCTGAGGAGCTCTGTTGATCATGAGTTGAAGCTCATCAGCAGTGTCAGCTTGCCTGAAGTGTGTGGCACCTGAGCTAGAAACACAGAGTGATAGAATCATTAAGGTTGGAAAAGACCTCCAAGATCATCACATCCCATCCCTGGGCAGCCTGTTCCAAGCTTGATCACTCCTTCAGTAAAAAAATTGTTCCCCAGCTCCAACCTAAACCTCCCCTGGCACAACTTGAGGCCAAAAGTTCCTCTCGTCCCATCCCTTGTTCCTTGGGAGCAGAGCCCGACCCCCCCTGGCTCCAACCTCCTCTCAGGGGGCTGCAGAGAGCCACAAGGTCTCCCCTCAGCCTCCTCTGCTCCAGGATCAGCACCCCAAGGGCCCTCAGCCCCTCCTGGTCAGACTTTGTGCTCCATTCTCTTCTCTGGACACTCTCCATCCCCTCAATGTCCTTCTGCTCCTGAGGGTCTCAGAACTGACCCCAGGATTGGGGGTGCAGCCTCCCCAGTGCCCAGCACAAGGGGACAATCCCTGCCCTGCTCCTGCTGGCCACAGTCATGCTTATACAAGCCAGGATGCTGCTGGCCTTCTTGGCCACACACTTGCCTCATAATTAGCCACTGCTGATCAGTACCCCCAGGTCTTTTTCCACTGAGCACTCTCCAGCTGCTCTCTTCCCCAAGCCCATGGCTGCATTGCCCATGGTTGTTGTGACCCAAGTGGAGGACCTGGCACTTGGCCTTTTTGAACCTCAGACAGTTGACCTCAGCCCATGGATACAGCTATCCCCTGGAAAGTCACAGTGTAGATCAGACCTGGGAAGTGCTTTAATATCCCTGTGTTTGGGAGAAGAGAGGGGAAAGCAGGGGAATCTTACAGGAGACAGTGAAGAACCTTTTGTGGCAGGCAGTGAGTTACCACGTCAGGTTCCTGGGTGCAGTGTCCCAGTGACCCAACACCTTCCTCTGATTTTGCTCAGGTTCCCAGCTGAGGGATCCAAGCTGCCATATGACTCCATCCAGAAGAGCTGTCCACGTGGGAATGCTGGGAACAGCAGTCCAGACTCCAGGAGGACATCTTGGGTTTCCAAAAGAGCCCAACTCTCTTCTTGTGTCACCCAAGGTGGCCACATCTTAGAGGACCCTGACCACCAGCCTGTGACACTCAGCAAAGCCGTCCATGACCAATTGTCCCTTGTCCACCAGATAACCAGTCCCAAAGCTGTAAGTGCACCATGGAGGAGACTGGATCTTCCTTTCTGCCTCCTGTGGAGTTTTTCCCCCTGTCTTATCTTGAAGTTCCTTTATTTAGGATGTAGAAGCTGCTTGTTGTTGTTAGCAGCTGAGCAGGCAGGTCAGAGCCCTGAGCTGGGCATGGGCTGTTGGCCACAGCCCCAGAATTGATGATGAGGTGGTTCAGGCTGGTCTAGCACAGAGCAGAGATAAATGCCAAGTACCTCATCATCTCCAGACATTTGTCCTCTCTGTCTCAGCCAAGGCAGCAACTAGGTTTGTCTTCAAACTCTAGATGGGGAATGAGCAGTGGCCACGAGCCTTCAGCCTCCTCTGCTCACTGGAGATGGGGCAGCTCTTCCAGAGCCTGTCGGGCTGGATCACTCCTGAGGCTCTGATTTGCATGGACAACACTGGGAGAGTGTCTGGTTCAGATGGGGACCCCCAGGGGGCTGTCCCTCTGCCTTGGTGTCAGCATGGCTGCAGAGTGTCCACCTGTCCCTGCCTTATGCTGGCTGGAGGGCTGACCTCTGGGGTTTTCCTCTTTCTCAGAAGCCACGCCGGTGTCCTGTGATTCCAAAAAGCATCCCAAAGGTTCAGCTGACAGCCCCAGGGCCCCGTGGAGCCATGTCTGCTGCAGGCCAGGAGCTGGAGAAGAACCAGAGTCCACACAGTGCTGGGGACGCAGGGCAGCCAGTGGCTGCCAATGACAGTGGCATGCAGGTGTACGGTCACCAAAGGAGCAAAAGGACCATCCACAGAAATTTGGGGGAGGTGGGTGAAGCACTGAGGAGCCACAGCAGCCCCAGGGTGGCTTTGGGACACTTACAGGGTGATGCTTGTGAGCCAGGCAGGAGGAAAACAGGATAGAATGTCAGTGAATCCTATGGAGTCCTTCTGCTGGCATTATTTTTCATAGAACCCCAGACAGGTTTGGGTTGGAAGGAACCGTTAAAGTTCATCCAGTTCCAACCCCCTGCCATGGTCAGGGACACCTCCCACAGCCCAGGTTGCTCCAAGCCCCATCCAACCTGGGGCCTTCAACACTGCCAGGGATGGGGCAGCCACAGCTTCTCGGGGCAACCTGAGCCAGGGGCTCAGCACCCTCACAACAAAGAATTTCTTCCCTTAGATCTCCTCTCAATCTCTCCCAGTTTAAAACTGTTAACATCTCTCCAGGCCCTTGTCCCAAGTCCCTCCCCAGCTGTCCTGGAGCCCCTTCAGGCACTGGAAGGTGCTCTAAGGTCTCCCCATTGCAGCCTTCTCTTCTCCAGGCTGAACACCCCCAACTCTCTCAGCCTGGCTCCAGAGCAGAACTGCTTCAGCCTCTCATCATGTCCATGGCCACTGGGCTCATCCAACAGCTCTGTGTCCCTCTTGTGTTGAAGACTCCAGGACTGGACACAATTTTTTTCTCACCAGCAGCTCCTTTTTCCACTAGTACCGTATTTGCCTTGCAAGAGGGACCCTGTGGTTGAATGCACTGACTTTAAGCCAGCTATGCCTCTACTAATTTGCTCAGAGCATGTCTTGGAGTGGCCCTGTAGCAGGAGAGCTCCAAGGGTGGAGGAGCTCGGCACGAAGTGCCACAGTCCTCTCTGGTTCTCTTGTTTTCCAGAGGCTCTTCCCAGACCCCATCCTGAAGCTGCGGATGATTATTGGCTTTGGAGGCTGCAGCACCAAATGGGTCAGTAGCTTGGAGGGTTTGGGAGGGCTTGTGTAGTTACAGATTGATTTTTCAGAGGCAGGAAAGGCAGCTGAGTGCCACCTTTTATGGGGATGTGTCCCCAGAGCAGATGAGCACAAGCTTATGGTTGTGCACAGATCTACTGTTAGGATGGTGAATTAGGAACGATTGGGTCCTTGGATCTCGTGGCTTCTGTGTTTGAACATGTTTAAACTAGAGCCTCTTTGAATGAGTCTGGGAAGAAAGGGCTGGGCTGGATTGTCTCCTGGGCCATGATGCCTTGCAGGAGCCCAGCTTGTATTCTGTGTTAGGGAAAGAAGGGTCCTTTTGGTTCAGCTGGTCTAAGGCTCTGCCAACAACATGATTTTCCTTGGAGCTGATGTTCATGTAGTAGAGATGACTGGTACAGTAAATCCACTGGATGTTGGCTGGGCTCTGATTTTTTCTTTGTGAGTTAGAAGAGTATTTGTATGGAAGAGCATCTGTCACCTGCACAAGTGCATCAGATCTGTTGAGGAAACCTCTGCAGGTCTAGCCTGGGTCCTGGGACAGCTCTGGAAGATCTGTAGCCCTCTTATTCCTGTCTTGGCTCCACAGGCACTGTGGACTCGGGACAGCTCTGAAGTGGTCTACCCCTGCCACGCTGTCATAGTGTCCCTGCAGATCCAGACTGGAGAGCAGAGGTTCTTCATGGGACACACAGAGAAGGTGAGCCTAGGTTTTCATACAGCCATACAGCAATGCTGGCCTTGGAGCCCAGCTCTTCTGCTAGTCCCAGCTCTCAGAGTTATAGGATCGCCAGATTTTTCTGGCTAGAAAAGATCTTTAAGATCATCAACTCTGCCAAGCCCAGAGCTAAACCCTGTCCCACAGCACCACATCTACACAGCTTTTCAACACCTCTAGGGATGGGGATTCAACCACACCCCTGGGCAGCCTGTCTGAGTGTTTAATTATCCTTTCAGTGAAGAAGTTTCTCCTAATCTCCACCCCCTGGTGCTTCCCACAGGTGTCAGCACTGGCCTTCAATGGCAGCAGCACCTTGCTGGCCTCAGCACAGACTGGTCCCCTTGGCGTGGTGAGGCTCTGGGACTTCCCAACAGGCAGCTGCCTCTCAGTCTTTAAAGCCCACGTCCACTCCCTCTCATGCCTGAGGTGGGTGTCCCTGGGGGCAGGGATGCATTGATGTGGGCAGTGTTTCTCTGCTAGCTGGGTGGGATAAACCAGGGGGGGCAGTCACAGCTCTCCTTCAGCTGCCTGGGTTTGTCACCCAGACCTGCCAGCAGCTGGAGAGGCCCATAGGCTGCCAGCTCCCTCCTGAGCTCATCCCTCAGGTCTTGTTGTCTCCCTGGACTCAGAACTTGTCTCCTTTTCTTCCCCACTGATGTGGACTCGGGGTGAGAGGATTTGCCTCTCACCAGGTGGCCTCTTCTTGCAGCTTTTCCTACAGTGGAGCTGTGCTGTGCAGCGTCGGGAAGGACGGGCAGGGAAAAACGGTGAGAGCTGAAACCTGGGGTTGGGAGTGTTCCCTGCCCTCTGAACAAGCAACTTGAGGTGGCTCTCCCCAGGTTACATGGTTATTTTGCAGAAAAATGTCTGCTCTGGGCTTTCTTTGATGTAGAACCATGGAATCAGAAACATGGTTTGGGTTGGAAGGGACCTTAAATCTCATCCAGTGCCATCCCCTGCCTTGGGCAGGGACACCTCCCACCAGATCAGGTTGCTCAGAGCCCCATCCAGCCTGGCCTTAAAAACTTCCAGGGATGGGGCTTCCACCACCTCTGCTGGCAATCTGTGCCAGTGTCTCACCACCCTCATGGGGAAGAACTTCTTCCTAACATCCAATCTTAATCTCCCCTCCTCCAGTTTGAATCCATTCCCCCATGTCCTGTCACTCCCTGACATCCTAAAAAGTCCCTCTCCAGCTTTCTTGTAGCCCCCTCAGATATTGGAAGGCCACCATAAGGTCTCCTCAGAGCCTTCTCCTCTCCAGACTGAATAACCCCAACTCTCTCAGTCTGTCTTCATAAGAAGATCAGAGGGCTCTAGCCCCATGATCAACCTCATGGCCCTTCTCTGGACACACTCCAGCACATCCATGTCTTCCTTGTAATAGAGACTCCAGAACTGGATGCAGTACTCCAGGTGGGGTTTCATGAGAGCAGAGTAGAGGGGAAGAATCACTTCCTTCAACCTGCTGGCCATGCTTCTCTTGATGCAGCCAAAGATACAGCTAGTTTTCTGGGCTGCACTAAAAAAAAAGCTTTCTTTGTAGCATTTAGACACAAGGTTGAACCTGTCAGAGGCATTGCTGCTGAGGTGCTGGAGCTGCCACCCACAGTTGGAGCTCAGGGGTGACACAGATCCCCTGTGCAGCAGTCAAGAAGAACACAGTGCCATGGGGCTGGGTTGTTTTGCTTTAGCAGCGGTGCCATTTTCATCCCCTCCATCCCTTGTTGCCAACCCCAGCAGTTTGCTGTGCCTGCTGCCTGCAGGGAAGGTGAAGCTGCTCTCCTTGCCTTGCTCCCAGCACGCAGCAGCGGTCGATGAGCTGGGGTGGGAGCTGGGGATCAATAGGGCAGAATCAGGATGGGAGAAGGGGGGAATGCTGGGGGGCTGGTCAGGAGCTCCTCTCTCAGGGTGATGCCAGGTCTGGTTTTAACTCTGTTCTGAAAGCCAAAGCATCAAAGCATCTGCATTTCCTCACCTGTCTTTTGGGGAGAGGGTTTGATCCTCTGGGGGTTTTCTTTCCCAATCTGAGCCCTGTTGCCAGGCAGCCCTGGGATTTGGAGCCTGTAATTATGGATTCCAGACAAATATATTGCTATGAAGCTTTGCAAAGCTCTTGGAGTGTCCTAAACCCTCTCTTTGAGAGGTTTTTGTTCTTCTGCCCTGCCACTGATACCTTGTGCCCAGCTGCAGGGCAGGCTCCCGTTGCACCTAGGCAGCTGCTGTGAGGAAAAGCTCTTTTGCTGCCAAGGTTTCCATGTTTGAGCAGCTTTGCCAGAGTTATCTTCTCACTTCAGGTGGTGGTGGTGTGGAACGCTGCTCAGGTGACCCGTGGTGGAGAGGTGGCCATGCTGGCTAAAGCACACACTGATGTGGACATCCAGACCTTGAAGATTGCTTTTTTTGATGATACCAGGTAGGGTGTAAAGAGAGTACCTCAAAAGGACTGGTTCTGGCATGGTTACTGGGGGAATCATAGTGCTGCAGCTGTCTGGTTGCCATTTCTGGTCTGGTTTGCCCATGGGGCACTGACCTTTCACCAGGGCTATAGAATCACAGAATTGTTCTGGTTGGAAAAGACCTTTAAGATAAACAAATCCAACTGCCGAGTCCAGTGCTAAACCATGTCCCTCAGCACCACATCTCCACAGCTTTGCAACCCCTCCTGCAAAGGGATGATGGGGACTCCAGCCCTGCCCTGGGCAGCCTGTGCCAGGCCCTGACAACCCTTTCCAGGGAGAAATTGTTCCCCAGCTCCAACCTAAACCTCCCCTGGCACAACTTGAGGCCAGAAGTTCCTCTTGTCCCATCCCTTGTTCCTTGGGAGCAGAGCCCGACCCCCCCTGGCTCCAACCTCCTCTCAGGGGGCTGCAGAGAGCCACAAGGTCTCCCCTCAGCCTCCTCTGCTCCAGGATCAGCACCCCCAGGGCCCTCAGCCCCTCCTGGGCAGACTTTGTGCTCCAGACCCTTCCCCAGCTCCATTCCGTTCTTTGGACACTCTCCATCCCCTCAATGTCCTTCTGCTCCTGAGGGTCCCAGAACTGACCCCAGGATTGGAGGTGCAGCACGGGGATGTCCCTGCTGGAGAAGTCCTGCCCTGGTTCTCACCCTGTCTCTCACCATCTCACCAGGATGGTGTCGTGTGGCCAGGACAACATCAGGCTGTGGCGAGTGCGGAGCGGGGCACTGCGCTGCTGTCCCCTCAGCCTGGGCGAGTACCATTCCCTGGAATTCACTGACCTGACCTTCCAGGAGGGACACGTGGCCCAGCGGGAGCCGGAGGACCGCACGCTGTAAGGACCATCACCCTCCTTGGGACAGTCTGCCAGGAGGGAGCCCCACAGCTCCCTTCCCCCTTGCTCTGCAGGAGCATGGCATTTCCTTTGGGGGGTTCTGCAAAAATCCAGGTGCCTTCTGGGGCTGGGGGAGCCTCTCCCCTCCTGAGGCCACTTCACTGCCCGCAAGCGGCCCAGCTGCTAGCAGAGGAGCCCAAGAAACAGGTCTTTCCTCTTGGCAGGGGGATGTTTTGCTGTATTTAATGAATCTCTCCCCATCCTGAGGGTCATGGTCCCCTTGCATCTAGATGGGTACATTTTTTGGTTTATTTTAGTCATGAAAGCCAGGTCTCGGTTCTGGCTCTACCACATCTTGTTCCATACCAGCAGAGGTGTCAGCAGCCTGTGTCCTGTGGCAGAGCTGAGCTTTTGACTCTTGCTAATTAACCTTTCAAAAGGGCAGGGAATAAACCAAGAAGTTTGGTCATAGATTTGTAGAGCAGCCCCTGGAAAGGTGTCCTCAGACACCTCCTCCTCGACCTCTTGGGTTGCTGTGAACCATTCCCTTTCCATTGGGCAAAGAATTTAACAGCTTACCCAAGCTGGCTTTACCTAAACCATTCCAGTTTTTCCGAACCCTGGAGTGCTGGAGCAGAACCTGTCTCCTTTCCAGCTTTGTCTGCAGCAAGAGTGGCCACGTCCTGGAGGTGGACTACAAGAACATCTGCGTGAGGAGCGCCCGGAGGCTCCTACCTGCACCAAGGGCAGGCAGCAGCACAGGTAGGAGCACCCTACAGCCAGCCTCGGGGGCAGAAATTAATAAACCAACTAGTTGGTAAGGATTACTAGGGGTTGGTTAGTCACTGCTAGTGATTGGCCTCCTCAGTGCTGCAGCTCATCTTCCTGAGTGCAGCACAGTGTTGTTTGAAGAAAGGATTTTAGTATTTTCAATCCTGATTGCACTTTCAGAGAAAAGCATGAAACAAGGTCGTAATTTGCTGATGGGAATCTTAATGTAGAGATGGAAAAAGTGCTAAGCAGATCAATGAAAAAGCGGCATTTGGGGTGTTTTTTTTCTTTTTTCATTATTCAGCCTGTGCAGAGTGTTTGGGAGTTTTTTGTTGCTGGATCTGAAGTAGCACAGCTTCAAAGCACCTGCAGCTATTCCCTTCATTTTAAATTTTGAGTTACTTTTCAAGAAGAATTCACTTTCAAGTTTGATTGCTCTGATATCTTCAAACTTAGTGCCTAGCTTGCTTTGGCAAATTGAGCTAATTAATCTAGAGCTGGCCCCTTTGAGGGCTATGTAACTCCAGTTCTCACTTCACCGGAGAGAAAATGCCCAAGAGGAGATGAAACAATGTCCTCGGGTGTCCTCCTGCTTGTGCTTGTGCTTTGACCCATGGACTTCATGCAGAACTCAAAAAATCCTGATTTCTTTAGATCTGCATCCTCTCTCCCTTCTTGCTACACTGCAGAAGAAGGTCTGAGAGAAGGGAATGAAAGGGGGTTTTGTCTCAGGCAGTTGATCTAGGATGTTCCTTGCCACACAATCCTGTTCAAGGCAGAAATATGGCTGGCTTAAACCAGCAGTAGGAATTTTCTGGTGAGAGTTGCATGATGGTAGAGAGGAGGGCTGGAATTTTGAGTCCTGGCTCCTGCTTCTGAGACTTGGGCCTCTGGAGTGGGTGGACCACTGAAGGCAGCTGTTGGATGGGGCAACCCTCAGTTTGAGTTGTCTTGCTCCAAGTGTGCAGGGGGGTGTTGTTGTTTGGGTTCCAGGCCCTGGGATTGCTATCAACAGCATTAGTGTCTCCTCAACCTTCTGTGCCACGGGGTCAGAAGATGGGTACCTGCGGCTGTGGCCACTGGATTTCTCAGCTGTTGTCTTAGAGGCAGGTGAGTAGAGCTGGGACTGGTGCTTCTGAGCTCTACATCTCCATCAGCCTGCTGCTGTGAAGCCAAAGCTCCAGCAATATCTCTCCCAGAGCAATTCTCAGGAACAAGGGTAGCTTTGATGCCTGTTGTTGCTGGGGGTGGCTGGCTTGGAAGTCTCTTCCTTCAACAACAATTATTCACATTCATTCTTGTAACTGGTAGGAGAAAGGTAGGATCTGCTGGCTGAGAGCAGGCACTCAGTCTGTATTTCTGTGCCTGTGTGACCATGGCTCTCCTGTCCCTGAAAAACGAGGGGAAAAGCTGAGCAGGTTTTCACTCTTTAAACAACCATGCTAGTAGCAGAGTCCAGGGACTTCTGGAAATAGCAGAGAGTGATGTGTCACTAAAATCAAACCCACACTCAGTCCTGAATGAGAATTTGTTTTGGGAGCTGTGCACCAGCTGCTGCTCCTTTTCCAAGTGGGGGTTTGGCTGACTCCTGGCTCTTTCCCCAGAGCATGAGGCTCCAGTGAGTTCTGTCTGCATCAGCCCTGACAGCTGCAAAGTCTTGTGCACGACAGCTGCTGGTAACCTGGGCTACCTGGACATCCAGTCCCAGGGCTACCACACCCTCATGCGTTCTCACGAGGACTCTGTTGTGGCCTGCTCGGTGGAGGGGACTTGGAAGCAGATGGCAACAGTGTCTCAGGATGGTACCATCCGAGTCTGGGACCTGGTGTCCATGCAGCAGGTAGGTGAGAGGAGGGTCAGGAGGTGTCTCGCATTTATTAGTAGTCTGCCTAATCTCTGGTTAGTCAGGTTATCAAAGCTTCATGGTTCAAGAGCCCTCAAATGTCCTTCCTGAAGCGTGGGGGGCACCTTGGGCATGAAATCCCTCTGGAGTAGGGAGTTCTGAGGGGTTTAGCTTCATGCATAATTGGCCCTTCTGAAAGCATCATTAAACAAAAATATTTTCTTTTCCTCCATCTTTTGAATATTGTTTTTTTAACACAATACCCAAAGGCTTTACCTAAATGCCCAAAGATTTCACAGGACTTTAGATCCAGGTGAGATTTCTGTTCGGGGGACTCTTGTGCTGGAGCTCTGGGGCTGTTTGGTGTTAGGTACAACTTTACGCAGTGTGTCTCTTCCCCACAGCTGTACGACTTCACAGCTGCAGAGGAGATGCCGTGTGCTGTGGCCTTCCACCCCACCCAGCAGATCCTGGCCTGTGGCTTTGACAGTGGGATGGTGAGGACCTTCAGTCTGGCTGCCTCCGACCTGCTGCTGGAGCACAAGTGAGCACGGGCAGGGGAGCTACCCTGGGGCTGACTGGGTGTTCTGGTGAGAACCACAGAATCCTTCTGGTTGGAAAAGATCTTTAAGATCGTTGAGTCCAACCATTAATCCAACTCCACCAGGTCCAAAGCTAAACCCTGTCCCTCAGCACCACATCTACACAGCTTTTTGACACCTCCAGGGATGGGGATTCAACTATCTCCTTAGCCAGCTTGTCCTGGTGTTTCATCATCGTTTCAGTGAAGAAGTTTCTCCTGATCTCCAATTTAAACCTCCCTTGTTCAACTTGAGAGTGTTTCCTCTTGTTCTGTCACTTGTTCCTTGGGAGCAGAGACCAAACTCCCCTGGCTACAACCTCCTCTCAGACAGCTGCAGCGAGTGAGAAGGTCTCCCCTCAGCCTCCTGTGCTCCAGACACAGCCACAGCCATAACCATAATCATAGAGGTGGGAAAGGTGCTTTTCTTGAGCTTGACAGCTCTCCCATCCCATCCGAGTGGTTTTCAGGCAGAACCAGCCTGCTGTGCCAAGGCTCTTGGTGGCCAAGAGTCCAACCAATAAAGGCTACAAGGGATTTCTTTATGAAATCCTTTTGGACTGCTGGTCAGCTGTTGGAAAAGGCTCATCCCAGAGAGCAGGTGGACAGGGAGCCCTTGCAAGCCAGAGTGTGAGGAGCAGAGGATGCTCCCAAGGGGGAGGGAGCATGTCCCATCCAGGCACAACTGGAGTGCTGCCCTTGCTCTGTTTACCAAAGAGCTGGAGTGTCCAGGCAGTTGCTACTGACTTCTGGGGGTTGGTTTCCTTGTTCTCCCCTTTTGCATCTTTTCTGCCTTCTTCCAGGCAGCACCGTGCTGTGGTCACTGGCCTGACCTTCTCTCCCGATGGCAATTTCATGTTCAGCTCCTGTTTGCAGGGAACTCTGGCTCTTTACAGCTGCATGCCACAGAAAAGCCACGTCCTGAGAGTCCTGGGTAAGCCCTTGGCTTCTGAGTTGCCTTTTTTTTTTTTTTTTTTTTTCTGTGTCACAGCCATCTGAGCACCAGAGCAGGCTCAGCCTCCTGAGAGCTATTTCTGATGCACCCCCTGAGCTATGTCGTTTGTGTTTACACCATGCCTGTGAGCAAACCCTGGTGACTGCCAACCCCTCCTGGTTCAGACACTCTCAGCTTGATGTCCTGAAGGGGTTGGGATGGCAGAGACCTGCCCTCAGCTCTGGGTTCAGCAGCACATTGCCTAGAAGCAACACAAGTGTAAAATCTTCCTATTTATTTATTCCTGAGCCTCAGATTCCTTCTGTTCTCTGGATGTGTGGTTTAATTTATTTGAACTGGATCATTTCCCTGATCCTGCCTGCAGCAGAGCCATGCAGGGGCCAGGCAAGGTTGGAAACATCCATGTTGTGTTTAAGGCACAGGTTTGAATTGAGTTGGGGCTGGGAAAGGGAACTCCTTGGACAAAGAGGAGGATCCTACCCCAAGAAATGGGCAGAGAAGGAACAGGGGCTTGGAGAGATTAGGGAATTTGTCAAAAATTATCCAAGTTTTGGGAACAGCACTGCAGCTGTGCCTTCATATTTTGACTCTGCTCTGAACACTGCCTGGCTGTGTTCCAGGGACACACAAAGGGGAATTTTGGTGGTGGAATAGAATTACTCTGATTTTGGTGAATTTTAGACTTTTATCTGCCCCCCCAAGGCTGACACCAGGGTGGTCGGGTTTGGCACTGCCTTCATTCTGAGCAGGGTTCAGACAGCCAAGCTGCAGCTGAGATCTGCCATCCATGTCACAGCTTCTTGACACGTTAAAAAATTAAAACTCTGGACTCAATTTTCTTCCCTTGGCTTTGTTCTGCTGTCCTTGAAAACACCACAGGTTCAGCCAGGTGACAAGCCCTGTCTCTGCACCCTGTCTTTGAGGGGGCTCACCGCATGCTTGGGCTGTTGCAGATAAAATTTCTCGCATCTTCTACAACAGAGGCTGCTTCTTAGGCTAGAACATTATCCTAAGGCTGATTTGGAGGCAGGAGAAGCTGCAGCTTGCTGGTCAGCAGCACCATCACAGCATGAGCTGACTGCAGCCTGGGCTTTGCTCCTTTCTTCGTACAATCATAGAATCATGAAGGTTGGAAAAGACCTCAACCATCATCAAGTCCAACCATCAACCCGACACCACCATGCCCACTAAGCCCTGTCCCCAAGTGCCATATCTACATGTTTCTTGAACACCTCCACAGGTGGAGACTCCACCACTGCCCTGTGCCAATTCTTGACCACTGTTTCAGTAAAGAAATTGTTCCTAGTAGCCAAACTAAACCTCTTCACTCTTTTGCTGTGGTTCTCAGGCAACGTGGTGGCCCGGGATGCTGAGAGTGGTCCAAATGCTTTGGTGGTCAGTGGGGACAGTCGTCTCTTGGCTTTTGTGGGCCCTTCCAAGTATGTTGTGACTGTGATGGAGGCCTGCTCTCTTGATGAGGTACCCAATGGGCTCCCCTCCTTCCTGGGGGAGGCTAGGGAGGGGAGGATGTGCCACAGGGGAAGTTCCCAAGGCTGCATCAGATGAGGCAGCAGCAGCTTTGGAGAGGGCCCTGTGAGATACAACGACCAAAGTCAAGGTTTCTTTTTCTCTGGCTTATTTGTCCCATAGCAAGGTAATTTGGAGAAGTCCTGTGTAGTCTGTCAGCTTTGACTCCTCTTTGTGAGCTGCCCTGGACAGCAGGGACATTTCCTGGAGCCCCTCCTTGGGTGGGAAGGGTTTGGGGGCCCTGCAGCCCCGTATTAGGAGAGCCACAAGAGCAATCCTGAGAATCCTGCAGTGTCTGCTCCAGGATGTTTGCTCAGTAGTTTCTTGTTTCCCAGCTGCTGAGGGTGGACATCAGCATCCTGGATTTGAACAGCACGGCCTTGGACTCTGCTGGAAGAATTTGCTTTGCTCCAGTGCCTCAACACGAGCTCCTGGTCTCCACATCTTCCAATAAAATCCTGGTGCTTGATGTGAAAACGGGACGGCTGGTGCGAGAGGTGGGATCTCCAGGGTGAAATTCATGCACTGAGGTCTTGTGTCTTTGTGGGGCTCAGGCACTTCAGGTCACTGTAGAGGCTAAATGAGAGATGAGCTCATCCTGGAGCTCACAGGCTTCAAAGAATCACTAGTGGAAAGAACATCCTGGTGTGGATGTGCTCAGAGTGAGCCTGAGTTTGTCCTTGTTTGTCACACTCCAGATGAAGTGTAAGTAAAGCCATGAACTAGGTCAGTTAATGCTGCTGGTGCCCTTTCTTGTCCACAGGTGTCCCCTGTGCACAAGCTGTGCTGTTCTTCCTTGGTGCTGAGCAGGGATGGCAGGTACCTGCTCACTGCTGGTGACAAGGTCATCAAAGTGTGGGACTACCAGATGCTCTTTGATACCAACTTCCAGGTACTGCCCCCAAAGGTTGGGAAGGGGGTTGGTGTTACCCTGCTCAACTGTTTCTGAATCCCTAGAGGTTCAGCAAAGTCCCTCTGTGCCACTTGTCCCAGTGTGCCCAGCAGCCTTAGTCCCACCTCATGGTAATGCCCTGCACTGAGCATGGGCTGGAGCTGCCGAAGCCTCGCACCCAGTGAGACCCTCTGCAAGGGACAGAGGTGGGTGCTACCTCTGTGCTAGGGTCAGAGGAGAAAACAGCTCAGCCAGGGTGTCAGGTATTGAGAGCAAGGCTCATAGAATCAGAGAACGGCTTGGGCTGGAAAGGACCTTAGAGATCATTTAATTTTACCCCCTTCCACCAGACTGAGGTGTTCCAAGCCCCATCCAAGCTGTCCAATAAGTCCTCAAGGGTTTTCAGCTTCCATTTGTTTCTCCAGATCAGTGTGGTGAAGGTCAAGCCCAGGCTTGGTGTGGTGCTGGCCTCTGAGGGCATTTCCTGCTGAGGAGCATAGACACTGGCTCTGCAGGACAGGGAGTGCCATGCCCCCCATCCTGCAGGGACTGGCAGGGTGGTGGAAATGCTCCAGGTCTGCTCTCTCCCAGGTGTACATCGGGCACTCGGAGCCAGTGCACCAGGTGGCCTTCACCCCAGACCAGCAGCACGTCCTCAGCATTGGAGATGCCATCTTCCTCTGGGATTTTCTGGCCCTGCCTGCAGAGAGGTCACCCCCAGCTGGGTATGGGCAGCAATGCTGGGCACTGCTTCCCCTGCTCCATCCCTTCCTGATGTGACACTGATCTTCCCTTTCCAGGCCTCGTTCCTCTGAGTCTGCTCTGCTGCAGGGGGCTGGTGAGTTCATCTCCTCCCATCAGCTGGGCTGGTAGGGTGGCAGCTCCCCCACTGCTCCTCTCCATGACAGAGGACAGGGGTTGGTGCCTTTACTTCCCTCCCTTGGACAGTCAGGTTGTGGGGGTAAGCCCTGATAATTAGCCCCAAAAGACAATCTCTAATTAATTAGAGGGAGCCTGCACAGGAGGAGAAGTGCTGAGCAGAGCTGCTCTGCCTTTTCTGCTCAGTCTTTCAGCTTTTGCCATCTGGCTTTCCCTGCTTTCATCTCCTGGTTCTTCTTTTCTCCCCTCCCTGTCTCTCTCCCTTTCCATCCCTCCCGTTTCTTAAGGGACAAGGGGCTGTGAGGGATGAAGGAAGCTCCCCAACTCCTCTTCTTTTCACAGAAGGCAGCTCTGAGAAGCTGAAGGATGCCTCTGAGACACCTCGGCAGACAGCCCCTCTTCCACTGCTGTCCTCACCACCATGTTTGCATGGCAGCTCTGCCCACCAAGCAGGATGTCCAAGTAAGAGGAAGTGCTTGCAGGAAAGGGGAAAATTCATCTTGTTTTAGGAAAAACTCCTTACCTAACTCAGCAGCATCCTTGGAGCCATCCATTCCCCCTTCTACAGACTCAGACCAGTCTGCATTTCCCTTCCCCTGACTGGGAGAAAGCCAACTAGATGTGCTGGGGTTCAGTACTGCTTTGGCCTCTGCCGTCCTCCGCGGACCTCTGGCAGAGCTTTTCTGAAGACCATAGGAAACACCTTGCTGGTCATATCCAAGGGGAAAGGGCTGCTTTGCCTTCCACCCCAACAGATGGGCTGTTCCACAGGGCGGGAGAAATGGAAAAGCATCAGTCACACCTGAAGTGGTCCTGAAGGACATGGATGGTTCTGTCCTCTCACTGATTTTTATTTTTAGGTATTTTCTCTGAGTCAGAGGAGGAAGCAGTTGTTGCAGGCAGCAGCGAGATGGTGGCCAATGGAGACAGAGATGCCTCAGTCCTTGTGATGGAGTCAGCGAGGAACAAGGAGCCTGTAGTGAGGCCCAGAGTGAGGCAGGAGAGCTCGAGGTCTCATGGAGATTTAGCAAACGGTAAGGGGGCGTCTGTTCCTTTCTTCTGCAGAGCTCAGCTCCCTCAGGGCACAATGTGCCCAGACCTGTGTGGCAGCTTGACCTGTCCCTGGAAAATAAAAAAGATCATTATTAATAGGGTCCAGCCAGACCCAGACATGTGCTCTGAGTTGTGAGATGCAGGGCAAGGACGTGTTCCTCAGGGCTCTTCCCTTTGGGTGGGATTTCCCAAGGGAAGTCTGTGTTGAGGGAAGCTCCTGCTGCTCCCCAGGACTCCTTGTTTTCCTGGCTGCTGCCTCTAGGCACAGCAGGGAGCCAATGTCACCTCCAGGTGGCAGGTTCTCCCAAACTCAGCTGAAATGAAAGCCCCCCGTGTCTCTGTTAACAGATGCACAGCCTCGAAGCTGCAGCAGTTTGGGTCAGGGCTTGTTGGAGAGCCTCAATGTACATTGGTGCCTCCACTGCTCTCACTGCAGACCTCCTGCTAGCTGTGGGGCTTCTGGAGGTGGATGGAGAGGTGGGAAATGGTTGTCCTGGAGTGCTGGGGCTTTTCCTATGGCCAGGTGCACTCTGCAGACAGACAGAAGAATTTTTGCCTGGTTTGTGGGTTTGGATGCATGCACATACCCAGCGTCTGAAGGTATATCTGCTCCCAAACTCTTCCCAGGAGCAGCATCCTACAGCTAATGTTCTCTTCTTTGTGTGGCAGAGCCCAAAAGAGAGCCTGAAAATCCCATGTCCCAGTGCTCTGTCCGCCCAGATTCCTACCGCCACTTCACTCCTCGCTTCAAGGCCTCCATGCTCCCCCAGGTGAGAGCTGGGCCAGGGCTGCTTCCCTGGGAGAAGCAGCATTTTGGGGGAGGAAATTTCCCGAGTTCTTTCTATTTTGTTCCCTGAAAGCCATTTTTGAGCTATACCCCCTGGCCTGATGTTCCATTAGGACACCCCTCACATTTGTTCCCCTTTCTCTCCTCTCCTCTCCATGCAGCTTTTTCCAGACAAACGAACAAAAAAAGAGTTGGCACCAACTCTGTTTCTGTCAAGCAAATCTGCTTACATTTTTATTCAAAAGCAAGGGGAATGGCATTTGCTATTGCAAGTGAAAGACGAGTGAGCAGTGAAGTGAATCACCCTGCACCCAGATTTGCAGGCAGCTGCGTTGGCAGAGCAGGCTGAGCGTGGTGAGGAGAGTCCAAACACAGCCAGAATAAAACAGAAAACTCAGCTCAACCTTTTCTTGAGCTCTGCTGATGGCTGTGATGGGAGAAAATTGGCATTCACCTTCCATTCTCTCCTCTCTGAGAGAATTTTTTGCTCCCCACTGGTCTTTCCATCTACATCCCCGAGGCATCAGAGCCCACTGAACTCTTCCCCAGCTGCTGGTGTGGTTGCTGCCAGCCTGCCTGTGTCATGCCTCATCTGAAAGCATGTGGGCCTGGTTGTGCTGGTGCAGCTTCTCCCTGGTCTATGTAGAATGCTCTGGTGCTCATCTGGTGAGGTGTCCAAACCAAACTGCACGAGCGTTGGTGTGAATTTGCATGGGGTGTGTGTGTGTGTGTGTGTGTGTGTGTGAGGCCCCTTCTTACCTAGGAGTAGAAGGTACCCAACTGGGCTGTCCTTCTGGAGCTTATTTTAAGCCAGGGTCAATTTTTCTTGCAGAGTTTTTCTTCTCCTCCAGCTGGCAGGGAGGTCTTGAAGTTGAAAGCAGTGATCGGCTACAATGGGAATGGCAGAGGGAATATGGTGTGGGACCCAGACACAGGTACCTTGGGAAGGCTCTGGTGTGGACTGAGCCATGTCCTGACCCTCTGGCTGTCAGGCAGGGATCTTTGCTTTAACACAGGGCTTCTTTGCATTGGGAAAAATCTGGCAAACCTTTTGTTTTGCTCTTGGCAAATGTTAGTTGATACAGGCAGCCTCAGGCTTCAGTGGTTGAGTGAGGATAGTAGAGGGAATGTGCTCACAAAGCCATCCTGCCTCCTTTCTCCAGGCTGGAGTGATGGTCAACAACTTGGCTTTGCTCAGGTCAGGACAAGTGAGCTTTCCCTCCACTCCCCACCTGAAGGGAAAGGTGCTGACAAGCTGTGTAGAAGTTTTTACCTATTACTGGAAGAAAAAGGATTGAGAGCAGCCCTGAGGAGAAGCACTTGGGGGTGTGGGGTGAAGAGAGGCTCAACATGAGCTGGTGACATCCACTGGCAGCCCAGAAACCAACTGTGTCCTGGGTTGTGTTACCAGCAGGGCCAGGGAGAGCATCATCCCCCTCTGCTCTGCTGAGTCCAGCACTGGTGTCCTCAGCAGCAGAAGGACACGGAGCTGTTGGAGCCAGTCCAGAGGAGGCCCTGGAGCTGCTGGGAGGGCTGGAGCAGCTCTGCTCTGGAGCCAGGCTGAGAGAGTTGGGGGTGTTCAGCCTGGAGAAGAGAAGGTTCTGGGAAGACCTTAGAGCACCTTCCAGTACCTGAAGGGGCTCCAGGAAAGCTGGGGAGGGACTTGGGACAAGGGCCTGGAGATCTAGGCAGGCTCATGGCAGGGGATTGGAATGAGGTGATCTTAAAGGTCCCTTCCAACTGAAATGAGTTTGGGATTCCATTTGTGATCCCATCTCCTTCTCCACCAGGCTTCTTTGCCTACACCTGTGGCTGCCTCATCGTGGTGGAGGACCTGCACTCAGGATCACAGAACCACTGGCTCGGCCACGTAGAGGAGATCTCTACCCTTGCTGTCAGCCACGACGCCCAGGTAGGAGATGGGCTTCTGCTGGGTTTGTGGCTTTAGGCTGGAAAATGTCCTAGATCAAAATCTCATTTGTTTGTTCCTGCTGCATGGAGACTTGGGATTATGGAAATAAATTGAGGGGTTTGGAACCCAGCTGGCTCAGGGTGACAGCAAAGGCTGCTCCCTCCCTCTGGGGACCCTGCTCTTCCCTCCCACCATCACCTGATGCTTGTTCCCACTAAATTGTCCACTTGACAGCCACCTCACTTTGACACTAACAGTTCTCAAACTAACCAATGAAGTGTTCTCTAATTGCTTACCAAGCTCTCAGTGGCAACTTCTTGTTCTGTCAGGTTCTTGCCTCTGCCTCAGGAAGGAGGAATGGAGATCCCCACTGTCAGATCTGCATCTGGAGCATCCAGGATGGGGTTTGCACAGCAAATCTGTTCCATCATGAGACCCAAGTACAAGCCATGGCATTCTCCCGGGATGACAGGTTCCTCATTACCCTGGGTGAGTACAGCAGGGCTGGGAGCAGGATACACCCTGGAGTAGCCAGCACATGGGAGGAAGATGCTGAGAGGATGCAGATGGGCACCAGGCTGGTGGGTCTGAAGCTGCTGCTCCCCCCAGCTTCCTTTCAGCTCTTTCTCCTTGGCATGGTGAGCTCGTTCCTCTTGAAGTGACAGCTTACTTCTCCTGGCTCACTAGCTCTAGTGAAGCCTATGTAAAGAGTTTGCAGTTACTATTTATAGTATCCAAAGGGAAAAGCCTTCTTCTGGACTTCTTATTGCTGCTTGGGTGGAATGGTGTGCAAGTAGCCAGGCTTCACACTGTGAGCCTCCTGCCAGGCAGCACTGCCAGCACAGGATGGATGCTCAAGCTGTCTGTTTTGTTTAGGCAGGGGACATTTAAAGGACAAACATGCAATTAATAATTTGTTTTGCATGAGAGAGGACCTGTGGAGTAGGCAACATGCTCTCTTCAGGCTGGTGAGTCTGACCCTGGGGAAAAAAGCTTTGATGGAGAGAAAGAGAGCTTTGTGCTTCTCTCCATGGAGCAGTGTGGGAGAGGAGCCCCCCTCCTCCAGC